>NC_089877.1:26469375-26818750 GCF_040182565.1 Anser cygnoides | reverse complement strand
CAATAACTACCCAGGAGAAGCTTCTAAAATGCATACCTCAGACAAGGAATGTTAGTTTCCAACATTGAACTTTGATAAACACAATGAGGAACTTATGAATACGTTCTGTATTTTTAAAAAGATGTCCAGAATCTGTTTTGCTGCTAGTGTTACAGCAAGGAAATACGTATCAGTAATTGCAGCTATAATCCACTTTCCTTTTTGCTTTTGTTCCAAAATTCCTCAAAAATTGAGCGTGTCAAAAGTAGCTTGAACTGGACATGGTATTTTAAATACTTTTTGACTGGCCATAACAATTATTTCTACTAGTGGAAAAAAAATAGGAGTAGAAAATACAATTTTTCACTTCCAGAGTGCCAAGAAATGTGTTGTTTATAGTAAAAGACTGATTTTGTGTGCAGTAGTGAAAACTGGGTTGCTGAGTTCTTGCTTGTAAAAACTGACTTGCAACTTCTTTCCCTCTACATTTTGTGTATAGAATTGTAAAGTAGGTGTCTAGAACATCAGCATTTTAAAGGCACTGATAGCTGGCCAGATCCTGTCTCAGGAGTCCAAGGAATTTTCTTTCCTTTTTATCACTGTTTAGCACATAACTTCCCCTGCCCTTTCCTTTCTGTAAGAGGAGAATGAAGTCCGCTTTTGTTAAAAAAAATGACTTGTTTTGTCCGTTTCTGTTTCTCCTTTTTCTCTTGATAAAACTTCTGATTGGGTTCTTCTCATTTAATCCCAGCAGAAACAAAGGATTTAGGGTCTGCAAGATCCTGAGAGAAAAAGGCAAGAATAGAAATAATGGAATCAGATGTGATCCTCTTTCCCCTGATCTCAGTAGTGCATTTAGCAGACCGGTCTGTAGCTGTACACAAGACTGCCTTAACTATCCATAGGCAAGAACCTCTTCTAAATTGCCTCTGCTCCTATCGCCACATCAGTGAGACTGGCCAGGCAATTCCATGTAAAGCAACAGGGAAAACATTAAGGAAAAAACTGGCAGATGCTTTCACTTCAAGGTTTTCAAAGGAAATAAAATGTGTAGCCTGGCAAATGGCCCACTAAAATGGTATATACTATATATACAAAAGATCTAGCCAGCTAGCTTGTGGTTTGTTTTTTTCATAGGAGTATCTTGCCTTCATACTGCAGCTGTCTTAGTGAGAAAGATATTCCATAAAACCCAGATCCTGCAAGAAGGGAGAAGTTGTTTGCCTAGTGGGGTTTTCAGTGAGCAATGCAGACAAACTGTGCTTTTGATTTTCTCTTCAGTTGAGAATGTACTCTGTTCTACTTTTTGGTACTTTACAAAGTGCCTTTGAGTAGTAATTAGAACTTTGTTTGGCTAATGTGCCTAAAAAGGTTGGTGGTGATGGTTCTTGCACATAAAGTATATAACAAGCAGACTTAGAGCAGTTTTAATTTCTTTGAACCTAACGATGTCTTTTGTACATATCTTGTTTCAGAATTAAAGTGGCTCAGCAATCAGTAAGCAAGTTGACTGCAGAGAAGAAAGTTGAAACAAAGAAAATCAATCCTACAGCTAGCCTGGTATGATGTGTTTCTCAGCATGACATTCAGAATGTTTTTTGTGACACTGTTCTTGTCATTCAGGATGATGGTGGGTTTTTGTTCTTGTTGAAGTGTGATATAGTATGCTTTGACAGTTTAAGCATAGCAAGTTGTTAGTCTTCCCAAAGAAAAGTCTTTAGGCTTATGCCCTACAGTAATGCCCTACAATAATTAAAATTAAAGCATGGTTTAGATGTGCCTAAGCATGGTTCTGCTGTTTGAGATAACAAAATACAATGAGCGCTGCTTTTCTGGTTATTTCCCCTCTGCCACTAAAGTCTCTTGTATTTTCTTTCATGCTATGTAATGCATTGGGGCTCACTGTATATATTTGCCCAATGGGCAAGTGTCTTCTTTTCTTCAAAACCTTACAAAATGTTGTTTGCTCTGTTGAATATGGTAGAAGGGATTGAATCCCCATTTTGTTCCTTACTGTTTCCCAGTTTTTTTCATAGGTCACAAAAAGAGGACTAATAATTGACACTGTAGATAAAAATGTTTTTTATCTTTATGCAAGGCAAAGATGTTAGAGTCACATTTCTTAAACTATGGGATGCGAGAGATTAAGGGAAGGAAATGTTCATGAAGGAATCGGTATATTATTTCCATTCCCAACACAGCATATCAATTGCAGGACAGGCGGCAGAGGTATGATTGACTAAACTTTGTTGGGAAGACGAAGAGGTCATTAGACAACACAATCTGCCTAATGCTAAATTAGAGTCTTTATGTCAGCAGAAACCGTTCTGGACAAAAGGTGTTAAGAGTCACAGTAGAAATGTATCTAGTTTTCTCTAGCTGCACTAGTCTTCACAGAGATGC
This sequence comes from Anser cygnoides, assembly GCF_040182565.1. Classification (NCBI taxonomy): domain Eukaryota; kingdom Metazoa; phylum Chordata; class Aves; order Anseriformes; family Anatidae; genus Anser; species Anser cygnoides. The sequence goes on along the minus strand of NC_089877.1, from coordinate 26,816,368 downwards.
TGGTTAGTCGGGGTATTTTTAAAGGCACACGGTATTTGACAACTGAGTAGCTAAAGCAAGCTTAGTTTCCCTACAGTAAGTAATGCAGTGGTTGAGAGCCTCCCTTGAGTGTTCCAGGAGGGGTTTTTTTTGTGGTTTTTTTTGAATTAAGGAAAACTCTAATCTGCTGTGACTCATTCAGTACTTCTTAGTATTCTAGACTAAATGCTTATGGCAACTTGAGAGAAGATGGAAAATTAGAGGAAAGAATGATAATAAAGCACTTTTTTTTAACAACAGAAAGAAAGACTACGTCAGAAGGAAGCCAACGTGACTGCCAACTGAGAGAAGAAAGATGAAAATGATAGCGTGTCTTAATACTTTTCATGATGCTTTACTACACCCGTGGCCCAGGGAGCACCTTATGTTAGCTATTGAATTCTGCTTTGCTGATCTGTTCCAAGACAATCCACTAAAGATTTTTCAGTTCCTTCAAAGGAGTTTGTACTTTCAGAGGAAGGAGTTCTAAGGTGTTTTTTACTTGGGAATTCAGAATGATTTTCTGTAATTCTTCCTCACATTGCTTAAAATGCATCTGGTTGTTAATGGTTATTTAAAGTACTCTATATGTAATGCAATAATATGGAAAAGCTAAAATGAGAATTTTGGATGCTGGGTTAAGTAATGACTAACAACCTGTAGGTTATTTACAGGGCTTTGTGTAGATTAGAGTGAATATGCCATTCAGCTCACAAAGGACTATTACATAATATTTTTTTGTTTACTTCAGCAGTAAGTAATTTTACAGTGTCTTGAGTATTGGATGCACCTTTCTAAAATTGATTAAATATAGTTATAGATTTATTCTGTATTTTACTATAAATATTTTTATAGAAGCCTCAGCTTATGCCACACATTGAAATGAAAGCAATATTTTGCACATTAAAAGGAATAGCTTCAAATTCTTTAGCTGTATGATCAATGGCATAACTGATTCATTATTTTTATGGTTTCAATTTAACATTTCCTAAATTCTGAGCTCCAAAAGAAAAACGATTAAGAAATATATTTTTATTTCAGCATGTATTGAAACTACCAGTTCCATAAAATGATGTCTTTATTATTCATTGAGCTAAAATATAACAGTGTGTCTCCATGAAGTTATACACTTGCCATTTAATCTCTGGCTTTCAAATCTATTGAAAGCTTTCTGTTAAAAAATTAATAATTCTCTCTAACATATATTTTGCAGCCTGGTCTTGTCCTGCTATATTTATGTGAAGAATGTATCCAGAATATATATATATATAATAATTTTAAAAGTAAAACTTGAGGAAGAAATAAGAGTTTGCTGTCATCCTGTAACATTGTCATAATTGCCTGTGAAGTAACAGAGCCTGAAAAAAAATCCACCGAACATCCACTGTTGCTTGAAGATTCTGACTGCATTTTAAGGATTCAGACTCTTAGAAGTAAAGATCTTGAAGCAGAAGTTAATTTAACATAAAACAGAAAATTGACAGTTAAATACAAGCATGATAATGGCCTATAAATATGAAGAAAAAATGGAGAGAATATGCTTCTTCTGTCCATAAGAGAGAAATCCCCTTCTTTATGATAATGGTATCTGAAATTGGATAGGAAGATAAATTAGGTAAAGAACCAAGTACAAAAGACACTGTGGGCAAGGCATTAGTCCTTTCACTTAGTAAACAGAAAGGATACATGTGAGACAACTTCATCAATAGAAATGAACACTTGTTGCTCAGTTGTTGGTGAATGTAGCTTGAAGATTTCATATATTACAGGTTTCTTAAATGAGTCTCTCTCTCATTCTTGCATACATAAAAATAAGGGAATCAAGATTGCCCAGTATGTTTTGGAGTATCTAGCTGCTATGGATATACTTGAGAAACGTAAGCATAATTCTTATGAAAACAGTCAATAATAGACCAACAAAAATAACTAAGTTTTAGTTCCACTATTTCCATTGCAGAAAAATAAATTACAAAGATTTGTTTGGTTCTATCATTCCAAGTTTTCTGTCTTACACCAAATAGATAAACTACATTTATTTCCAATATTATCAGTGATAAATAACAGGAGCAATAATGCTTATAACAACCAAAGAACAAGAGCAAGCAAGGCAATTCTGATGAGTCTTTAAGCAAACAACTGTTGAATTTTGATATGGTTTTCTATCACGAAGATAGTGTATATTGCAATTTGAATTAATTGGGAATTTTTCAATGAAATGTTTTATTTGGAATACTAATCAACAAAAGTAGCAATGTTTGTGAAAAAGAATTGATCTTGAAAATTCTCATTAAAATATATTATGGCAAGAAGTTTTTAAATTATTGAAATAGCCTGTTTCAAAATTTCTATATGTGAAGTTTCATTTTTCAGTTCAGACTGACTTTTCATTTTGAAATGTTGAAAAATGTATATAAAAAGGGGTTAAAATTAAAATTTTTGATGTAAAGCATTCCTTGATCAGATTTATAATTTTTTTTTCAGATTATTAACTAGCCAAAGTTTTAAGAATTTAGGCTATTTTTCAGAAGTCTTCAAAACTTATGTAGCACAGAGGCATTATTTCTTCCATATCTCTAGTTGTTGCAACCTTTCTCTCAAGATGGAGGTTTAGCTTACAATTTCACCTGTGACTTAAATTGTCTACTAGTAGTTATACTGTTTTTAAGTGAAGTAGAAAAAAAGTGCATCTAGAGCATTTGTCTCATTCTCTTACTCAAGACTTTAAGATTCTCGGATGGAATTAATCAGCTAAATTTCACACTGACACCCCTACAGGTACCCAGAGGTGTCATCAAACCGTGACTAATGGTATTCTTGCTGACCTTAACTAAACTTGAATTAAAGAAGAGATATTAACAGATATTACATACTGTGTAAACTGTTAAATTATGAAATGCCTAGGTGCTACAGATGTAACAAATAGGCATCAACCAGCATTCATCTTGAGGTCACCAAGTGTCATCAAAAGTTATGTTTTAAGTTTAAATTTAGTTTGGTGCCTGACTTTAACTGGATCTTTCTAATTTGAGGGGTGAAGAAAAGGAGTACAGAAAGGGAAAAGAAAGAAAATAAAAAGACAGAAGGGAACAAAAGTCTCTGGTAAATGTCTACATTGTTGTCAAGGAAGTAAAAGTAAAGAATGGACTAAATTAAGCCAACCAACTGTAGCAAGGCAGTTACCATTTTCCAAGCTAGTTAATTTAAAATACCTCTACACAACACGGAATTTGCTTCTGTGACCACAAAGTAGATCTGTCTTGAGAATTTTTGTTTTGCTTTGTTTGTTTACTGTCCTATTGTTGCCAAGCTTCTTACAGTCTGTTAAGCAAAACACTATTAAAACCCATGTTGCTCAGTAGGTGCTTTTTACACAAAAAATGGTATGTATACATTGCTATCTTATAAACTGGATTATTAGTTTGCTAATGAATTAATTTACTAATGAATTAATTTACTAATTAAGAACTCAATTTAGGTGAGTAAATCTCTAATTTGTGAAGTGCTGTTTAATGTATTTACAATGTTACTACTTATTGGTAGTAAAATGAAAGAATTTTTAGCACCTTTGAGATATTTTTACAGTATAAATTATATTTTCATGGTGTTTTTATTAATCTATGAGAACTACCCAGATGTTTTGCCATGACTCATATGTATTTTACCATGTGCTTTATTTTAAGGTTGTAAGTGTATAGCTTGAATAATATATATACTTGTGTATTTAACTTAGACATTTTTTCAACAAAACAGAAACTGTGTTCTTCAGTTTCTGTACATACGGAAAATGCAAGTCCAGTGGTTGGAATATTCAGAAAGCAGAGAGAAAAATAATTGAGCATCAGCAGTTCTAGGAAGGGTGGAGCTTATACAGGATTTCAAACTTTCTGACTTGCTGAGGATATTCCTCCAACAGCCAGGGTATCCCTGACCAGTCTAATTGTTTTCTACATAGAACATGAACAAAATATTCTGTTTTCCATATGAGGCACAGGATTCTTACTGCCCTGATATTCTAGTAAAAAATAGCAGTTTCTTTCTCTGATCTAAACATCTTTCCTACCTGATGAATATGAGGCAGTGGAAGACTGTATTTATATTGATATGATGCCTTAATCTTGTGTGGGTGTGAAATTTCTGAAACACCCCAACAAGTAAGAAATATGTATCTCATTACAGCACTGATGTGATTTTGAAAATCCAGCTCCATAATCTGTGTTTAGGCACCAGGCTAATATTAAAGTGTCAGAAAATCATATCCATCTAGTTTTTGCTTATTCATGGCCTTGTCTGGATCTTGTTTAATTTTGTTATGGATCTCACTCATTATTTATTCACTTTAAACTCCTTTAGACTTTATTAATTTATGATAATGGGTTTCAGGATTTGCTGTCTGGAGAGTTCTCTTTGGCTTTTCTCTTATGAAGATAAGCCTATATATTTGCATATAAATATGAAGATAGAATGTTAAGAGATAACTTGATTGTAGTCAATAAGTTGCTTCAGAGAGGGAAAATACTAGGAACTAAGTGGCTCCTTGAGCTAGCAAGGAAAAGTATCACAAAAAAAAAAATCTGAAAATTAAAAACAGAAGAGATATTAAAATTAGAAGTAAATTCCAAACTGTTAGTAATGAGCCTAGTTAACCACAGAAAGAAGTTAGCAAAGGTAGTTGTGGTTTGTCCATTCTTCTCTGATGCTTTCAAATCAGGTTGGACGATCTTTCTGAAAGGTTGATGTAGTCTAATGCAAATTACTGGACTCAGCTCAGATGTGCTAAGCTGAATCCCATGTACATTGACTTTCCAGATCACATAGTCTCTCTCAACAGAAAAATCTAGAAGTATGTCAAAAGACCCAATAAAAAAATATTTATTTTGTCATCTATAAAGACAAAATATTCATAGCCAAGCAACTCTTTGTTGTGATTTTAAATTTAAAATATCACAAATAGTGTGGTGTAGAACATAATGCAGGAAACGATTCTCAAATCAGCAATCTAATACTGAGGAAATACAAAGCCTTTTCATAGAAGCTGTTACTGTAAGTGCTTATATACACGAGTAATTTTATGTATATGAGTGTTCTTGCGGACCACAGTTAAAAATATCTGTAGAGGACATTATGGGGTCATGGAACTGAACAATATCTCTTTTTGAATCTTGTCATGAGGATTATCCTAAGCTGTTCCTGTATGGGATGTGGATTTCTTTTCTGTGGTGGGATCTGCCTCAACAGCTAACTGGAGTTCTGGTAGCTTTTGGAGGATGGAGGATGAGGTTGTTTGCATGGAATATTTGCCATTGGCCATCAACTCCTAAAACCACAGCTGCTGTGGAGTTACACTGCAGTACAATTCCCTGAGCCAAGATTGCCCCAGGGACTGCTGGAAGGGGGACTGGAAAATACAGTCAAGGGGTATACATTTTCAAAGGGGAAAGAGATCATAGTTATATTTCCAGATTAAAGTAGAGGCTAGCAGACTCTTCCAAAATAGCAGAAATTTTGTATGTATTCTTTAATTAGGCTATATGGATTTTCAGAAATGCTACATTCATATATTCATATATGAATTTAATTCTGTGCCTGTATTTTTGTTTTTATTGTTCATATAATTTAATATGAACAGGATCGTGTATATTTTCTTACTCTTTTACTGTGCTGTGACCACTAAAAGGTTGACTACACTAAAGGTTGACTAAAACTGTTGAGAGATCCATTAACAAGGTGCCGACAGGCAGTTGCATTTCAGGTTTCCATGTATTGCCCTGACAGGAATCTTCATATTTTCCTAAGGGTAAGAAGAATTTAGCAGCCACACCACCTGAGTTTTCAACCTCATTTAATCATAAACAGGTGGTTGTAGCTTAGGGCAAATGATGCTGCGAGATTTTGTCATTATTGATAACTATTGTTTCCACTGCAGTTACAAGTTAGCTGGGGCACAGTATAATCCTGAAGATGAGGGTGGGATGTTTTTGTGATTCCTAATGAACTGTAATGTACTTGATAAACGTAAAGTCCTAAAGCGTATTGACACGGCCTCAGATTCATGTACTATATTGACTCTGGCATACAGCATCCTTATAGGTTAAGATACAGTGACTTTAAGGAAGAAGAGCTGTAATATCTGTTCACCATTTGAAAGTCTTTCTTTAATCATTTTTAGAATCTGCAGCAAAATTTTGGTCAATCTTCTGTGATGTGAATTACTCGTTAAAAAATCCAAATGATCCATTTGCTTTCTCCCAGAAGGATCAAGCTTGTAGTTCTAATTTTTCACTTTCTCATTTGGCATGCTGTAAATACATTCCATTGTTGCTGGGCAAATGCTCATCCTATGCATCCGTTCAGAGATAACATGTTACAGAAACTGCATAACTGTGGAAATCAAAAAATGTGATTCTATTTCCTGCTGCCTGAAGCATCTATAATCAGCAAATTAAAATATTTATTGTATGGCACCTGCTGCTTATTTCTTAGCCAGTTGTAGTTCAAGGAATATATTTCCATTAGCAGCTAATGACTATGCACTGGGTAAAAGCCATGTTCTTTTTATAGTTTTTTTGTTGTTTGTTTTATTTTGTTTATTTGTTTTACTTTCTTAGAGTAAGTTTTTGTGGTGTGAGTTTATTCGAGACTAGGTGGAAATACACCATTTCATACAAAAAATAGAGCAAGATCACAGTTCTATTCTCTATTTCTTTCAAATCTGACAAGAAGGTGAAGGAACAAAACTGTGTTGTTGTTCTGTTTTGTTTTTCCATTCTGCATGAAAACAATCCTTCTTCTGATTCCTTTTCATTCCGGTTGTTCATTTTGTGTTACAGTCTAGCGTGTTTTAGGAAAGCTGTAAAGAAATTAGAAGGTTCAGGTATGAATCTCATTCCTTAAAGATTTCCTGTAATGTTCTAATTCAACAAACTGGCCCGAGGAGCTCCTGCCCTATTCCCCACTCTCCTTGTTTTATCAAAAGTAAAGTCACATAGTTATAAAACTAGTTGCTAAATGTCAAAGAAAAACTCAACTATTGGGTGAAGAGAGGTCATTTAGCTTCCAAGCCACAGTAAAGACTTACTCAGCTTTGCTGAGCATGATTTGAACCTTAGTAATTCAGCTAAACAGCTTCAGTTTCAAAGGGTTAGACAATCAGTACAACGTTTCATGCATTTCTGTTCCTTATTGTTTTACATCAAGAAAGCCTGTCTCTGAGTAGGAGGCAGAACTTGTGCATTTAATTATGTAACCAAGGCTTTTGCTCTATTTTAGACCAAAAGTATGTGTGATATGAGAATTCTATCTGAGTGTCTTTTGCATTATGTTTTATACATATTTTCACTCACTTATCAATGGGCCAAATAAAAGGACTCTGTAACATACCTGAAAACAAAGAGGCTGGTTAAAACGTCATTAAAAATATACAAAGCTCACTCTTCCTAGTTGATTTTGATTTTGATTTGAAGAAATCCATCCTCATTGAATTTCCTATTGAAGTGTTGGGATTTTGTTGGTTTGTTTTAATTCAGAGATGATTTTATATCAGATAATCAAGCCAGCTTGTCTTGGACAAGCTTCTATGGGGCCTTGAGTACTAGTCAGGTGAAATAATCCACGTGCATGCTCAACAGGTCCAATCTGCTAGCTACTGTAGCATGTACAGCATAGTTTCATCTGCATATAGCTTGAAAAAGGGAAAAACTTGAGAGGATTTTCAGGTGTCATGTTCAGAAAAGATACATCAAATGAAGTGCATTCTTGTCGTATAGCACTGGTTTTGAAATGTCACTGATATCTCTTGCAAAGGAAGATAAAGCTCATGCTCCATGTAAGATGAAATTGGATGAGGACTGTTTACAGGGAGTGGGGAAAAGTGCTATTTCTTGTACAAGTCCAGCAAAGCTGTGAATACCCAGCTAATGGCTGGCAGTATATACTCTTACAGTTTTTTGAAAATACATATTTGTTATAATGGCACTGTTTTTCAGGTATAGAACAAAAGCTGCCCCTGTCCAGGAAAACTACAAGCAAACCATATGTACTGTGAGAGCAGAATGAGTAAAATTTTAATATCATACAGGGCAACATAAAAAGGCCACATCTAATTTTCAAAAGTAACTTCAACACATTGGAATCATTCAGTGAGTCTTAGGCTTCTAAGTGCCCCAGTCTCTTTGAAAAGACGATTTAAACTTCAATGTTTTGATTTTGAAAATACAACCTGTCATTTCATACAGAATACCACTCAGCTATTACTTTCTGAAGTACAAAGCTAAAAGCTTAGTCATGTTCAAATGTACAGGAAGCAAAAATAAAGAAAGATTATTTTGGGAGGAATCAGAGTTGGCCTCTAGAAAGTGTTTTTAGTAGGATTATAGTATGATTTTCAACTTCTATTTAGTTATTTTGAGATTTTTTTCTTTTCCTTTCCAATCAATTTGAGTTGAATAGTTGCACTGTTGAACATTATTGTTGTTGGTACTCTTCCCTCTCTTCTCTCCATCTGACTCAAAAACATCAAAATACAGGCCTCTTTGGCTCTCTAACTTCTCTTTGAAGACATAGCAAAATGGCAAATTCTCTTGCAATGCTATTAATATCCTGTGTGTACCTAGCACGTTTCACAGACATAACAGGGTTTAGTCTCTCATGTCTGCATGTGATTTGCTTTAATAAAATCATAGTTTTGCCTTTATGTTAACACATACACTCAGCAGTAATATATTTGCTGTCATTTGAAGTGAGCTCAATGTTGCACTTTTCATACCACAAAATGTACTACAAAAATGGAATATTAGTATGGTTTAATATATTTTTTTCAGAAATTTAAGTCCTTTGAGTAGTTATTGGGTAAATATAATGTAAATGTCCAAAAAGAATAAGCTAAATAGATTCAGGTGTTTTTTTCCTCTCTTTACATTGTAATTACATATATGTGTGTGTGTGTGTATGTGCACACGCATGCGTGTGTGTGTTTCTACTATGTAACTGAAAGTTTAATTTTCTCAAAAACAAAATGTACACATGATTAACTTTGTAAAAGTTATTGTAATGGAATTGAGTATTTATTTTTAAACTAAATTCTTAAGGAACCATTGTCTGTAAATAAAAGACTATATTTTCCTCCTCTATTTTTGTTCGTCTTATCAATTGTATTTAAAATTTCTGTGTAAAATATATTCTTGAGATGCTGTAGGTTTTACTCTACTTTACTGATCCAGTTAATATTCCAGATTCAGTGCACTTGTTAAAAAGATACATAGTATTTTGGAGATCTGCAAAGCATTAAAATAAGTAGTTTACAGATGTAAATTTGTTGAAGATATTTTAATAAATGTTTGGGAGGATTGTGTCTGAAACAATTTGCACACATTTCTGGGGATGTGAATTTCCTTTAGTTCTCATGCTACTTTTGGCAACTCATCACATTTCCAGATACATAATATTGAAAAGCTCTTAAATGACTTTCAATAAATCAAAGCATGCTGCCCACAAAATAATATTAAAATAGTGTCTCAAAGGATGTATCCTTCATGTCTTCAGACACTAATATTTGAGTTCCATTAACTAAGAAAAAAAATGTAAATTACATTATCATTTTACCTATATTTTACTGTTACTTGTATTACTCTAGATTGATAGCCTAGAAAACCTTACTGTACATCATTACAGATATTTTTTTCCAATTTCTCTAAAGTCAGAATAGGAAACAGCTTCAATTTATAAATAAAATTATAGAGAAATTTCATGACCTTTTGGGGAGTACAGAAACTGGAAGCATCCTTGCCAGGATGCTAGGCAACTTTCCGAAGACTGGTATATTTGAGGTGGGTTTGGCATCATGTATCACAAAAATAATAAATAAATAAATAAGAGGTGTTTTTGGCATCATGTATCACAAAAATAAATAAATAAATAAATAGATAGATAAATAAATAAATAAATAGAAAGTGATTTCTTAGATGTTTCTGAGAACAGCATAAGTGTGTTAGAAGGTTGTTACCAGAGGTTGGAGTGATCATGTCAACGGAGAATAAGACAGAGATATACTATGAAAGACCTTGAAAATCACGACAAACTATTTGAGTTAAAAAGAGGGAATCAGTGGCGATACTCAACAAATCTACAGTGACATGATCAAACAGTATTTTTTTTGTTTGTTTTGTTCTTTTTTTTTGTTTTTAAAAACTGAATAAACTCTGTATTAAGACTGGAGAGGACAAGAACTTGAATAAAGATTTCAGCTATGTAAATGAATTGGAGATGCTAGATAGAAATAATCAACAAGATTTAGGCATTAACCAAACATGAAGAATGGTTTACAATCCACTTCCTGTAGAAGAGAAGGGACACATGGGTATTGGGAAAATAAGACAGAAGCTTAAATTACCACAGTGAGAAACATGTTAGAACTATCTATATAGACACTGAACAGTTAAAACACGTGTGTAATGATCATCCTAATAAAAATTAGCTAAGCCAAAGTAGTCCAATTTAGAGAGACGCTTGCTGTCTTTCATTCTCTCATTTTTTTATTGCCTAGTGTCTTGAAGTGAATTTCCAAGAATAAACCTATGCAATAACACCAAAACTGAATAGAAGTTCAAAATAGTTGGACCCATCCTTCAGTTTTAAAATAAATGCTACTCTTCTGAACATACAAAGGTGTCATCAGATATAAACCTTATTTTTTTCCCTATGCTGTAGAATTCTTCACTATTTCATTGTTAGTGTATTTCACCTTTAGAGTTATTGAAAAGTGTTATTTCATAAATACAGAATGAATTTATGGTAGACTATTGTAAAATGTTGTAATTGTTGAATTGTCTTCTTCTAATTAATAGGCAGATAAGATTTATACAATTCAGTAATTTCAGAGATGCACCATTTCATACCCATAGACGTTACAACTATTTATCTATGGGTTAAAATTGTAGATAAAAGCATGCAATTATTCCTAACTTATTTTGTTTATAAATATGTAAACATATTTATAATTATGCACTTATATGTGTGTATATATATATGTAAATATATACACTTCAATCAGAAGCTATGCTATTTATATGGCTGAAGAAATTGATCCAACCATAGCTTTAATATAAAAATACATATACTTCACTAATATATAGTGAAATTTTCATATATCTGTTGTTTCAGGATTGCACAAAATCAAAAGCTGGAATACTGTAGTTATTGAAATAATTTAAAACCAAATGAGCTGATGACAGTAGAATTTTAGATTAACTTCTGAGAAAACTTTAATCAAAGCAGACTGGTGATTTCTTTGTGTAACCTCTTTCATGAGACAAGGTGCTTTGCAAAATAATGAAATTAACAATGCAAATATTGATGAATACACCAGGTCAAACAAAGCAGTCCTTGGTCTTGAGAGGCCCAATACCGTGAGTCAACAAACCAAGGGATTCCAGATGCAAAGAGAACAAGGCACAGAGACAGCTAAATAGGATATGCCTTTCACTTGCCTTTCACTTTGTGCTGGTTTCTTTGGAAGGATGAAAAAATGTGACAGTTGTCAAGTCCTGGTTTTGCTGCATGTTTGCTGCATTTCCTTGGCTTTATTTGCTCTAGAGTTTTTGTTGTTGTTGTTGTTTGTTTTGCATCTTGCAAACAACCATAAATGTGTCCAGTTTTTTCTATATGACAGTGGAGGCATAGGCTTCAGAAGCTTCTGGTTTCCGTATAGGTTAATGTTAGGTTAATAGGTTTCCATATAGGTTAATAGGTTTTCGTACAGGTAGTCCCCGCACACTTAAGAAAATTTGGTCTTACAGTACTGTATTATCTGTCTCTGATGAAAGAAACAGGCTCCACAGATCGCAGCTGAAGACAGCATCAGAAGAAATGAGTGGTGATTTAACTTTCACAACTTATTCTTTTTGACTGAAATTGTTTAGGCATGCTGGGCCTTCATAAAAACCCTCTGCAACTTCTTAAAAAGAATGTGAGGAGTGAGTGAGGAATAATTTCTTCATTCGCAGTGTTACAAGACTATTATTTTCTCTCTCTTTTTTTTTTTCTTTTGACATTGTGTCGTTCCTGTAATTCTTTGCTGTTTTTCTCTTTCTGTCTCCCTGTTTAAGAAACCCTTGTTAATTGAATGTACATTCGTCTATCTCCTACATTTGTTCATTACTAATGATGAAATGTATTCAAACTCTAAATGCTAGGACTGCAATAAATGATTAAACCTTTTGAAATGATTTATGAAATTAACTCTACTAATAGATCTGCAAAATTCTCAGCCAGATTATTAGATCATAGAATCATTAAGGTTGGAAAAGACCTCCAAGATCATCTGGTCCAACCATCATCCGACCACCGATGTCACCCACTAAACCATGTCCCTAAGCACCGCGTCCAATCTTTCCTTAAACACCCCCAGGGATGGTGACTCCACCATCTCCCTGGGCAACCCATTCCAATGCCTGACCACTCTTTCTGAGAAAAAATTAATCATACTTATAAGATTATTCATACTTATTGATCATACTTATAAGAATTTGTATTAGCACTTAAGAATCTTTACTTCCAACTCTACTAGTCACAGAGTCACAGACAAAGCCTACTACATGATTCATAGCTAATCGAAATAGTGTGAATCAACCACTGAGAACTGTACAATTATGTAAATAGACAAGCAGTAGAATTTAAAACTAATGTCTTAATGAAAAGCTTGAGCCACAGATCACCATATGATGATGTGAGTTAAGACCTTCTTCAAAAGACAAGGTGTGTGAGTTAAGGGAAACGTTATAAAATGTTGGTGTCTACTTTTCTATCTTCCATTTCTCATTAACCTCAAAAGAGGGCAAGATGATGCTCTTTGCTGATCCTACTCACAGTGTCTATAGCATTATTTTGTGGCATTGATTTGTTATGAACCAGACAGAAGTGTGATGTGCCTTTTTTTTTACTTTGAGCATTTTTGATTTCCATTGAAGTATTGATGAAGGCTAGCAGTGCTAACTTTTATATCTGATTTGGAGCAGTCATAATCACCCTGTCTTTGAGAGATGGTATGATGCAAATGTTCAGAGGACATGCATTCATGATGTGGGATAATGGAGCTTTAATTATCACAAAATGCTTTTGATGTTTGAGATGGATGAACTCCCAAAATATTATTCCTCTTAGAGTCTGAAGTTCAGTAATTTTAAAGATTCTTTTTATTTTAAGTTCTTTGTATTTGAAAGGAAAGCACAATGTCAGATATATCCTCTGACCACAGAAATTAGTTGCTAGAGGATGAGTAAGAACTGAGAATTAAAGAGAGAGAGAGAAGGTGTTTCACCATGTGAATTTTGCCCTCTTTTTTTTCCTGATTTAAAATCATCATCAGAAGATCTCATATAATTATCATTTTTCCCCCCTATGCTTTGATGATGCATTCCACAACTCCAAAAAGATGATGCAGATCACTGAAGGTAGAGTTCTGAGACTGCTTCATGTACACACTTCTGAAGTCATCATCTTTATGGCTTACATACAATAACCTATTTTGGAAGTTTTAACAACAGCAGAAGAATACATCTTCTTTGTACTCATACACCATGTCCTGACAACAAAAAGAATGCCTTGAGATTTTAAAAGAAATTTCCCATCTCTCTGGTCTTAAGTGTCTTCTAAAGTAGCAAACCAAATCCAACCTCAAGTTTACTGTGAAACAATTGCATAAGCAAAAGATGTGAAGGGAAATCAGAGTTTCCAGAAGCTGAGAAAAGAGAAGATTCTTAAAAAGAGAACAGGTTGCATAGAAGGCTAAAGATCCTATTCAAAGCCAGGCAGAAAATCTGGATGTATTCCAAAAGCAAGATTAACATACATTCAAGATAAACTTGCATCACACTGTGAGGCTAGCATGTCCTTTCCTTTAAGCAGTATTGAACAGCTGAGAATCATTCACCTTACTTCTTTAACAGATATTTTTTGAGGGAAAAGGGGCAAAGACAATACTAATTTTTAAGTAATGTGAGCACAAGAAATCTGATGCCAAACTGCCCTTTTTGCTCCCAGGATTGTGTTGAGCTAATTCCCAAGGCATCCTTCTGAAAATGTATCCTTTGGATTAAAAAGAAAAAAAAAAAAGGCAAAAAACCCACCCTCTTGAATCCTACTGTTTTAGTTCCCTGTGTGAATCTTATGGTTTGATTTAGGAATGTGCTCCTTGGTTCCCATGTGCATTGTTGTTGTAGTATTTACTTTGGAAGGAAAAGTGAGTATATGGTTCACGCCTTAACCTTGTCAAGCTTTCCCCTTACCAACTTGAACTGACACCATAGAAATTCTGAAAAGAAAGGCCACAGCCAAAATTAATCATAAACATTAACCATAAAATATTACTCTTGACCCTACCAAGGGGCAGACCTCTAGGAATAACATCCTGCTCCTTAAGAAAATAACATCCCTCTCCAACTGAGAGGAGCAGACGGTCTCGTCTATGCATGACGGACGTGTTGACCTGTGCCTCAGGGAGTAACATCCGATTTCAACTCAGAGGGTAATAAGCACTCCAGGTCTTGCATTGTGGAAGTCCGTCCCCAGACGTAGCCCCACAGATAAGCTCTGGCAGCTTCTGCCTTCTGCAAAAAAAAAGTCCCGTCCAAGGTTGTACTATAAGGTTAGTTTTTTTGCAAGGCCAAACAGACTAAGGCTGAAACTAGAAAAATTAGAGCTGCCACCCCAGCTTCCAGGCTGTTTGGACCAACAATGAGCCTTGATGAAAGCCTACAGTCTGTTGCTCCTTTGTAATATTTCATATGAATAGACACTATGCTTGGTTTATTCTTAGAGGCACGATCCACAGATCAGAGAAGCTATTTAGGTTGCTATCAGTCAGCATGCTTCTCAGCAGCAAATTGATTTAATGCAAGCCTCAGAAATCTGAGAAACCCAGAACCAAATTTGGTGCCTAATGCTATTTTTATTTGGAAAAGAAATAACAGATCAAAGAACAACTTTACTGAAAATCACCAAAGATGAGACTTAAGTGCTTCAAGCAAGCAAGACCTGCAACGTTGAATGAAGCATTTTCTGAATAACACAAATAAAATAAAATAAAAATCTATGAATGGAGCAATAAACCAGATCAGTCCCCAGGAGATATTGGTTGTACTGGCACTGACAGCAACAGATTAAAGCAGCAAACTGTTGAACTTACATCAAGGATACACTGCAGACATATTTCTGATATTGCACTCTTCCCTGAGCTCATCCCCTTGCCAGCAAGGACAAGATGCAAGTAGCACCAATACTCACTTTTCAGAGGGTTCTCCTCAGCATAAAAGTTCCTTGCTTCAGCATCGCCTCACCAAGTGATTTTCTTATTATTATTTCCAGTATATCACCCCGGATGGAAGCTGAGCTGCCTTCTGGGACAGGCAGGTTAAGTGAAGAGAGAACTGGTGACACAATTGAATGTCATTCCTAAATGTTGGAGCGCTCAACAGTATGATGTAATCTTCACAGAAGATTAAAGGAAAATTTCCCTGATAACCCTTACTGGGACAGAAAGCAGGGTTTGTCCCACCCATTCAGTGATGTTAGTTAAAGAACATACTTAGAGCTTTTGCAGTTATATTATTACTGGTAAATGTGTTTGTGAGGTTAAAATTTATCTGAGGTCTATCGGCCACACAGAAGTGCAGATAGATAGACCCCCTGTAAGCAAATGTGACAGATTCACTGCCACAGAGATGGCAGAGGTTACTGCAGTGAGATCTGCTTGGAAAATGCCTTAATGTTTCCACAGGAATTGATTTGTACTTGATTTGTTCTTGTGTAGTCTATTCATATCGAACAAATATAAACTGTACCCTACCCGGATGTCTTTTTTCTGACAATGTAATACATTTGCTCAAACTGAGTATAGTCCTACTTTCACACTAATGCCAATACATCACCCCTGTTATTATTAAGCTATTTATGCACATTCTGACAGTAGACTAGACCTCATCTTTGAGATCAGTACCTGATGCACATATTTCTTCCCTCTTGCCCTCTGTTTCTTTCCACCATCCATCACACTGACTCTTACTTCCTATTCTATCCTGTGAAATAGACACTACCTTCTTTTTTCACAAACAGTAAAACAGATCAAGGTGGTTCTATGTGTTGGTAAAGATAAATGTCGAGACTAAAATCCTTCCTTGTGTGGCTTCCATTAAACTTCATTGGGTAGCATTTGCACACCTTTCAGTTATGATGCACAAAGGCAACTTTTTTTTTGGAGTCTCATAATATCATGCCTTTTTAGCAAACCAGTGCTTCTGCACAGTTCTTAATTGAAATCAAATGACATTTAAACCTCTATGTTTTGTGAGTTAGTTGTTCAGTCTTTTCTAATGGTACAGGTGGTGTACTATGTCTAAGAGAAGATGACAAAAGATGCCTTGGAATTATGCAAACAGTACTTCAGAGTACCTGTGATAAATAAAGACAGTAGACTACATTAAAGAAATTTTCATTCTGGAGATGTGGCAAGGATAATGAAGAAAAGTTGTGAAGAAGCATTTGAACCTAAGCAATTCACACTGGGGGACATTTTTGCTTTACCGAGCTTCAGTCTCTCAGAGTGAGGAAAATGGAAGTCTTCTCACTTATCACAGTGATGTGATAGGAAAGAGAATATTTATTACCATACATCGGTGTATAATGTTTTGTTCCTGGTAGTGAATTAAAATATTTGTTTCCGAATAAAGGAAGTTTTCTTTTGTTTTATGAAGAACATCGCTGCAAGAACTAAACTTAATTGTAGAGGAGTAGGGAGCCCTAACACACTTGCCAGCTGAAATTAAACCTGCCAGGGTAGCTGTTCTATCAGTTGGCTAACAACTGGCAATTTCATCACCAGACAAAAGTCAGAATTTCCTTCAGAGAAAAATTGACTCTGACTTTTTGAACTTTCAGATTACTGGGCTGAGCAGAGTGAAAACAATTGTTTAGAGACATCATGCACGGATGTAAGGGACAGATGGCTGTGAACTATGCCAGAGAATTATGATAAGATATTCAGGCTGCACACCAGGACTTTTTTTTCCATTTCTTTCTTTTCAACTATTGCTCTGTCTCTATCACTTGTTCTCAGCCTCACTTGCTTTCCACTGTTTCGCAATAATAGTGAATATATAAGACACTCTGCTAGAAACCTGAGACGACTTAATAAACTGCCTTAGGCTGAGTTCAACTCATATGCACAGAGCAATGGCATCCTTGAACCTGTAGATCCAAACTGAAGGCAAGACTTCTTGGAAGATGTGGTTCCTCAGAGGCTTTCACTGGTGTCCACCCTTTTAAAACATATTCTGTACACAAAGATTCCTAAAAGCAATCTAAAGGTGAAATTGAAGATCTACATAGATTATTCCCTATGCAAGAGAATGGATGAACTTTTCTTTCAACTCCTGCTGCTTAATGTTGATTTAATATATTGTCTTGACTTCTAATAAGGTTATTGAAAGATAAAAGCATATAAGGAGCTGTGCCACAGATGCAACCATCAGAACTTCATATGCAAAATAAAAAGAGACATTATAATAAAAGAAAATTGAATGTTGCTTGTATAAAATCTGGCTTTGTTTTGATGCATAAAACAGCAAACACTGTTCCACAGTGAGGTTTTCAAGAATGTCTTAAGTATACAACGCTTCTGATGCCACCCCAGTTGCCTATATATAGATCTGTCTTGTGTAAAGAATTTAAAAAGCATTAGAATGGAGAAATCAAAGAGACAATAAATTTTAAACCAATCTTATTGTCTGCAGCCTAAAGTGTTATTAAGATCAAAGTGGAGCAAACATCTGGCATTTGCCTTTCTGCAAAAATTAGATCAAATTACCTACCATAGGATTTAGATCCATTCAGTAAGATCTTTCCATTGCACACATAGTTTTCTTTCTCTTTTTATTTGCTAGATCTAACTTAGCTTCCAAAATCTACCCTCTTCATTCATTTGGAGCTGAAACAAATTAACAACAAAAATGGAAAAAAATGTTCCTCATATATGTTCCTCATGCACATCTGTTTCCCAAGGGACGTTCAAGGTCCTTCAGATCCTAAGCAGAGAGGTTCAGCTAGCCTTCATCATTGCCATTGATTGCAAATGTCTAGAAATAAACTTTACTGAGTACCCACAACCCTGTCCCCCTCCTCAATAAATTTTTCATGCTTACTGTTGTGATTACCGTCACCGTTGATTTTATTTTATAATTATCACTCATAAAGTACACTGTTAAGAAGATTGGGATACTGGCACATACTTTTATGTGTAAACATGGAAAATGTTCATTTTTCAGACATTAAAAATATCTAATGCATTACTAGGCATTTGATACCGTTTTTTTAGAAAGACAAATACATGTATGTTACATCTATATAGCACAACTTTTTATTCCCTGAAAAGAAGAATACACTAAAATAGAGGTAAGATTGAGAATACATACATTTTTTAAAATATAAAAATAACTGTGCCTTTAGTCCTCAACAAATTAATTATGAACTGTAGAAATTTGGTATAGTTTAACTTAAAGGAAAAACAATATAATGGTCTGCAGATTCATTATTAAATAAATCAAACAATCTTAACAGTGCTCTGTACTGATGCCATGCAATAGCTATAAAATTATGATTAATGAATTTTAGTGTTGGTGTCCCAGACGAGCTGTAACTGACACATTAATTCTTTCCAATTGCGTTCTTGCTGGAATCCATATTGGTATTACTAGACAGAAGGTTAAGATATAGCTCTCAATTATTCCAGAGATGGAGATATTATTTTAACCTTTGTTCTTTTGATCTCTTGTAATATGAATTGGAATATAGCTGTTTCCATAAGGCTTTCTTTAAAAAAGAAATGCAAACATGGCAATTTCAAAATTTATTTGCAGAAATTTTATTGGGAGTCATTGTAACTTCTCTATTTGATTCATCCCCAAGCTATGTGACTTACATCTGTATCAAAGCAAAGAGGAATTATTGCTTCTTGCAACTTAGAAATTTATTTTTTTTAAAGTGAACCCAAACATTCTTCTTTTATGTCAGTATATATAGTTTGATCCTCACATCTTGATCCTCGACCATTTAAAAGAGACAGACTATGAATTTCATTTTCAATATTTTTAGAAAATAATAAGAGAGTGAGCAAGTGACAGTTAAAATTTCTGTACTCCTCCCCCCAGACCCACAAAAGCTCAGGGAGGAATTCAGGCAGCCAGAAGCCACACATTGTCAAAGGGCACCTTAAAGTCATCAGCTACATTCCCAGGCAGGCAGTGCAGACAGGCTTCAGATGTTTTTATGAAGCTGCATTACAAGGTAGCATCAAAAATCTGCACTACTGAGATTTTTTACCATACCTTTATGTTGCTGTGTATTTCTGGTTTAAGTCCTAGCTGATAAATAAAAAATAAAGCAAGGTGCCCAAATCTTATTATGGTTAAACTTTTTGATACCTTAAGGCCAAGATCTGATGATTTGTAAAAATACATAGCAGTGATACCTCCAGTGTAAGTCCATACTAAGTCCAGATATACATTATTTTTTTCGTTCTCCAAAATTTTAAATTGTGCAGCTCCTCCCTTTGATTAGTGCAGCTGCCCAAGTAAGCACAGTCAGCCAGAAATAATTTCGGACCTTCTACTGCCGATACTGAGTGACTGATGTATTTCAATAATTAGGGAAGTTTCTAAAGCAAGTTTGAATTCTTCGGAGTGAATAAGACCTACGCTATTTTAAAAGAGAAGGAGCAGTCTGTGGTATACTGGTTTAAGCAAAGCAGCATTGCAGGCTCCATCTTCTACCGGTGATTTGGTGTTTCTCCTTTCAGAAGTCTGTTGGAACTAACAGCTCCAGGCCAGGCTTGTATGCTGGGCAGCACAAAATATCAGTCCCCAAGGCTACAGTTCCCCAGTGTTCCCTTTTACTTTTTTGCTCAGGAGAAGGTGAATTACAGGCTTAAATTACCACATCATTTTTGGAGACGCAATGCCCTTTTTTCCGGGCAGGCAGCGCTGCTGACAGGCGGCTGGAGCGCAGCCACGGTGCTGCCTGTTCCACTGACCCGTCCAGAGCACGCCGCACCTACCGCACCCATGTGTTGCTCAGATGTCTCGCATATGCTCAGCCAGCCCGACTCGCTCTTGATGCCTTAGTCTTATCACGTGTGTGCAAATCTACTGCACAACACATGGGTTGCAGAGCACACACGGAAATCCTGAACAGGAATCTAGCCTACCTCGCTGGGAAGACAGAAAAAAATAGCCTTATTTCTATCCGTCCCCTGAAACCTGATTGAGGTGTGTGATCTCTCTCTCTCCCTCTCATCTTCTTTTGATCCGTGCAACTATCTATAAAGCACGCAGGACTTCACAGTGGACATATCTTCAATTCAAAGTTGGTATGAAGGCCAAATGTAAATTATAATGACTGCCTCAGCTTGTTAGCATATAAATAATAAGGCCGTAATACTAGAAAGTATTAGAAAGGTAAGCCCAGGAGGTTGTTCTCTCTGTTTTAAATCTTCAGATAAAGATATATTTTCACATCTCTTCATGGAAATTTATTCCATGCAATTGTGCCTAAATCTCCGACCAGAAAAGGTCAAATGCCTTTTACAAATGATGATTTTAATGTTATTTCCCTTTCAGTAAATTTTAGAAGGTCCCTTCCCACGCCCCTCACCATACCCCCCCCCCCCCCAAAAAAAAAAAAAGAAAAATAAAATAGAGGAAACTGAAGAAAAAGCTTTTAAAGTACCCAAAGAAGCAGTACTCCATAGACTGGTCAGCTACATTATTTCAAAAGGGCTGCACATGAGGAAAAAGCAGCAGTGTCTTATCACCACCCTGCCTTTCACAGCTGGGTGCTGGACATCTGCCTCTGGTTACCCCTGTGTGCCACAACATGCTGCTCACTCAAGGGACTGTAGGCCCAACTGTGTCATTGACTCTCCTTTGAATGAAAAGGTGCAAGTCTGAAAATGAGCATGCCTTTGTTACTGCTCAAAGGCTTGTGTGAAATAAGAGGCTGTCCTCAGTGTGGTACGATGAGGTGCTGATCCCCATCTAAGCAGCTTTCACCACAAGGGCAGAAAACGCCACGGCTGCTGAAGACCGCAGCATTGCTCTGGAAGGACTGACCTAGTCCTCCGGACACCTGGCAGAGCAGCAGGTTAGAAAGACAGCATCTGCAGTGCTGCTGCCATCTCCTCCCAGCTGGGTGGCCGCAATCCACCCTCTGCGGCAGCAGTCTTTCCTCAGCACCAGCCTTGTTCAAGTGCAGTCAACAGGGACAGAGAAGGTGAAAGGAAATTACAGCTCTTCTTGTACTCCTTCATAATTCCATCTTTTCATCTCTTCTGTCCTCACTGAGAGCTTGTAAAATTCTGTGTTGCAAAGGTGTTCCCTACTCTTTTTTTTTTTTTAAAAAGTGGGAGTGAAATGATGAATAGACACAGAACTGAGGTGAGGTGTAACGCAGGCATGCTGAGTCCAACTCCAACTCTACAACAATTCCAGTTTGATTTATATTTTGAACTGTCACTATATGGTTTACAAGGGGAAAAGTGTGAGTAAAGATTGAGATTTTCCTTCTATAAATTGTGAAAGGGTGAGGGGGAAGTGACAGATCTCATTTAAAAACCTTATTGAAGTAGCCGTGTTGAATGATGGTGCCATTGCTTGTCTCTGTCTCATTGTCATAATGTAAGCCCTTTTATAATTAAGAGAAACCACAGAAGTCAGAGTAAAGTACAACAGATCCAGAAAGAGCTGGAAACTTAAGGAAGAAACAAAATTAAAAAAAATAAAAAACAACAATAGACATGGGCTGAAGAAGATATTTTATTTATTTGTTACTAGTAGTTAAAATGACGTACAAAATGCTGGGAAGAAAAACCTCCAATTCTATTCAGTTACAAAATAATTAAAACTTCATTTTAAACCAAGTTTTGCTTTGTGAGACTGAGCATGAAAATACTGCAGCCTTAGGTTATATAGTCCATTGTTTTTAGAATAAAGCAGAAATTTAAATACATATTGTGGTTGATATTAAATATCTTGTATAATTGTAAGTTAGCAGAACTTTCTTACTCTCAGGCAATAACTAGCAATTCATAAAAGTTCTTTGTATAAAATTTACGTAGTTATGGGGGGGATCTGCCTCCAGGGGAGTTCCGTTGTGATCTGTGCACAGGCTGTTTGGAACATAAGGATTTGTAACACTTTTATCGGTTTTCCTTCAGAATGCTAGTCTAATGTTAAATAAAGGAGTCGGTAACGTCTAAAGCTTTGCTTCATGTCTAAGGCTTTAGGGACAGAGCAGCCTAGAATGAAATCCCGTCACTGTTAAAGACAATGAGAGTTTTTCTATTGACAGCAATTGAAGAAAACAATTTCTTTATTAAGTTGTGCCCATTTATTGAACAGAAACACTAGCTAGTACAAATCTTTCAGCAAAGGCTGAGATTGGCCCTGTCACCTGCAAACAAACTCAAAAAAAGTAATTTAAAGGAAAACAACCTCTGCCTATTATCAATGAAAGAGGATTTGTATTAATAATAACATTAAATATCCATATCTTTCTGTTTAACTATTCACATTCCACACAGTGGAAATCTACCTCCTATAATTCCAGATTTTAAAATTGGATTTTAAAATCCATGAAGAAATGTGTCAAACCTGCTGAGTGAGAGTACGCCAGGTGAAATGCATTTAAATAATATGAATCAATGAGTTGCAACCTCTCAATCTTATAAATGCAGACCTTGTAGCTGTGGATTTTATAGGAAAAATATATTAATTGCAGAGACGCAGGATATCGCCAATAATTGCATGAGACATTGTGTAACAGTGGTGGCTCCTAATATAATGACTGCACATTGTACACATCTGTGACGTGCCACTGTGTATTCTTTCCTATGGATATGTTACTAAGAGCAGAGTGGTCTTCCTCAGAGTTTGATGGACAGAAATCATGTCAAAACGATCACCCTGTGGCTGAGAGAGGCTTTCGGTGTGAGAAAGAACAGCAATGCTGATAGTGGAGACAGAAGAGCATTGCTGCTGAAGGGGAAAACAAGTCCTGGGTGTGCAAGCCCCACCGTACCACTGACTGGGACATGGCTGCCACAGGGAAGCGCCATTTTGCAGGGGGCCTTCTGTCAGGGTGTAGGAAGGCGAGCGGCACTGCGGTGCCCTCACCGCCTGGACAGAAAGTGCCGTCGCCGAGCCAGTGCCCAGGAAGGCATCAGCAGGAGGCACAACGGCTGCTTGAGGTGCGGGGCGGCTGCGGACCACGGTGGCTGCGCAGACGGCCCCAGGGCCCAGGGCAGCGGCACCGCCTGCGGGGTCGCGTGGCCACGCGTCCACCCAGCTGCACAGGGCTGGCCGCGCTCTCGCCAAGAGCCTCCACCCTGGTCTGGTTTGAGCTCCTACTCCTGAAGGAAAGACGATGCAGGCTGGTCTCCCAGGTGAGTGTCTCTGAGCAGTTGGAAGTAGCGTGTCCCCTTTCGTGTGTTTTTCCCCCCAGATGAGAGGGGGCAGTTAGCCCTTAATTTTCAGGAAATTCTCTTTACTTAGTCCAAATCCTGTTTAAATGCAAGTCTGCGGTAAAAGATATAAAAAGAGGATTATTGCTGGCAAAGTTCTTCATCTCTTTTTCAACAAACTGCATGCCTGTGGCAAAGCTAAAATAACAATAACAATGCAATGTTTACTAGTCATGAATGTCGTGTCTTTTGTCTCTTGTGTGGTTATTGCATTTGCAGTCACATGATGCTTGTTTTAATTTTTGCTTTGCTCTTTATGTACTAAATTACTGCCATTCTGTACTTGATCATGGTTAGCAAGATTTTTGTGCTGCGGTATGTACGTTTTTATGTATGCGTGTGAAAAAGAGAAGGAGAGAGTTCAGATATGCACAATAGAGTATGCATACTCGTATGTATGTATAGATACCAATTAATAAAAGATACTGCATATACATATATATGTAATATGAGGAATAACTGATACCAGAAATACAAGACAGCGAATGGATCTAGTGGCACAAGAATGGGTTTGGATTGATGTGGAGAGCCATTAGAATTCAGAAGTGTATTTAATAGCCTTGTATATAGTTTCTCTTTAATTTATGTAATATATGACTAGGTATATAAATTAAAGCAAAACGTAAACAGAAGACAATATCTCTTCCTCTGTGTCTTCCTATTTGTGTATCTTTCCTTTTTCTACTCCCTTTTGTACTCCCCCGTCTACTTACTTTGGCCTTTTGCTGTCTAACTGGCTGTGGTTCTGTTTTCCATCCACCTATACTGACTTTTCAACACTCCCACTTCCCCCATTGTTCTCCAAAAGCGGCTTTTGGATTACAGCTATTTTTTTGAAGAAGCACATTACAAACTCTTGATACAGCTGCTATTTTGAGTGATGTTCTTGCTATGCCGTAACTGCTTGTAGCCTACTTCATATTTAAGAATAGATTCATGCTTTCAGATATATTGTCCTCTCACTTTGATGTTTCTCATAATACAGTAAAAGCAAATAGTATGGCAGGTGAACATTAGCAAAAGCCACAGCTCCACTTTCCCAGTAAGTGGCAAAAATGTGAATTTACATTAGGAAACCTAATTCATGACTGTGGGTAAATAGATTGTTTAATCTTTAATACCCCTTTTTTTTTTTGTCAGAGTGAACATTCATATATTTGCTTGCACACATCCATTTTCTCTCTTACACCCAAACTCATGCCTATCCTTTCCTTACATCCATTTTGTTCTTTGATTTTTTGTTGGTTGGTTGGTTGTTTTTTTTTTTGTTGTTTTGTTTTTTAGGTAATTCACTGGGTTCCTTTCAGTTTCATCCAGCCCCGAAGCTTTGCTATTTCATGCCACTCCCTCTCACACTGGCAATGATTGCGGACAGTCAGAGTGCAATCGGTACAATATTTTTCTCGGCTTAGTCCAAGTCGATAGATATACACCGGCACTCCTTCACGCGGGTGATCCTTTTCTTCTTCCTAGGGGGCTGAAGCTCAGGGCAGTTGAGGGTAACAGTCATGGTGGTAAATTTCTTGGGCTTGCAGAAAGAACAAGACTGGAAAGAACCTTCCTCTTTGCGGACATGCCTGGGTATATAGAAGGAATTGCATTGGCCATAGCAGAACCTGTTGATAATGGTGCGACTGTTGCAGCCTTCTTCATGGATAGTTTGTTTGAGGGGCTGAGTTTTGCACCAATCCCGCTTTAGGTATTTGCGCTCAGTGATGTGCAGTGCCTCCTGACTGGATTCCAGCACCTCCTCTGCAGGCATTGAGGTGCCTTTTCCTCGTTCTCGATGTCTGGAGCCCGACTGCTGCTGTGTCTGCATTTGCTCTGAATCATTGGGCTGATCCTTGTCAGGAGGAGGGATAGCACCTTGGGATCCACGGTTCCTCTTTCTCCCTTCTGCTGTCGGTACCAGAAATCCCATCAGAAGAAACACAGCAGCAACGGCATACAGCGTGCGGACCATCCTATAGAGAGGAAGATGAGGAAATAAAGCACAGTTGTGGATTTCAGATATCAACAGAAATCAGGTATGCAGAAAATTTTCAGCTCCTAAAGGAAGTGTGTGTGCACAGACAAAAGAAGTGTGCAGGAGTGCACACTTACTTATAAAAGATGAGCACTTTGCCTTCATCAGCTGGAAAGCTGTTTCCAAATTACCAAGTAATAAAAGCTTTCATATATGGTGACTGAAAGTCAGAGGCTACAATAAGTCCAAACAGAATTTAACTCTGTAGCATGCATCTTTTTCCAGCTCCTTTCTCCATGTATACTACCCTTCTAAAGAGTTCTTATTCCCTTCCTATAGCTTACTGACATTAGGAGCACTGCTCCTGATTTACACTGGTGGAAGAAGAGATTTTATGCTGTGCAATGATTTATGTGATATAGTTATCTGCAACACCAGAGGACTGAACTCTTTGACTCAGGGCATGCATCCTAACTGCATGTCCCTTAGACTCAGAAGCTTTGTACCTCTTCTTGCATATCACGTGTCCAAGTAGACTGACCATATGTGCAGACTATATCCACCTGCGGTCTGAATGCAGCATCCCAAGCTCTGCCATACTGCACCTCTGAATCGGTCCACTGAGTCTGAATGTAATGAAGCCTAAGGTGAGTAAGAAATGTGTAACAAGATAGGCAACAAACATAAATGGATATTTAGGTATAGGTTGAAAGAGGTGTGTCTGTAATTTCAAATTACACATTCTCACACATTACTCTGAATCCTTGACAGATACATTATAGAGATGCAGTCATAGATCTCTGAGTTTTATTCATTATCATAGATCTCTGACTTTTATTCATTATACCCAGCAGGATAATGAAAAGACATGAGAACAGCAGAATTTCATATATGACATTAAGTATGTGACATCAATATCACAAAGAATGTCGATTGCGCACACGCAAAAAGACTTCAAGTGCAATAAGTAGAGAAAACCAGGCTCTTTAAAACTGCACTCCTGCTCCAAAACCTAGTTACTAGCATAGGAGCAGCTTTTCTTTCCTTCCTTAGTAATTATGACCCAGTTACCTTCCACAAGTTTTGCTCTTTCCCAAAGCTCTGAGCAATATGGGCTGCTAGGTCAGCTGAAGCCACCAACAAGCCAGGAAGCAACTCATCACCTGTCATGCTTTTCCCCCTCCCTGTGGTCTCTGTGTTGTTTTGGAAAGCGAGGGATGTGGCAGCAAGCAAGGCATATAGGGGAGGGAGGCTCTCAGGAGACCCTTGCCATGGGGAGCTTGGAAGAAGCCACCAGAAGTGGAAGGCCCATGCATTAAAAATGCGAAGAATTGTGAAGAACAAATGAGGAAGCTGGTGTTTCCTACCTGCTTGGAGCGCTGCTGTCATATCCCTTATTTAACTCATTTTATTGGTAAGGGATGAATTACCGTTTGACCTGAAGACTTCTGCTTGTGTTACTACCCTACACAGCCAACATACGTGAAATCAAGGGCCCTGTCCTGTCCTGCTTTATCTGCTCAGCCTGAGACCACACAGCAAGGCAGAAAAGCAGCCAAATGCCAGCCCTGGAAGGGCCACCTAGAGACTCAGTCAAGGCTCGGGATAAGTATCCTTTACTGTGCAAGATACCTGTTAATTTCTGAGTTACCAGATCTTTCCAGACATACAGAGAAAATAAGTTTTTTATTATGCTGTTCAAAAAGCATTTCTTACAAAATGGACTGGGAAAGGAATTACTGGAGTGGAAAAGTGCCATAGGAGGTTCCCATTATATTTAGAGATTTGCTTGGGAAGTTTAAGTGTGGAGTTACTTTAAGCGTTTGTCTACACACTGTCAGTGTACCTGGAGTTTACAATATGGATTTTATCATACATATAATATGCATCCATTTTATTTATTTAGGTTTATTTACCAGTACAGATTCATTTTATTCATTTAGGCTTATGTACCAGCGTGTTGCACGTTTGGAAGAAGCTTCAGACTTCAAGAGAGGGGTGTAAAAAGTGATGCTACTACCGACTCCAACAGGCAACTTGGAAGGGCTGCTTTAAATATGGAAACGAAATATTGTACAGAGCATGCTATTTTAATAAGCTTAAGGCTCTGTCATAGAACAGAAAAAAAGTTGGGAATTCTAATTGAAGACCAATGCAGTTGAATTTCAAGCATTAGCTTGGACTTCGTATTTAATGTTTTTCCCGTTTCTTTTGCAGTCTCGATGTTACTTAAACATGTTTCTTTTTAGTTTCCATCTTCTGTCTTTAAAATATTTTTAAAAAACACAGTTATAAAATACTGCTTATTTCCTTAAGTGACCAGAATGACTCCTTCCAAAACTATTCTTATTTCTCCGGTGACTGTATACCCACATTGTATTTAGACGGTATTTTAATATGCATGTTATTTACTCAACATGGTGCCAGAACCTTAGAAAGAAAAAAAAAAAGAAAAAAAAAGGCATTGCATGCAACTGAAAATAATTTTCTAGTTTCTAAGCAGTGCCAGGAAATTTCAGGTATTTGTTTAGTGTCCCATAAGTCTGAGTTGCTGTTTCACCAGTATGCGTATTCCTGGGCTACTTTTATTTCTAGAACTGATCTTCTCCATGCTACTTCACCTTCTTTCCATAAGCATGCAACCGATGACATAGTCATCAGTCATGTGAAAATGAAATGTACTTTGGGATGGTAATTTGGGGAAAATCTGATGGTAATGTCTACTGTTGCATTATATGCATCCCAGGATCATGTGTCTGTAAGAAGCACATGCCTAACACTAAGGAAATGCAGCGATGTGTTCCAATATCATCCTAAAACTAAGGGCGAAATACTTTTTTTCACTGAGCTGATTTACAACCTCAAAGGCAGAAACTATATTATATGCTCAAAAAAGTGATTATGATTCAAATGAAAATTAACAACTCAGCCAAAGCCTTTGTTATGGTCACTTCCAAAATATGCATCTAAAATTAAAAATAATCCTAACATTTAAGACTAAGTACAGTTTAAACATAGACCCACCAAAGAGACTCTGTCAACTTCATGACCTTTAATGGCAGCTCAAGCACAAACTTCCTTTAATGGTAACTTATTAAATAGCTATTAAAAAAAAAAAAAGGTTATTAAAGAAAGTAAAAAGAAAAGCAAAATACAAAAGAAAATGAGGTATTATGCCTCAGTAAGGATAGCAGCCAAAATGCAGTGCCTGCATTCTGCACTATCCCGAGGCAATGAATGCATTTGCTTATGAGAGAAGACTGCACCTCTGCTTAAGTTAGGAACTAGAATGATTCATCCAATCTGCAATTTAGTGTTTGTGAAATGTTTCCTTAGCAGCTTTTTTTATTACTGAAAAAAAAAAAAGAACACGCAACAGTGTGCAAGTGACTAAATCAGTGTTACCATATCCAAAGTTTTACGAAAAGGAAGTCTCTCCAGATTTTTTTTTTCCTTGTCACAGCCATAATTCTGAAGCAGTAATAACTCTGGAGCTTGGGTAGGAGCTGTGAGGAATCAAGCTATAAAATCTTACATGCCAAATTTCTGCTAAATTTTCAATACTTGATAGCGGCTGCTACAGAAGCATTGGCATAATCAGAAACCTTTTTGAGAACCTTTTGAACATACAGATGTCCACAGAAAAAACATTCAAGTCCCACTTACTTCATTGAGATCCACTGAGAGATCCAATATCATTAATATTTATTTTCAAAAAGTAACAAAATACTTCAAAAAATCCTTTTTTCCCCCCTGTATTTCATTGCTGAGCTGAGTTCGACTCTTTATCATCTGTAAGCACTCAGTCCTAAAGCCTAAAGAAGTTTTATTGCTGACTTCAAACAGGAGCAGAATTGGACCCTAACGTTCAAATCACCTCATATGTGGATTATCTAGAGCTGGGGATCTACTCATCTATGGCAGATGAGGAATGCTGCGGATTAATACTAGCAACTGTAAATATGGAAGTGTAAAACCTTCCAGGTTTATTACTCAATACAGTAAGCTGTAATTTTTCAGTGTATACATTTTCTGCTATAAATTAAGGACCTCCAAATGTCAGTTTATAAACGGCACTTCCCTATGAGTTCCCAGGCAGAGTCGTAAAGCGATCACTGAAATTTTTAGCACAAAGCAACTTGTTTAAAAGTACTGGATGGAGTCCCGGTTCTGTTGAAATATACAGCAAAATTCTCACAGACCTCAGCAGGCCCATAATTTCATCTGTGAACCATATTTACTAGGAAAATATTATGATGAGCCATGGACTCATGTGCTTCGCAGAAAACATGAAAAATAATCTGCCGAAGACCTAGAAAAATAAATGTTCTTGGTGGGCTTCAAATACCAGCCAAGCAAAGAGGCAAAACACAACACTTTGGCTATTGAGAAAACTGAAATGGTTTATGTCCCAATGGATCGGAATAATTTTATGCCTGGTTTATAATATATGAATTACAGAAATAGTCTTATGTAATGTTTTCATAGCTCCTAGATCTGTATCTTTAAATACACAAAAAGTATACTTTGTATGGCGGTGGCAGTTCCCACAGAACCTTTTTTTTTTTTTTTTCTGAGATCAAGATAGCAAAACTAACATCTCCTTTTGGTAGAATCTGGATACATTTACATTTCCGATAATTCCTTCGTCTGAGTCACGGAGATGCCTTCCCCGAGACACGTAATAAGTGCGGGCAGCCGTACAAGGGGAAAAAGGAAACCACACACACACACACAAACCCCAAAACCCGATCCCTCTGAGAGTTCCCCCTGAGGAGGGATGTCTCCGCAGGGCACCCCGGGGGATCAGAGGGCAGCTGAGCGCTGGGCACGACTGGTGCCACTGCCACTGCCACCTCGGGACTCTTGGGCCGGGGCAGCGATGCGAGGCGGCAAGGAGGTCTTCGGGAGAGCGACCCCACCGAGGGGAAAGCAAACGCCGGGGAACGGCGTGGGGCTGAAGCCTAAAGAGGAGCGGACGGACACGGGCGTGGGCTCCCCCGAAGCCTTGCGTGCAGCCCCCGCCGCCTGCGAGCCGGCTGCTTCTGGGCTTTCTCGGCGTGGGGAGGAGCGGCCGGGACGGCAGCGGCTCTCGGGCTCGCCGACCCCAGTGGCTCAGAGGAAGCGGGGCCCCGGCGCTGGCCGCCCCCCGACACGAAGACCCCGCGCACCCCGCCGGGGTGCGGCCGGGCCCGGCGCTTCCGAGGGCGCTGCCTGCGGGGCCGGGCCGGGCCGGGACTGGAAGGGACGGGAAGGGAAGGACGGGAAGGGACGGGACGGGCTTCTCCCGTCACCCTGTCCCCGGCACCGGCAGCCGGGGGCGATGCGGCGGCCCCAGAGGGACGCGAGGTGCGCGTGTCCCCCCCCCCCCCCCACCAACCCCGCCGGCTCGCCTCCGCCCGGCTGGGCTCGGCCCGGCTCTTCCCGGCTCCCCGCGGGCACCGACGCCCCCCGAGCCTGCCCGAGCTCTGCGAAGGCGACGAGGGCCGAAGGAGCGCGGAGCCGTCGAGGCGGCAGAAGTCAGGTGGGAGACTGAGCCGTGCCGTGCCGTGCCGTGCCGTGCCGTGCCGTGCCGGGCTTAGGGGCGCTGAGGGCACTCCCGCGGGCGCGCAGCCGGGGCCGCAGCGCTGCGCGGCGCTCCGCTGCCCGGCCCCCGCACCCGCCGCCTGTCCCGGGCTGCCCGCAGCGACGGGACGGGACCCGACGGGACCCGACGGGACCCAACGGGATCCGACGGGACGGGACGGGAGGGGACGGGACGGGACCCGACGGGACGGGGCGTGCGGCGGCGAGGCCGGCACCTGGAGCTGGACCTGCCCCCGCCCCGCTCCGCTCAGAGGCCGGGCCGGGATTTGGCCGCGTGTCGGGTTCGGGTGGGCGCCGCATCCAATTTGTCGGGAGGGATGCTGTAGGCGGAGATGGGAGGCAGAGCTAACGGGGCTTCTGCAATCCCGGCGTTTGCCGGGCGAGAGGCATGGACGGCGCCCCGGCCCCGGTACTCGGCGGGAATAGCGGTGTCAGCCCCGCTCCCGCTGAGGGGCATCCTCCGCAGAGCCGGGGCGCCCGGCACTTTTGCTGGGCACCGGCGAACGACCCCTCCCCATGCCCCCAGCCCGGCGGTAGGATAAAGGGATGCACATTTTGCCTCCCACGGACTGGCCAAGCTCGGCCGCTGCCGGACCCGTTTGCGGCCCCGCTGTGAGTGCGCGCAGCGCGGCTCGGCTCGGCTCGGCTCGGCTCGGCTCTGCCACGGCTCTGCCCGGCCCGGCCCGGCCCGGCTCACCTGCGCGGCGGCGGCTCCTCGGGGGGCCCGGCTCGGTGGCGGCGGCTCCTCGTCGGGGCCTGGGGCTCGGCGCGGCTCTGCCCTGCGGTGTCACTTGGCGGAGCGGGCGACGTAGGAGCCCGGGGCTGCCCGGGAGTCCATAGAGGGAGAGCCTCGGATCCTGCCTACAAATTGCAGCAGCGCCGAGCTGTCTCCCATTTAAATGTCTGCCAGCTGAGATCTGCGCTCCAAGCCCCTCCAGATCATTGGACAAGCGCCTCCAAATCCCGCGTTATCCGCCCCCTTTAACACTTCCATGAACTTCCACTAGGGAAAGCTTTCTGTCGTGCAGATAAACACTCGACTACTTTCCTCTCTTAAGAGAATCGGTGCTAAAGGTCACCACCCCAAGGAATTGTTCCTGGAATGCACAGAAAATTCAAATTTTCCATCCCCGCTAAAGTATGACATTTAAGAAGCGTTAACCCCCCCCGGCCCGCCTCCGCTCAGCTCAGCTCCGCTCCCCATCCCTTCCCATCCCTTCCCATCCTTTCCCATCCCTTCCCACCGCGCTGCCCGGCGCCGCCGGGGCGAGAGGTGTCCTGCGGCCGGGAGGGATGCAGCGACCTCCCTGCCCCGACCGCTGCCAGCCGGCCCGCTGCAAACACGCCCGGAGTCACGCAGCTTCCAGATAAAATAACGCAAAACAGCGGGCGTGCTTGCAGGGGGTGATGCTAACGCGCGGCTCGCCGTCCGCAGCCGCTCTCACGGCTCTTGACCAGGGACAGGCTTCTCCCGTCGCCTCGGGTGGGCTTTTCCCCTGCCGTCACTCGGCTCTCGGAGGGCCGGGGGCTCCCCAGGGGTCCTGTGGCTCGGGGCTGCCGGGGACTGCCCGCAGCCGGAGCGGCGCCGGGCACACGGCGGAGCTCGGACCGGGGCACGGGGAGGGACCGGGGGGAACGGGGGGGAACCGGGAGGGACCGGGGGACACCGGGGGACACCGGGGGGGTCTGTCCCCTCCCGCGGGCTGCTGGGCACGGAGGCTGTCCGCTCTGCAGGTGGTGCCCGGCTGCCTGCCGTCGGGTCCCCGCCGCCCGACGCGCCCCGCAGCCCGCACACGCCGCGCCGCCGGGACCCCGGCGCGGAAGCACCGCGGAGATAAGGGGCTCTGGCGAGCGGAGAGTTTGTGCTGGCCCCCCGGCTTTGCAGGTGGGGAGGACGAATTGAAACTCACGTAAAAGGGGCTGCTGCTTTAAGGATGCCGGGCCGAGGCAAGGTGCCAGCTTTCTGAGCCCTTAGCATCGGCTTCCTCATCGCTAAGGCAGAAGCGTGGCCGCGCTTTGTGCCCGCTGCATAGGTGAGGGCTCAGCTCGTTAGCAAATTGGGTCCGTGGCTTTAACTCACACGCGGGTTTAGCTATAACTTAGTAAAAAATAAAAAAAAAAAATAATTTAAAATATCCCTTGACTAACGGGACCGGCAGCACGCACAAATGCTGCAGAAGCGGCAGTGGTGCAGTGGTAGATGGCAGCATGAGAGAGAAAATGTGCTGGTGTGCAGGGGCCACTGAAGTTCAGTGCAATGAAGGGGGGGAGGATTACTGGCAAAGAATCACAGTCAGTGACATCTAGATGGATGGAAAGAGAGGCCCTGGGAATTTTTTGGATTTTTCATTATTTTGCTCCAAAAAGCGCTATTGGACTTCATAGATGTTTTTAATTAACTGGGGTCCGTCCTTTGTGAATCCAGAGAGAAAGTCACAATTCCCACCTCTCAGTATGTCGACAGACTTTATGCGCCTTTTCTTTTCTTTTGTTAAGCGAAGCCGTGGCACTCGTGTAGGGAGAGGGGCTGTGCCCATCTGAACAGCTGCCCTCAAGCTGGGCTGGGGTCTGGGGGAGCACCTGCCAGCTCCTGCCCCTTGGTGCTGCTCTGGGGATGGGGATGGGGGAAATTTTTTCTGTGGTTGCTCTGAGCTCCTTTTGATGCCTGATGTGGCACTGGCACTGCACGCACTGCCACGTGTTGCTGACGGCCTGTGGACAAGCTGCCTCTCAGCTGTATTTTTCTGGGATGCAGCTTACATGCCACCCTGGCATTCACCTCTAGACGATGATACTCTGGGCACCTATGGCAGGGCGGCCAGCTCCTCCCAACGCCTCACTGCACTCAAACACGCAGCCAGAGCTGCTGATCTGGAGCAGATGTCAGCAAACCAAGATGTCAGCAAACCAAGAATCCCTTTTGGATGCATGTCCCGGTGCAGAAGGTGTTCTCCCTCCTCAAGCCCTCTCTCGATTTCTCGTGGCTGTATGCTCCGCGCCATATTTTCCCATCTGTTTTCTTTCACTCAGTTTAATCCATAAGGAGTGTTTCAAGTAGACACTAACATCTTGGGTCCAACAAGATGTTTTTTCAGATTTTTCTGAACATTGCAAAGTAGAATTATTCCTGCAAGAGTTTGTCTGCTCATTCAGAAAAATAAGCCAAATGGGGACCAAAAAGACAAATAATTATAGCCATATCTGCTTCCTTTGGATGAATGATGGTGGAAACAACATCAGGTTTTTTTAACATCAGGTATCCGGATCATTTCCAGCTGGGAAATTTGTATTCCTTCTACTGCTGGGTTCATTAACAAAATATTCCTAGAGTTTACTCCAAAGGCTTGACTGTGCTGGTCAGATCCCAACCGAAGATGAGGTTCTGGCATCTTCCAGCTTGAAAAGCCCCCTCTGCTTTAAAGAAAACACCTCCCCTTCCTCCCACCTTGTCCACACTTGGAATTCTCTTGATGCTCAGCAGTGCTGCTAATTGGAACTCAGTCACAACTGGGGAAAACTCGGGTAACTGTTTAGTACAGACGGCCTATGGGAATATGTATATTTTTGTGGCATAGGTTTGAGATGAAGACCTTTGACGCCATGAGGTAGTAATAGCACACACTGTCAACCTGGCTGGATTCAACTACCCGCTTGCTATTCTTTTTTTCTTTTTTTCTTTTTTTTTCTTCCTTTTTTCCCCCTTCTGTTTTTTGTTTGTTTTTTTGTTTTATTTTTGTTTTAATTTCCTCTCCCACTTCTTGCTGTTATTCGCTGTGTGAGTTGTTCTTTGTTTTAGTGGAACAGTAAGAATTGTTTTAAGCTTAAAAGAAGTGCTGTACTTAATTCTTGCATAGAAAAATGGTATTGGGCTGAGCTCCTGTCTGCTACTGCTCACTTTGAGCACTACTCAATACATCCTCATTGCCAGGACAGTTGGCGCCTTATTAAAAGCCTTTGCAGAGGAGCCAAAGACTGACAGGGGCCAGATCCTCTTCTTGAGAAAATTGGAATAGCTTATAATAACTTCAGGGAGATGTAACTGACTTATGCCAGTGGAGAATCTGGCCCTAATATACCCAGAAATCAAAAGCCTCTCACTCCTAGACATGTTCCTCCAGGTCAGAAGTAAGGCAAGCCGTGGGAGAGACAAGGCACATCTGAGCCGCCTGCCTTGGTGTTTTGAACAGTTCTGCTATAGAGAGGAAGGAGCTGGCTTTATAGGGCCATGAATCTGGCACTAATTTACAGAAGAAAAACTAAAAGGGTACATTAAACTCAGCCATTGATGACAAAATCACTAATGTTTTCAGTGCTTTTTGTATGGCAGCAACTTGATATGTTTCCTCTCTGCTGGTAACATTCAAGAAAAGTAATGCCAAGCCAGTCTATTCACGTATTTTGAAGTAGAAAACATGAATGTATGCATCTATATGCCTACCTACCGACATACCTCAACTCCCTGTTAATACATGAGGTACTGATGTTCAGCTGCACTTTTTGACCTTTAAAATTACATTGGCGCTTGTGCAAATCTTGTGAGAATAAGGGGGCAAAGTGTTCAGAAGTTTTCTCACCAGCACAACCATAACTTTTCTCTTGAGCGCTGCAACTGAGCTAGAAGTAAGCTCTGATGTTCACAGTGCTCACCACCTGCCCTCCCGGGGGGATTTGAGCTGTCCCGCGGAGGCGCGAGGCGAGGGGGCTTGGCATGGGTGTTACCTGATGTGACAGGAGATGTGTGCATTGCATAGGTGTCCTGCTGCAGACACGCGTTTTACAGGACATGCTCTGAGAGACGAGAGATACCGTCACGTCACAGGGACTGCCAGCCTTCTGGTGGTGCACACAGCTGATTTCCCTGACTTTCAAGAGGGGCAAGATGAGCAGCATCTCAGAAGCAGTTTATGACTTGGAGCATAGGCAAGGTCATATGCAGCACGTGTTGGATGGTCTGTGCATGGAAATGGCCTGTTGTTACATTATTGCCCGCATGTGGGAGTTTGTTAGCTTTACCTGGAAAAGAAAACATGTTTTGTCACAGAACAGACTCAAAGAATGAAGTTCCCTGTGGGGTATTGATATATCCAGAAGTAACGGATGAAAAGCCATGTGAAAAAAACAGCACAGAAAAAAAAAACACTTTTTATTTTGAGCTTTTTATTCAGGCAGAGAGTAATAAGTGACATAAAATACGAAAAGATGTTCTGTACTTTCACTTTAAGACACTTTACTAAAACACCAGTCCTGTGGTTCTTGCTTAGGCACTCTACTGTTTATTCTAATATAGATCAATGTGTAAAACAGAAAAAAAAATAGAGTTGTTGAACTTTATCTCAATATTGTATTTCATACCAAGCCATATAAAATAATACAAGAAAAACATGAGGTTAGTGTGAATTGTGATAAATTTCTTATAAAATGTACTGGAAAATCAAGCCAGGGACTGTGCTGCACTTTAGCAAAATTCTGTTTAATTAAATAATTTAAATCTTTCTTTTATTTGAGTTTTAGAATTAATGTCTGTTTGGTTGAGGCTCCACCTCACCAGAAGGTGAGAAGAAAGGTTTGGATAATATAGTACTTATTAAAAAAAAAAAAAAAAGCATTTTAGATTTAGGTTGAGCAAACATCATTCTTTTAATGTATAGATTTCTATAGGCTGAATAGAAAAAATAAGCAAGGGAAAATATATATATATATTTATTTATTTATTTTTAATGAAACGTTTTGATTTTGTTGTTTCAAAATGTCACAATCTAGAAATATACCTGCATTTCATTTGTGAGTGCTCAGAAACAGGACATGAGAAATCATAAGAATAAATGGCTTCAAGATAAAATCACTAGCTTTAAGCACTTTAATAGACTGGGATCCAGCCCTGAAAATTATGGTGTCCTGATATGTCTGAAAACCTTTCTTGTTTAGGGTATAATACATGTAGAGTCAGGTTGTGGGCTTGTAATGATCTCCACACCTAGGAGCCACAGTCACTGACCAGAATTCCACTGCACTATGTGCTGCAGACATAGAACAAAAATATGTTTTCTGGCCTCAAAACACCTACATATGTAATGCAGTCCATATGTGACTATTTTTCAAAAGTGATTTAGAAAAGCTTATTTTATTAGGATGAAGTTTGACTGTTGGACAAATATAAACTTTCATGCCAAATGAGGAAATATCATTTGTCAGGCTAACCTTTTTATTACTCTTTTCACAGATTTTTTTTTTTTTTATGCATCTTATGTATTTGATGACTATAGAAGAATTTGCCAAGAAAATGAAAGCCATAAAATAGCCATGAAAAATTCCTCTTCCCTCGTGCTTTTGCTTTGCGTGTTCTTTTGTGGCAGGGCTGTCTCATGAACCTGTAGGAGGTGTTTGCTGATATGCTTTGCTTTCCGGATGGTTCTGGAGCAACATGATAGCAGAAGTGACTCAGCCAAGCAAACTGACTTTGTCTAAGAAGCCCTTATAGTTTAAAGCTGTGGCTGGGTATTATGAAGGGAGGCATCGAAGGAGCTTGATGTGTTATTTGCTTACATATTTCACTCCAGGGATATGACAGCTATGAAATACAGTTTCCAGTTACACTGCAAAACTAAAAGACTCCCTTCCCACGCTGTACTGCATCCCACATGTTGATGGCAACCTCTTAGACAGATCACATTCACTTCTAAGACATGTATAGATATCCCCTACCCAATTCTGGCAAAGCAGTCCCTTCCTCGCTGTGGTGCAAAGCAGTTTGCTGTGGTGGAGGCACTGTAACTTGGGACGTTGCCATTTTGCACCAGGCTCAAAGAAGAGTGCTTGCTCTTTTCTGCAGTATGGAGACTCTCATACAACACCCATGGAGCACGCGATGCTAGCCTCGCAGTTAAGGTAGCTGAAAGTTAAGAAATCGTGGCCTTTTTCCTGACTCTACCACTTACTGCCTGTAGCGAAGGAAAAGGGAGTACAAGGCAGGAGAACCATTTTGTTATGTAAGAAGGTTCACAAGGCTTTTGTTTTGGTTTGGGTTTTCTTCTTTCCCATTGCCTGCTTTTTTAAATTCAAATCTTATCTGCTCCTTTTGTTTTTCCTGGCAATATCTAGGTAAAAACGGAACACCAGATAAAAAAGTGGCTTTGCAGGAATGAAGGAGCGTCAGCCCTCTTCTGGCTGTGACAACAACTTATTTAGACCGTGTGGAAGTTCTGCATTTCGTATTTGAAATCCACTGTAATAAACATGACTGCTATGTTACAGGAAGGAAAGAGCTCTGAATCTATTGTACTGCTTCAGCATCAGCTAGTCCACTTCTCTGAGTGAATATAAAGCAACAATTCCCAAGGAGGCAGGTAGGAAGAAACAGAACTTGTCCTCGCTGACATTTTATATTTAGATGGTCTCCATGTCAAGAAGATGACATGTAAGAGGCTCAAGTACCCTCCCACCCTCCTTCATCCTTTTCCCTTCTTTCACTCACACTGATTTTCTTGTGACTCCATTTCCCCTGCAACAGGGAACAGAGTTTTCAAAGGAGCCAGAATCATTTTGGCCCAAATTCTAAAAGCTGGTTCAGTACCAAACTTCCAATGAAATAAGCAGTTAATAAGAGGAGCTGGGAGTTCAAATTAATCTGGGAAGACAAATTGTATTTTTTTTTTTATCATTTCTGTCTATATGCCTGAATGCATCTATTTTGAAATTTCTAAGAGCTTTTAATGGCCTTTTAACTTCTGCAATTCTCCACAATAAAAAAATAATATTTCCAATCAATAAGCCAAGTTTTCACTGTTGTCGACAAAAAAAAATTAAAAAATAAAAAAAATCTAAAGGCAGACAAAGAAGTGTTTTAACCACTTGTGGTTATCTAAAAGAACTGCTAAAGATAAGGCTGCAATGCAGCAGACTCTGTTGATTTGAATAGTGTTTTAAATATATACATAAATGCAAACACACAGTTAAGTGCTTTGTTAAGGAAGGTGGACTTGTGTTCACACTGATTTTTTTTGCTAAACTTAGATTCAGACCCTAGTCCTATAGGGGCCTGCCAGACACTTTACTTCATTTTCAGTGGGACTATTCAGAGTGTATAAAATGAAGCACACATAAAATCCAAGGAGCTTGATTCAGGCGAGCCTTTCTGAAGACCCTCAAATGATTTATATACGTGTCTATCCCTGTTGACGTGTATATTAGAATTCTAAACTTTACAAACTGAAGAATTAAAAGTACAATACAATAATAACAAAGTACAAAAAAAAAAAAAAAAAAAGGTCTATTTTTTAATCTGTATGGTTACCAAAAATTTACTCTTTCAAAAATTGCCAAAAAAAATCATTTCTGGGAAACTACACAGGCAAGCCTAGGGCCAAATCTCGTCCTGATATTTCCAATGGCTCTGTTTTGCTTCTTCTGTTTCCTTGTCAAAAGTATCCTGTTTAGCCTGTTTGGCTAAGGGCAGTTGGATATTTATTCATTGATCTTTCCCTTTATCACAGTATCTTGAATTCTAATTAGAATTTTTCAAGTTCTTTTACTTTATTCCCTAAATATAGCTACAACAGACCTCATTCTTCCCCTTCTGTGGAGCTGTATGGAGTCATGGAAGAGCTGTCATCTTGCTTTCTGTAACTAACCACACTGCCTATAAATTCTTCATCAGATGCTTTCATTTGCAGTTTGATTAAATTATATTTCTTTTTACATGTAACAAAGTGCCCGGAAGAGAGTAAAATCACTTGATGTTAGGAGAGGCTCTGAAAATAGTTCGGGAGCTATCCTCTAGGTGTTCATAATTAATCAGACACCAAACACTTTGAGATTTTGGATGCACTTTTAAAAAGTCTAAAAATGTAAACAGTTTTCTTTCCTCTCCCCAGGAAGTCTTAATGCACTAAAGACATAAGTGAAGAAGCTAAATTGCAAGTGACCAAATCAATTACACTTCAGATCAGACTGCGGCAGGGCTTTTTGGTTCTGAACCAGATGGAACTAGACTCTTTGTAGAGGAGGTGTTATTATTTCTTGTCATGGCTTCAAAATGAACATATGAATTCACAGTAGAAAATACATATTTTTCCTGTTGAAAAATATAATAAAGCATTTAGAGGAAAGAATCCTTGGGAGCTGGCGTCACCAGAAGCTATCAGGCACATTTAAGAAAAAAATAAAAACTTGTAGCAATTTCTTGTTCTTCTGATCTGATCAAAGAGAAAACAGAATTGAATAGGATGTTTTCCTGTGTTGTCAGGCAAAGAAGAAATCCTGCTTTTTAATACAGTAAATTCTTGGATTTAGAGTATATGATTTCTTTTTTCTCTGCCTTTCCTGTAGGATCAGATTTTTTGCATTGAGACAGCTATCGCGATGTAAAAACGTACCAGAGACAAGCGTGGCTTTCCTTGATGTAATTAGTTGAGATAAATCCAGGTGGCGGCACAAGCTATCTGGAGATAGAAAGCACTTTTAAAATCCAATGGAGATAGAACAATTTGTTTAGAAAACCTGGACAATTTGTTTAGAAAGCCTCTGCATGGCCCTCTGGGAGGAAGTGACTACTACAGTCAAGTGTAACAAAACCTTCTTCCTAGATAGAGAAAAGCCATCATAGCCAAAGGTAAATTCTTTGTTTCTAATTTAGAGAAGTATTTTGGAAAACCAAGTACTTTTATGCTTTAATATATCAAGTCAAATTTTTTGTTTTATCTGGCATCTGGATCCCTCTTGATTTGAATATACTACCACCACCTTCTAGGAGAGCTTTGAAAACCACTTTAGCATTTGGCCCTAAATATTTAAACAGGGGGAATTCCACCTGAAAACAAGCACCTTGAAAGGACTTCTTCCTGCTAATATGGAGGGAAAGACTCTGCCTTTAGCTTAAACAGTGCAAATACTTATAACAAGACATATCCTGCTATGAGGAGTTGTACTGTCGACAACATTAACAGGGCTCCTTAGCATCACTGGAGCCCTTGGCCAGCAAACCCTACACCTGACAATGTTTGCAAGATCAGATTTGTCACTGGGATGTTAATAGTGAATAAAAAAATGCTGTTAGAGCTTTAAATCTTTTGCCATACCTCTTCCAGACTTTTTTTTTTTTTTTTTTTTTTTTAATTAAACCGTCTACTTCTGCTGTGGTGTTTTGGGCTGTGCCTGGTCCTGTAGACATGCTTAA
The DNA here is from genome assembly GCF_040182565.1 of Anser cygnoides. Lineage (NCBI taxonomy): Eukaryota > Metazoa > Chordata > Aves > Anseriformes > Anatidae > Anser > Anser cygnoides. Next base: position 26,775,070 of record NC_089877.1, on the reverse strand, counting down.
GGTGGGTCCTAACCAAGTTGGTTTCCCTAGGGAATACAGGGGAGAAGTTGCCAAGTTTGTGAATTCAGGCTGTGTTTTGGACTGAAATAGGTGCTGAGCTATGTGGGTTCACCAAATTTCAAACAGTCCTAGACAAGTACAAAAGTAGAAATTGAGGTGCCTGAGGTACTTTATTGACAAGAAAATATAGTTGTGTATATACTTTAGCTTCCTAAGGAATTGGACATAGGAGGCTGTGTGCTTGGACTTTGGCATTTGTATTCCACACAAGTCCCACTGTTGGCGTTTAAGCCTTTAGTGCCCCTCAACCCCTTTGCTTCTCTTTTCCCATCTGTAAAGTTGGAGATAACTCCCAGTTTTGCAGCCCTTTACACTTTAGCCTTTTAGAGAACCTATGGGAGGGAAGCGATTGTCCCGCTCTACTCTGCACTGGTGCGGCCTCACCTTGAGTACTGTGTGCAGTTCTGGGCACCACAGTACAAAAAGGACGTGAAACTATTGGAGAGTGTCCAGAGAAGGGATCCAAAGATGGTGAAAGGCCTAGAGGGGAAGACGTATGAGGAGCAGCTGAGGTCACTTGACCTGTTCAGCCTGGAAAGGAGGAGGCTGAGCGGGAGGTCTCACTGCGGCCTACAGCTTCCTCACGAGGGGAGTGGCGGGGCAGGAACTAATCTGTTGTCTTTAGTGGCAAGCGATAGGACCTGAGGGAATGATGTCAAGCTATGACAGGGGAGGTTCAGGCTGGATATCAGGAAGAGGCTCTTCACTGAGAGGTTGGTCATGCAGTGGAAGAGGCTCCCCAGGGAAGTAGTCACTGCACCAAGCCTGTCGGAGCTTAAGAAGCATTTGGACTGTGCACTTAGCCACATGGTCTGAATTTTTGGGTTAGACCTGTGTGGAGCCAGGAGTTGGACTCGATGATCCTTACAGGTCCCTTCCAACTCGGGATGTTCTGTGATTCTGTGATTCTGTGAAAATAGACACAATATGTTTTTAAGGAGCAACCAATATTTTAGTGACAGTCTATGAAGGTCTTACCTTCAAGTTAGTGGGTAATTCTTATCCTTTTCAGGGCTCATAGGTTGCTGCTGAGAACACAAATGCACAGCAGGAAATAGCCAATGCTGCTGGAGAGACACAGAAACTAGAAAATCACCTCAACTACCAGAGCAGGAGATAACTCATGTATTTTAAATTGAAAGAAATGTACCTTATTTTGACACACATTACTTGCATGTTGGATAATTTGCACTCATGGTTTCATGAGTGTATGTTCACCTTGAAAACAAGTCTTTTGAGATCCCATAACTTCAGACCCATAACCATCAAACAGGCTGCAACAAAACTGGATAATAGCAGGGGGAAGCTATAAGGAATCAGAAGCAGGGCAAACTTTTCTGCTTTTTAAACTATGTACACACATTACCTGTGTATGCACATAACCCTGTGGCAGCTGAGTCAAAGGGTTGTTTGGGAATTTTAATAATAGCCATGGACTATGTGTAAACTATGACAGCAATGCTTATCTGTTAGAATAATGACCTTTTAAGAACTTGCTTAAATCAGCTATGACTGTTTTTTATTTGATAAATGTTTTATGCAGCAATAAAAATGAGTTTCTTAGTTCAAGTGCAGTAACAGAGCTTTAAGGCCCATAAATCTTACAGCCATCACACTATCCATTGGAGCAACTGAAAGTTTGGCAATCAACTTGGTTTCTGGTTGCACAGTTGCTATTTTTTTTTTAAGTTAAACTTAACCAATGCTCAATTATTATTGCATCTCTGGATGACCTGACATTTTCTTTCATGGGTATGTTTTGGCCATTTGGAAATATGAAATGACATGATGTAGTATTTTCTTTTATTTCCAAATGTGGAAAGGTGTTCTTCCTGTCTTAGGATGATGACTCAGGGCCATGCTTCTCTATGGGGGCTATCCCACTTGAATTTCAGCCACCTTTAGATGACTTTTGGTCATTAGGATGCAGGTAATGCTCTGTAAAACTGCAATTTTTTTTTTATTATCTTTTTTTTTTTTTTCTCAGAATAAAGAATTAATTAAAACAGACTAAGACTGAATTCCCCATCAAAACTGTATGCCCATTCTGTGAGCTAACTCTTAAATATTCAGATGCTCAAACCCCATATATATATAAATATATATATATATTTGTGAGGGAGGTCTTTGGTAGCTCCCAAGAACGTTACAAGTTGGTTAGGGTCAGAACAAACATTTGGAATAAAAGCTGTCAGTGTTTATACATTTAAAATCAGAGCTTAAGGATCTATAAATGAATGATACCAGTTAAGGGAAGAGGGATAGTCTGAGGCTCTCAACATTATTTTACTTTGTGCTTTCTCTTTTGCCTCACTCAGTTCATAATGAAAATAATGAAATTTAGCCACTGACTCCCAATACTGTTTTCCATGGAGAACAGAGTACGATGAAGTAAATGTAAGACTCCCGTATTGAGAGCTGGATTCCATGTGTTTTGTTAACAGGACTTACAGGAAAAAATAAGAAGAGGTGATTCAGGTCCACCTGATCTTTAAATCTGGAAGCCATTCTCAACTCCTACTGTCTCTGATCCCTTCTGCACTTCTGCCACATATACAAAAAATAGACATAGTGACACAACATTTTTTTAAAGTTCTTTCAGTTCCAATTGGTAATGATGCTGCCATGACATTTGCATCATTTAAGATTTGTTATACTCCCATGTGTTGAACACATGGCTAGCAGCTATTCCAGCCATCAGGATTCAAGTAATCATGGCAAAGCAGTTAGCATCATAAATAAAGCAAATATGAGCAGATATTATATCCTTCTTCTCCTGGTGAATTGGGATGATGAACTAGAATTCAACCCCATTCTTCACTGAACAGCAGAAGGCTTGAGTGTGGTAGACCTGGACCATGTACATACGTATGTACCTGGGAAATGATTCCTTTAACCCTTTCATGGTCTCATAGTTGGAAATCTTGGCTTAGGACAAAATCCTGTGCCAGTTAGCCTTATTTGTTGTACATGGGGCCTTCATGATGGCAATTCCATACTCTTCTTCTACATTGTTTTTTAGTCTTTATTTAGTTTTCATCTAAGTAGGTCATTGTCAGTAGCTGAGCATTTTAAGGGAACTTGCCATTTTCAGTCATGGTTGTAATCTGCCTTTGGCTTTAGGCACCATAAACAGACAGACCTTTTAAGGGACACAGTAATTAAAAAGGATTAGTATATGAGACGATTCCCAAACATGATATTTATTTAAGATTGCTGAAGACAATTGCATGACTTCAAATATTTTTTTATTTTTTTTACTTGTGCACTTAGCTAATAAAGCAGTGAACACACATCTCCCCTTTAGTCATGTGAAATTACACTTTCCTTATGCATTTACTGTTGGTCATGGTAGCATCTTCTGCATCTGCACACCTTCCTTTTCTCCTTCTATGAATATGAGTCTGAGAATTTTTCGTCTTTGAACGCTGTGTCCTAATGATTCAGACATTCCAGACTTGCATGTAAGAAAGAAGTACTTGCATAAAAATCAATTCACAGGACCAGGGATACAGCATTATAAATGAGGTGAGAGTTGCTTTAACAAGCTTACAAGCAAAAAGGCCAGAAGAGTACAAGTTTGTTTTGTGCTGGTGTTGCTATGTGTTGTTGTTGTTTGTTTCTTCTTTCCAACAAATTTAAATGTCTGAAACATTTGTTTTTGTACAGCATGAAAATGAAAACAAAGCCTTTTCAACACTTTCACAGAGCTACTGGTTAGAGATCTGGTTTGAGGGCATGGACTCAACTCTCTTCTTCGTCTTAAAAAAAAAAAAAAAAAAAGTACTTTTCCTCATCCCCAACTCCTGTCGTTTGGAAACAAAAGGGGCTTGAATGTTACTTTGTCCAGAACAAATCCAAAAACTTAGTTGACTTGGTATTCATCTTTCTGTCCACATCCTTCATCAGTTTAGCAGATTAATATGTTTCATTGTGTTTCAATAAAATAAGATTCAGGTCAGCTTAATTTACAATCCTGTACGTGACTCTCAGAAGCCTGACACCACATCCCCAGCAACTAGTTCCAAGTTTCTTTGGTTTGCTTGTGAATTGCTGGACTGCATAGATTTATTAGATGAATCCAAATGTGCCAATAGAATCAAGCATATATTGTATATAATCAAGCATATAATTATTTCTCCTCTGAAATAATTCACTAAATATTTTTATATTACTTTCTTCTGGGGGTTGACATCTTTGTATTTTTTAATGCTGAGTTTACTATAAGGCTATATTATCTTCTAAAAAGAGTACCTTTTGTACAGCATAAAAATGAAAACAAAGCCACGTGTGTGAGTACATGTATATAAAAATATATAACCTAGAATTTGCTCAGTTACACTTTTTTTTTTTTTTTAATAGGGTCATAAATATTTTATAGCCAGCCAAAACTAGCGTTCCGTGGTGTTACACTTCATTTTGTATAGCTTCTTCAAGCAAATTATGTCTGAAATATGAGAGGTAATTAACATACTTGCAGATTTTAAAATGCCTAAAAATGTTTTGTTTTCCAAATAATGAAAATTCTAAACAATGACAGCTATATACAAACTCCCTAACTCACATGCACCATTAATGCAAAAGGAGTGATTACACATGACAACATGACCAGCAATTTATATCTTTTAATATGTTGTTTTGTGGCATCAGCTCTTACTCTTTTAGTATAGTTGGTGTCTTTGTTCGTTGATTGCAATAGACCAGCAATTTGTTGATTCTTTGTATAAAACTGCATATAAACATTTGGACTGCTGTTGGGAGACGTTTTTTGCTTGCTTTTTGATCTTTAATGATTGTGGGACTACCAATCCCAATTCAAAAACGTAGCTCTACTATGAAAATCAAATTAGAATAATTAATCCTATTATCATGGTGGCATAGCCATATTTTATCAAAATTTCACAGTAGTGTTTTTCAGTCGTACTTGTCGAACACTACAGCTGCCTGATGGACTCAGCATGTGACTGGTACTGCTATGTATTTTTGTTCTAGCAGACAGTTCCTGTAAAACACATCATTGCATTGTGCAATGTAAAAGTGGGTGGGTTGTGTGTGTGTGTGTGTGTGTGTTTTTTTTTTTTTTTTTGGGGGGGGGGGGTGGGTGGAGGAGGAGGCTGTATTTAAAGACAAGAATATGTGTAAGTTGTGTAATTATCCTTTTGCCTCCTCTGTGCTGATGTACCACACATGGAAGGGCAGCTCCTCAGACCCCAGCAGTGAGAGCAATCTCAGTTGTGGTGGTTCGTGGTGCCTGTCACATCAGCACACAGTGGGTGCAGTGAGCTGAAGTACTTACAGAAATCATCTCTGATACTATTAATCAAACATTATCTCTTTGCCCCTCCCTTTTTTTAGCCCCACATTTTCCATATAGACATCCTTTTATTATGTGCTGGTCCATATGAAGAGCTTAAAAATGAAATAAATTACCTTCATAGTTTCTTCTTTTGTTTTTGTGTGTGATTAAAATGGATTTTACTGCAGTTAATAAGGCCAGAATGTACCTCAAATTACTTTAAAAGTAGATAAGGTGGTTGACTAGATGAGGAAACACCAGTTTCCGAGGAGTGGAAATCAAGTCAGAGCCCCCGTGTCAACAGGAGGGGCTGGCTGTGGGGTTAGGGGGAAGGAATGGCAATTTGGTGTACTTTCGGCCACTGGGTACCAAGGGGCTCTGGTTTTTAGTTCATGACATGATACGTGTTCTGTTCTGGAGACAACCTTTGCACCTCTGCAGCTCTCAGTACCTGAGTGAAGACTAAGTGGGAGTGCAAATTAAAATAAGTAGAGAACATGAGTCCTGCCCTGCGAGCAGCTGGGGTGCTCCCATCCCACTTAAGGCCCTGGAAGCTGAGGGAGCTCAGCATTTCACAGAAACTTCTCCATTTCATGCCACATGCAATTATATACCCCACGGCATTACATACTCTCTTAGTTTTCTCTTCCAGCATTTTTTTTAAAAGAGGAAATATGATAAAAGACTTTATAGTTCAGCCTAGAATGTTACCGAGTTTTGCAATCCACCCATAAATAACTTGAGAAAACAACTCTCTGCATATATAATTTATTGTGAATTACTTACTGGTAGGAAAGAAAAAGCAAATAGCATACACAGTCATATTTGTGATGTTGTTAAGTTTAATCATACGTAGCTAGGACCTTTAGTTTCTGTTACTGTCTCATCTGTTTTATCTAAGAGGTCACTGTTATTTTACTGTCTCTTTGCAGGACAGGGAAGAAAACTAGACTTTTTTTTTTCATAGGTTTGAAGTTCAAAGCTAATGCTATTTTCTATAATTCCAATGCCACATGTACATGGCTTGTTTGGCTTGTGCTATTTCAGATGCACCCTGAAAATAACAACAATTTTATTTAATTTTGTATTCTCATCTTTAAGAAATCCAGAGCTCAGTTTGCTGCCATATAAAGTTCCTCAGGTCCTAGGGGCAAAAAGGCAGTTTAAAGCCTCCTGGAGTGACTTCAAGAGCAGTGATAGCTACCAGTGTTATTGGAGTATCAAAGCTTTTCAGAAGATCATCAACTGCTATGACCTTCACATCCTGGATTTGCATTCAGAGGATATTGGCACAACCTTATTAACACAGATAACTGTCTCCATCTTCACTTATATCCCAGGGACACTTAATTTAAGCACTTCATTATGCACAAATGCTGCCTTTACTAAGACAAAAGAACAGAGGGGAAGATTAACTCCCACCCCAAAGTGCCATTGATAATGAAGGAAAATGCGTATGGGTTCAGGAAAGTTGTGGACATGGAATGATTAAAACTAACGGAAAAGTATTCCAGTGGACAGATTAAAAAAAAAGCAGCTCTTTAATTTTTAAATTTGCACAGAAATAACTGAGACAGATGAGCCTATGAAATATTTTGGAAAACGTCACTTTGCAAACCTTGTAGATTGCTTAAATGTTTATTAAAATAGACCAAAAGCCAAAATTCTCTGGGTAAAATAAATACTTTGTCTTTGCTAAGTAACAATATTTGTGAACAAAACATAAAACTATAATTTTCATGTGTCAAACATAGTAACATTTAAGATTAAATGCTGGAGTCAGACAGGGCATTTTTTTACATCTTCCTATTTACAAGCTGCTCATTAAGACCATTTACCTCACGTTAGCTATTAAAATGACTAACATTTTAAAAGTTTGCTCCATGACTAAAATAAAAACAACAGAAATGTCCTTTTACCATAGCTTAACGAAAAGCAGAACCATATTTTTGTTATCTAGGAGAACATACTGTTATAAATACAGCTGTTTTTCATCTACAATTATATAAATAATAAACATGCTGCCATTCACAAGGATTTTAATAGATGATTATATATAAGCAATATTACGATCTAGCAAAGGATGGCATGAGTTTTCATCATTCATTTTTATTGTACTTATTCAGGACCCTTGTCTTCATCGGAAAAATGTGGAACAGACTTCTTCGCTACAACATTGTCCAGTCGCTGTCCTTGCAGATATGGGTTCACACTCTGAAAAAAATGTAAAATTATTTATATTTATTAGAAACAGGAAAATACAGAAAAGGTAACTAGGAAGAGTGGACATATGCATATATTTCTTATCTGTCAAACATTAACAGACAAAGAAAAAAAAATTGCTCCCAGGGAGTAAAATCTAACAGTCAATCAGTGCTTTGCTTTCTAATACGTTTTGTGCGTGTGAGAATTTAATCCGATCCATTAAAAACAAAAAACTGCTACCTACCCCACAGTGTGGACAAGTGGAGGAGGCACAGAGTACAGGACAGGCTGGGTTAAACACTGTCTTTTTGCTCCGCTCCTCCTTTCCCAGTCAGCAGAGAAGCAGCAGATCTAATCCCCTCACTCTTGGGGCAGGACAGAACTCACTGTGGTTGTACAGGTAAGCTTTAGCTTAAATCAGTGCTCCCTGATGGACCTTAAGCTGGGAGACAAGCTAGATACTACGACACCATTTTTGACCTAAGTCTCCTCTTCGGCCCATCTCACTGGGAAACCCATCTTTGCTCCCTTTTTTGATGCTGAGATAAAAAACTGCTGGCACAGAGGCAGAGCCAAGCAAAATTTTGGCATAGGAAATGGCCCTCGTACCACTGCCAGAACAAGGGAATGCTGGAAAGAAGATCCCTGGCGAGGCTTTGACTTCGCTTTGCGCCATGTAAGCAGCACAACGTGAGACTGAAGATGAACAGATCCTGTCTCAAAACTGTTTGGACATCATGGTAATGTAGAAAGCCTCTGCTTGAATTTTATCTGTACCAATTAAATAAAATGTGTTAATTGTATCTGCAAGTATCAAGCATCTTTGTGGAGCTTTAAAATTAAAAGAGTATTATTTACACCCACTGTGTCTGTGTATGCAAAATGCAAACGCATGTTCTCTTCTTCATGAATATAGACAAAAAATCTAGTGTGCTGGTTTTTGATGACAATAAAAATTATTTGCCTCTCTAAGGATAAACTTCAGAGGAATTCAAATTTTCTAGTATCTCCTGATTCTCATCAGACTTTTCTATCATAGAAATTACTTTTCTTGAGATGTCTCTTTCACTAAAACCTAAGAGTTCAAAACTAGACAAAAACAAACAAAGAAAAAAAAACCTTAAAATATACGTGAAATATTTCTTTTCAAATATCCCAAGTATTTGTCAAATCTCTGGAAAATATTTGGATTTGTTTTTATTTGCATTTAAGTCCCTGAGTTTGTCCGTATTTGTGGAAGCTATCATTAATGCTTGATCACAGTGCAGAGCAGCCCGTTTTGTTTTGTTGTATTGTTTCTGAATGCTTTGCCTGCTACAAGTGAAAACATAAAAGTATTAAGAACCAGAAATGAATGTGGAAAAATCTTTGAAAATAAAACTAACACTAATTTAATGCTCTAAATTGTTAAAAATAAGACACATGTAAATGATTTGTTTGTGTTTGTTAAAAGAAGTTCTGTTTAACGTTAATTTAGTGAAATTCAGCTGTTGCATAAACTTCTAGGAATTATTTAAAGATTCTTAGGAAGATTAATTGGTCTTTTTTGGAATGGTACTTGCTTGCTACTTTTTGAAATAAAGTAGAAGAGAATGAGAATACATTAAAAAAAAAAAAAAAGAATCCTCAACAGACAAAAGAAAACACAAAATATAATGCAAAAATTCTGGCTGATATGACTAAATTTTTTTTAATCACATACAGCTGTGTTGAATTCAAAGCAAAGTGGTTCAGGAATACCTTTGCTGTGGGCTCAGAGCTGTGTACAGTGTGACTCTGTTGTTATAGAAGAACTCCTGTCATATTCAAGGTGTTAGATTATGGGTAGGACCCATGCATAGAAATTCAAGAAAGGGAGAATCACTAGTTAAATTAGAGGTCCCTGTATGCCTCCTTTTCTTACACTGCAAGGGCCGCAAAAGTTTAACACAGTGGCAAATGGTAAATACGTACCTTTGCTATATGTACTGAGTATGTATGTATATGCCTGTGTATGCAGATGTGTATTTATACACATCCATATAAATATACATTTATGCACAAATACTTAGGTTTTGTGCTTTTGTATAATCCCATAGACCCCCTTTGATGGTTACGCTATAGCGTTGTACAGCATTGTACAGTGCCCTTCCTCTCCATGGACAGCCCAGTTCTTCAAACATGGGACTTTTGGAGACGTGCTCTAATCTAACACTGGGATGTCCTGACCCAAAAGAGCAATCAGTTGCCAGCAACTGTCCTCAGTAAGCTCCATTGGTGTAGAAGGGCACGGAGGAGTGACAGGGAGCACAGCAGGTAAGAGGGAGTCAGATGGGCTTTTTGGTACCTGGAAAAAAAAACACCACTCCGCTGCTGTCATCTCTAGGTTGTCCTGCTGTTGATACAGTGACAATTCCAAATAGTTTATTACAGCATTAGCAACCACTACAGTATTACTCTCAAAACAGTAAGATAATTTAAATGTTAAATTCACACCTAAATGATACACCCGTGCTAAGAAAAAAAAAAATCTGCTGCAAAGCAAGAAACTGACACTTTCACCTCCTAAATTCTGGGCTATTCCTGGCCACAGGGTCTGTCATGTCTCTACAGCCATTAGTTGTCTTATATTTGATTATATCACTCAGCACATGGACAGAAAATGTGTATATGTACTATTTCTTCTCATGTTTCCATCTCACTAATCATACTTTAACATAGTATTCTAATAAGTGTTCTAATGGTGTTCTATATTTATCTTTCCAGAGTAAATTCTACTTACTTGAGACCAAAAATAGTATGTTCACACTTTTTCATTTTCTTTTATATAACTTGAAAATCAAATGTAAGTGGAAGGCAGATACTAAGCTGAAGATAGGTCATTACCTATAATCGACCAGGGTTTATTACCAGTGATGTGTGAATCACTAAGAAATCAGCTCACTTCTCCCTTTCTGGAAAAAACTTTAGGTTTGAGAGTTAAACAGACAAATAAATAAATAAATAAATCACCTTCACTTATGCTTCAGTTATTTCAATCCAAGTTTACTTCATTTACAGTATAAACTGTGCTGTCATATTTTACAAAGCTACTTTTTGGCAGAGAGCTAGGCTTCATAATGTAAAGCCTCGTTTTCTTCTTGTAAAAAAATATACCAGCAGCAAAGCTAAAGACTGCTACTCTGTCTGAGAGTGATTTTTTGATAAAAGACAGGCTGATGCTACTGAAAAACAAGAGAATATAGTGACACGAACTGTGCAAAAGTTCTCTGTGGTATGTGCATCTCCTTCTCTGTGTAAGGGCCAGCAAGGTAACAACCCATTCATCCTTGTCTGCCCAGAAAGTGGGACACAGAGCTAGGAGTTTGATTCTGAGCCGCTTTGCAGTATGCAAGTTAGTCGAATTTCATAGGCTTAAGAACCAATTCTACTGTCATTTACACCCAAACACATACTGACACGTATGGGTAGTGGTAATTAGTTTTACCGATACATTTAATAGGAAAATTTAGATTCTGTTTTAAAGATATTGGAATAATTTTGGATGGTTTCATGGAATCAGGATCACCACAGATAATGCAAAGTTTGTCAACAAATGCTCTGCATTGAAGTGCATCTTCAGAATGCAACAGGCTTTAGCGAATTACGTCTTGTACTCAGTGGCAGTCACGGAGCCTGCTGTAGTAGCTTATCACAGACACTCCCTGACTTCAGGCATTACCTAAGGTATAACATAGATGCATTAGGCTAACTTTCCTTTTCAGCAGTACGATTTTAATTCTTATTAGCTCTGTAGATGATAGAGGGACTATAAATTATTCTGATAGTTACCCTCTTTCTTCTTTTTGGACCACCATTAATCTTCTCAAAGAGTAAATTCTTGCTCTGGAAGGGGAAAAAACATAGCCATCAAATTCATTACACTCTTTTAAAAATACTACTCTTGCTATTAGATATTAGCATATGAACATTTCATAAGCAAGTTTAGATGGGTGTGTAGTTTTACAGGAAAGATAAATATATCCAGAATGTTAGCAGAAATATCCAGATAAACATTTGCAGTTCTTCAGGAGCAGTCAGTCTCATCAACGAGTAAAAAGCCAGTAATTTTCCACTGTGTTGCACTGTATCCTTGAGCTTAACGCAGAAGCACACTAAGTACATGCTTGTATAATGATATAGGTTGGAAGTCCCACATAATGTGATACATAGTAAGAAGACATATATATTGTAAAAAAGCAAAAAAAGGAAGAAAAAAAAAATGGAGAGGGGGAGGGAGAAGAAGTCCTGTCTCTGATACATCTTTCTATAGATTTGATGTGACAAGAACAGAAGCAAAAATATTTCTTTTACAAGGGATTTTCTAATTCATTTTAAAAACTACGGTCAGTGTGATTCCTACTGTTTTGTTGTCTTTGCTTATTCCCTTCCAGATATCAACACTTTCCAGTGCAAAGTTCTGCTGAAATGAGTTCAGCGCCAACTCTTCCTTTGTTTAAGTAGTGCCCTCAATAAAGTTTTTAAAAACCATTTGGTCCATAACATTTTTAATGGTGAACCTTTTAAAAACTGCCAAAAACATCTTGGCAGAAAGGAAAGTTATGATGATGAGAAAAAAAAAAACACACAAAAAAAACCCCCTCTGACCACGGTTTATATGAGTGCATCCACATATTGTTACATTTCATACAAGTAGTGAGTTCTAATAAAGTCTGGAATAACACACACATGCTCAACACATTTTGTTTCAGTTGTGTATTATACAGAAAAACAAAACAAGACCCTAACCTGAAAATGGAAGGAGAGAAGAATTAGATGTATAAAAGCAGAACACTGTATAAACAAAGCCATTAATTCTGCTATAAACAACTGACCTAACGTTGATTATATAAATAGAAAGTGTAATTCTAGCGCGAGACAAATTCACCAAAACACTTCTACCCTCTGCACAGCCTTGATATGAGAAAAAACAAACATTTTCAAGTGTTACAATGACATCTGCCAAAATTGTCTGGTTTGTACTTCTCATGTTCATTAAGCCCAAAATTCGCAAGGCCTATCTCTTGCCCAACCTCAGTTATTTTATCCGAACCATGCCAAAAGGGAACAGAGATGAAGTTGGCCAAGAGAGACATTCTTGGTTAGTCATTTGTGCAAACTCACTTAGGGAAAACGTAAATTTAACATTAAAAAAAATACCCATGGACGTGTAAATTATTCTCTGTAGTAACAAAGTGCCACTGAAGCCTCTCTTCATAAACTATATGGCTATACTTTTCATGAGAGGAAAAAATAACATCGCTGAAATAAGAACAATTTCATGACTACCGAAGCTAACATTCCTGTCCCTCTGGAAAATTCCTTACAATTGAAGTGTTCCTGCTCAGGAAGGTCATATGTGCCTTGTCTGTTTGGGAATGCATTAAGACCGCAACTACTCCTTTTAAGCACTGCATGCAGTGCAAAACAAATGGGGTTGTGCAGCACGATCTATGGGTGTGCATGAATGGTGAACTGCAGCTCTGGAAATATGTGCCATGGCGTAAGGCCCTGAGCTCATCGGCTGCTCAATTTTGCCTGTGAAGCACTCACTGTTCTCACCATGCGCCTGGGGCTTCTTAGGCGTGGAGGCACAGAGCTTCCCCAGCTAAAAATGAACCTCAGCTGGAGATGAGCTGCATGTCTGATGAGGAGATGTTGCTTCAGGAGGAGAGTGAAGGGGAACTCCTGGCACATTGTAGGGCCTCAGGACTGCAGGAACAGCAGTGGCACGAGGAACCACTGCTTCCCTCTTGCTCCTGGAGCTTCCCTTGCACTCACCAGGTACTTGGAGGTTGGGTTTTGGGCAGAAGAACTCAGGAAATAAAATGCTTGCAACCAGTGCCAGAAAGATTTACCCTTCAATCTTTCAGAGGTCACTGAAACTTGTTTAGGTCAGTAATGATCAGCAGCTCTGTAATCTGGGCTTGCACAATTATTAAGCAAAAGTGGAAAGGAAAATTGCATTAACAAGGTTGCACACTTTCAAGAGGGCTTTTTTATTCCTGCATCAGTCAATTTGCAGTCCATCAGGAATAGCAAGCATGATAATTGCTATTACACCAAGCATACTACATTGAATTCAATAACTTTTATCTATTTTCTGAAACTGAAGATGGGTACTGAACCTACGTAACCCACCATTAATAATAACCACCATTGCCAGGCAGATATTTTAAAATGTCATTTGGCAAAGCGAGATGCACTTAACACTGCTCATTATAACAGGTTGGAATAAAATGAGATCCATAAGTGACCAGTTTCAAGATTTCAGTAAAATTAGGAAGCCAGAGATGGCAGCTTCTTTTAACAAGGAGTTCAATCTTGTGGCATTTTCATCCTTGCTTCCCATTTGCATTTCTTTCTACTGAATTTGATCTCTCCTCTGTAGCTGATAAACACAACTGGCATTATTTCTACCCTGAGAGCGAAATGTTATTCACTGTTTCAGTAGACAAAAGTGTTGTTGAGAAACATCGTTGCTTTTAATTTCCTATTTGTACTGATACTGGTATAAGAAAACACAGCTGAACTTCCTCTTTTTAACCCCTGCCCCCCTGTGATGCTCATTTATGCCCGACCTCACCCAGATGACAGTTAGTGACCTAAGAAAGACCTGATCGACTTTCTCCTTTATAAAGTCTCCAATAGCTAATTTTTAGAGTGCTTTTCTGGTCTTATTTTTTCTGGCAAGGGAAAAATAACAAAAGCAGCCATAAAAACGGATACCACTCTATTTCCCAATCTTTTTTAATGTGTAGTAATATACAGTGAGGAGGCAGTCAGGGCAATACTCCTGGATCTCGGCAGAACATTTACTCATGTACGTTTCATCTCTGATTAAAAAGATTGGGACTTGGCTCTGCTGTAGCTAGATATGATTACTGTTTGGGACCTAACAATCTGTTTTAATCCACGTGTGAGTAGTTTATTCCCTGAATTAGTAGTGATGGATGGAGAAATGAAAAAAGGCCAGTATTCAGTAATGATTACCTACCATTTGTTAACTATGTATGTTGCTGATGACAACACAGTATGTACATTGATTCTGAAATAATGTTGTAGGCCAAAGATTTGCAGAAGTGTTATTATAGTCTTCAAAGTGGCATTATGAAAGTAAATTACTTTTGAGTAATAAGAAAACTAACAGCATTATCTGGCATAAATAATAAAGTTCACCATCTGCTGTTTTTAAAATGAAAACCTTTGATGGTAATTACTTAGAATGCAACAGGGGTTTCCAAAATTTGGATTTTTGGCATGATTGTCTGTAGAAATTTAGCACTCACATAAGCAATTAAGACTATAAATCTTACATTGGTTTGATCACGAACGATGAATCATTGTCTCACAATTACAGCAGGAGAAGAGGCTGCCAAACATGTCTATTTATCGATATATGTTTAGAGAGCACGGGTTTAGGGCAATCTTAAGTAAAGTGCTGTAACAATGTATAATGAGATTTCATGATTTGCTCTAGCAGCATAAATTATGATCATTGTTATTGTTTTCCTGGCGCCTGAAGATGGATTTGGGATCGGACATTTAACTGATGTAATCTAAGATTAAGCAGCAGAGCTTTCTTTGGAGCCTCTAGCCTGAAGAAATAGTCTAGCTGGAGTTATTAAAGTCCTTGTATGTGTAAAGCAAGATTTTTACCCTTAGTGTAGCTCACTGTATTTATTATACGCAATGTATAAAATAGACTTTCAATAAAATACGGTAAAATAGCTCCGATAGAGCCTACTGGTGCTCTGCTCCCATGCAAGCCAAAAGCAGTGGAAGGGGGAAACAACAGCACAAGAGCAAACTGCCCCTTCCCGCGCTGCCCACCCGCCGCAGTCTGGTTTGTGCCAGGCTCTGCCCAGGAACCCACTTGTGTTCTGGAGCCTCGTGATAAAAAGCTGAGCCGATTTTAGCTACAGGCGCACCGCAGTTTGAAATGTGGTTTGCTGCATTTATCACCAACATACATAGTTGTCATGCTTTGGGACATAATGAGACGGGGGGTTCTATTTTCTGCTTTTATGGGCTTTTCATCGATCATTTTTCTTAGCCACTATTTCTGTATTTTTAAGGGCAAGTTCATCTTTTTGAGAGGCTACCTTTAGGGTTATAATTCTACCAGCAAAGAGCCCAGTATTCTCCTTGTGGCTCCATAGTATCCGAGACAGCAACAGAAGAAACTCAGGTTCACAAACAGCAAAAATACCAACGTGTGTACTCACCCACTTGCCCATGTTGGGATAGTCATGCTCTGGATCAAAAAGGTGTTGGTGCAGCTGGTATTCCCTGCTGAACTCCGCCGTGTCGGGGGTGTTTTCTAGACATCCATCATCAACTGCAAAAGCATGTTAGAAATCAGTGAGTCCTTGGTAGCTTTAAAACACAGACATTCACTTTTAGCAGCAAACTTTGTAAATGTAGTTTTGCAATTTAAAAAAGCATATAAAAAACTGGACAACTGGAAATAAAATTTTATATTATTTTTTATCTTTTTAAAGGAGTTTGTCAGGTTACATATTTATTAAAGAACCCCACAATTTAATGAAACTCCAAAACTAACAAAATTTATTTTCCAAACTCTCCCACCTCCTTTTTGTTTTTCTTTTAAATCAGTGATTGAGATTAATTTTACATAGAACTTCTTGTTACACTGATTTGGAAGGGATCCTATTTTCATTTTTAAATGCCCTTGGGAAGTGATAGAAATTGTTTAAACAATACTTTTTAAGCTCATGGTAAAATAAGTCCGTAAGCAAAGGCAGAATTTCCTTCACTAAGTAGCTATTTGTGGGGCTCCATTTCTGGTTTGCTATTTTGTTGAAAATAGATGAAATTTGTTTACACATCATACATTCCCTTAAAAATGCAATGTGGCAGAAGCTGTATGCTAAGGGTATTTGTGCAGATTGGTAACTAATCTGATGAGTGTAGAAACCTCTTTTATCACAATGGATGGCTTTGCAGGCATTGTCTTGTCAAGGATAATATCTTTTTAAAAAGTCTACTTATGGACTTTTTACCAAAATAAGTGACCTTTAGATTAAACAATTCAGGAACTTGAGGCCAGATCAGCTCTTTGGATAGAGTCTGCTCCTGGAGCTCCCTTTTCATTGCCAGCATCATGCACTTGCAATCCCTGTTGCTCCCAAACATACCTGAGGAGATACCACCCAGCGCATGATGCAGGGCAGCAAGCAGCTGCATCCACCAGAAGACACACTACAGAAGGAACACTGTGGACCTTCCCTTCCGTTGTGTGATCATCTTGCAAAAAGCTTTACAGGCGGGTCATTTTTTTCCTTTAGATGTGGGAAACAGTAAAGACCTAACATAAAAATGAATTAATTCAATGACCTAAGGAGGTTTATTCTTGGTCCAGTGGATCCCATTTTCTTTCTTTTCTCTTTAGGAAAAAAAAGACGCATCTTGAGTAAGAAGTGGGAAAAGTAACCATGCTAGCTAACAGACTCAGAAACTGTTATAGTTTCTGTGCACTTAAACTAATATTTTCAACTAGGAGCACTTAAAATTTATTTCAGTCTCAGCAGGGACAGGGCCATCTCAGGAGAGAAGTAGGTGACAACAGAAATGTGGTTGACCTCACATTGTCTATGTCTATGACTTTGGGTAGAAAACACAAAGAGAAGCTGGACATATGTGTGCCCTCTGTGACTGCTAATCAAAAAGTCAAAAAGTCACTCAAGTGCTCGAGGCTTATGTATTCCTGCTGTGGAATGTGCATATGTAGACAGTGACTGGAAAAATTGTTTTCCATTAAGCAAATCCACAGACCTGATTGAGGAAGGCCTCCGGTAATTTGTGTGCATAATACAGTTTTAACAGTCACCACTTGAATTTCCATTTAAGGCTCTGAAAAACATTTTACTCTAATCCTAGTAGATGCTATCTTCACTCTCAGCGTACCTATGACAGAGTTTATCTGAGCAAGCAGCACTTCTCGAGGAATTCTCCCTGTGCTCATATCTGACTGTACTGGTCTAGATAACAACTTTTATTTCACCTAAGAAAGAAAAATTAAAGGGATTTTCAAAGTCATTTCTCTGGATGCCAGGTTTTTATTTTATTTATTTAATCACTTACAGAAGTTTGCTGGACAAGCACAGAAGATAAAAAGTCTGTATGTGCTTTTGTGTGTGAGAAAACCTAAAACCATCTTTTGCAACCTGTCAGACGCAGCTATATTGAACAAATGGAAGATTAGATACTACTTCAGAAGTGATGCAGCCATTATCACCAAACAGGCTGTAATAGAAATCAGTGTGGATGGCTATTTGGATTTCTTTTATTATATGATATTTTGAATGAAATATAAAAACACTGTTTGCAAAGTTTCTCACGACATTTTTTTTAATCAGTTCTAAGCTCATTAGAATATTTTTAAATAAAAATGCGGACAACTGTTTTGCATTACCAAAGAGCATAAATGAAGACTGAAAAGAAAAGATTTTGAAAGGATCTCTTAGCTCACAAATAAAAAACGACAGAAAAAAAAGAGTGCTCATTCCCATTCCCAGTTCCAGATTCTAAGGCAGCCAATGGGTATTTTACTGCTACTTTCTGTACTGGAAATCATTCCTTGGCTCAAATAACAGGAAAAAAGATCTGTTTTCCTTAGGATACATCTATATCATGCACATGTAGTGCTGCTTTAGGGACCACTGAGCACTAGCCACGCACATGGCTTAGGACGCACACCGGTCCGACCAAATGAGGGATGCGCTAGGTGTCTCAGGTACACCACCACTCCCACTCTCCCCAGCTGCACTGCTACTCTGCTGGAGCTAGCTTGCTTGTAACGAGTTGGGGTACGTCCACATAGTTCTCCATTTCTTGGCGCAGATGAACCCTCAGTGAGCTATAAAGCCACATGGATGGGAGCCAAGGTATCTTAAATATTGACTCATGGTCTGGGTTGGAGATCAGGGCAGACAGTTTCATTCCTCTTGGCACAATGAAAGTCTCTAAAATAAGGGTAAACCTCATCTGTACAGAACGATAACTTTTTTTCAGGGGCCAGCCTAAAAATGAACTCCCTTAGGAACAAGATGCTATCGTAAATCTTGCCAACTTCTACTCCAAGGTCAAGACGATTTCTTCAACCTCACCTTCTCTAGCAGGCATACAGCGATAGAGAAGGTGCGTATATAGAAAAAAAATAAAATCTAATATAAACCAACTGATTGCTCTACAGTTCTTCTCCCAGGGTACAAAATGAAAGGAAACACACATTAATGATCAACTGTTGTACTGCTTAGCACATCACTGGAAGACTCAGTAGCACAGTCAATGCAGAGGTACAAAGGCTGCAACAGAATTACCTGTTTTTCCAATAGGACAGGGATTTGGGGGGTCAGGATATCCTTGATCTTCACTGAAATCCTTTGGTATATTATCTCCTGTCAGCTCAGCCACAATGTTTGGGATATTGCCATAAGGACCCAAGTGCTGGAGACCTTCATGTGCACCGCCTAGCAAAGAAGATTTACACACAGTCTTTTTACAAGATGAAAAGTATAAATGCTTTAGTTTCTCTAAGTAATCCAGATTTAAGTTTAAAAAATACATACAATTTTTACAGAGACAGATCCAATTTAGATTTCAAAAGTCTCTTTTAGAAATATCACCATGTGACCTAAATCAAATAACACGTAACAAGAAATGAAACTAGGAAACAAAGTTGGAGCTTATTAATCTCTGGTTTCTTTCTCTGCCCCCCCTTTTTTTATTATTATTATTATTATTATTAATTATTATTATTATTATTATTAACTATATAAGTTATAGGTAGGAAAATCCAAAGACAAAGAAACATGAGTCAGTAACGGAAATTAAAATATTTATTATATAATCATCTTCACTCACTGATGATGCTACCGTTCACAGAAGCAAGTAATAACTGAAGAAGATGTGGCAAGATATCTTCATGCCACATTAATGACACTGTAAAAAGAAATAATACTATGTGTACAGCTTTGCATATTATTTATACTTTAATAAATTCAGTCATGTGAAGGGATTCAATACACCATATCAAATTTGGTTATATACAGCCAGAAAAATGACTTTAAAATCAAACTATTTCCTAAGTGCAAATTTGAGTTTCCTGCACTAACAGTGAAAGGTGATTAAGAGTCCATACACTGGACATATACAAGGAATTCTTGTGCATGTACACCTACATCGCAGTCATTTTGGTACGAAACATCACATTCAGTGACTTTTACACCTTTGCCTACTAGGTCAGTTCTAGATTCAGGCTTTCATACCTGCCCTGCAGGACACAGGGCACCATGACCACCAGGTCACAACGGCAGCGCGCAGCCCTGTGGTAGTGCAGCAGCTCTCCATAACCCCACCAGGCAGGGCAGGCAGAGGTGTTTACTACTCCTGGGCAAGTGCAACACAACCGGTGTGCTGCAGCCAGGGGGACTGGGGAAGGGGGAGCAGGCTGTGGCTCTCCTTCCTTCTCCCGTGTGCCTCAGCCTTGGGCTTCTCGCCTCTGATAAGCAGGGTCTTCCACAAGAGTTTTGGGAACCAAGCTCAGGCCAATCTCTCTATATTCTTTTCTACAATTATGTATGTGCTCAAGGGCTTTTGTTTTGTTTTGTTTTGGATTGTTTTTTGTGCATGCATTACTGGCCAAATGCATCTAAATGCTAAAACCCAGCTGTCTGAGGAGTTTTCTAAGTGCTTCAAAGAATACAGCATTCTTTTGAATTTTAGACAAACGAAAACTTAGTTTCAAGTATGCTCTTTTGTCCTGTCATAAAGCAAACACCACACATACTGCAGCAACAGCTAATGTATATTTGAGTACTGAGATGATTGTGTGACAGCAGAGCAACAGTTTTAAAAACAGTATATAGTGAGGAGTAACAATGTAATGTCCATTGACAGATTCCACTAACAGTGAATGAGAGGAAAAGGAATTTGAGTGATGGAAAAATCACTTTAAAAAAAGAGTTAATGCAGATAAAAAGAGTGAATGCAGATAAAACTGTTTGGGTAAATAGCATGATCACTGTCTTATCAACAAAGTCCTATTTTCAATTTATATAATTATCATAGCTCCAAAAAATTGGAATAAAGCTTCTGGAAATGCAAGCTCCTCCAGAAGAATCATTCAAGTACTCCTGTCCTGACTTACAAATAAATACTGCCAGCATAAGCTACATCTTTTATGCAGCTAGGCATTGTAAACTAACATAATCCCTCTCAAAAATCGCTAACATAAGGCAGTCTTAAGAAATTTTGTATCCGTTTCTACACTTAGAAGTAGTAGTTCTGTCAAGTTGTCCGTATTTCACAAATAAACAGTTGGAAGTTGGCACCATAGTACCAGAAGCAACTTAGTCTTTAAGCTTATATATTTCAATTTTATTTGCATGACAGACTAAAATCTAATCAAAATGTAATTTTTCCCCTCAAATACAAATTTCTTATTCTATAGTGTAATGTTGAAGGAAAGTTTTACAGATATGTAACAAACATAAACGTAGTCCTATAAAAACTTTGCAACTGTGTTATATGAGGTTTCCCCTTGTAGCTGACTATGAGACGGTACTAAAACCTGAAAATAGTTACACACGGTATGAACCTTATTATACATTTACAGTTCATAGTCAACACAAAGATAATGCTTGAAAGAACTGTATAGATTCACAACAATGCTACGGTGATACATTAAAAATGTATAATATACATTTTTTCTAATGATATTATTCAAATATCTAGTGTACAGCATAAAATATTTGTGTACTGAGCTCCTTCACATGAAGATTGATTGCATATATGTACTTTAAAGCATCAGATTATAATTCTGCTGTAAACTAAAGAACCACGTAATCAATACATGTTTGAACATCCTGTATACAATGTGGTTCACTATGGGACAATCCATCAGATACAAGTGTATCTACACTTGCATGTGGTGCAGACCTCTTGGCACCAAGGCTTCATCCATAAAGAAAACAGAGGTACTTAGCAGGCTCCAGCGCGCTATATATACAGGCAAGTTTAAACTGACTGCCAAGAATTCTTTTGACTGAGTACAAAACAATCTTTTTATATTAATATAAAGGATTGTTTCCTTTAGGTATAAATGTTCAGGATCATTTAAGGGTTTTTCCTTTCTTTCCAAAAGAACTGGATACAATAGCACCTGCTCTGGTGCCACAATTTAGCACGCTTGAGTGACTTAATAGTGTTAGCAAAGATCATTCCTTATAAGCTGTGAAAAATAGTACATTCAGTCAAGACTGAAATAATAAAAATGAAATGCTATGAATATACCAAATGTGAGTATTATGTACAGTTATTCACTAACTGCATTAGTTTTGGTATTGTAATGTTATTGATATGAAGCAACATATTAGGATTAAACATATGGCAGCTACCAAGTCAAAATATTGTAATACAAACATACACACTGCCGTGTAAAAAATAGCACAAAATGGGTCTCTTGAACCTATACCAAACCTTGAGGAAGAGACTGAAGGAAAAAGACAAGAAGACTAAATATAGAGGAATTTTTTGTAATTTCCTATCCAAGCACAGCATGAGAGACACCATTGTTATATTGTTTGAAACTGGACTAGAGAAACCCAGAGGGACAGTACAGAGAACAGTCCTGTACTGAGAAAGAGTGGGCTAGGTAGCTGTATGTTTTTCTCATCTCTGCTTGCTTCTCGTATGAACTGGCTTTGTGCAGTACATAGTTGCAAAAAAAAGTAAAACAAAAAAAATCAGCTCCCTTTCATGTGTGGGATATCTGTGTAAGCATGTGGTTATTTTACTTCCCTACAGGATAAACTAGAAGTTTAGGTCTTTTGGACTGAGGTCTGTATTGTCATAACTAAGCTTTGGATTTCATTTGAAACATATGCATATACGTAGCCATCTTCTGGTACTGGTCATGAACTGTTGTAGAGTGGAAAAGAAAAAATGGATCAATTCCTCCCCACATTCATATAATCCTGGAAAAGTCTTTAATTATCTCACCAACAGCTACTATCATCTCAATTAGAGATACTTGGAATGACTAAAAATTTAAAGTGTACACATTTTAGCTCATTTCTCTGTAGCAACAATACTGTCTCTGTGGCTGGGAGGACAACAAAACCACTCTGTTCTTAGAAGTGGGAAAAGAAAAAAAAAAAGGGAGAAGGGAAAAAGGGAGAAAAGGAAAGACAGAGAGCAACTAGTCTCCTGCCAGTATTGAACATTTCCCCTGATAAAACAGATCTGATGGAAAAGCTGAAGTTCTGGTTGCTGCTACCCATCTGTTAGTGGCACAAAGTACAACTGAAAGACATCTGCTCTCAGAAACAATCCTTCTCACTGAATACAAACAGCCACCACTGCCCCCTGAAAGTCATTTTAATAAGGCCAGTAAAAACTGATTTTCAAAAAAATGTAAAATTTTTGTAAAACCTTTCAAGACAAATAATGGGACACGTTTCCTTTTCAGTCTGAGTAGAACAGATTCCTGCTTCATTGTGTAGATAAGGTTACCCCATTAAAAAGTCAGAAAAGAGGTTCTTTGGCCAATCTTAGCACAGAAGAACAAAACGGAACAGATTGTGTCAGCTGTGAGTAAACAAGTCCCAAATTAAAGCCCTTTATTATCAGAGTTATGCTTGCTATCCTAGTTTTCACCTTTTTGCTCTTAAATATCATGGAACATTTAGATTCCTAAAGTGCCCAAGCACTCCCAGACACACAGAGGAAGCGTCCTCCCACAAGAGAAGTGCACTTCTTTCAATCCATCCTGAGCTCTACAAACACCAAGTGTGAGCTGCAAGGGAAGACTGGTATACCTTATCCCACTTGTGTAAGGTTCCCCAGGGAGCCATTGCCAGCTTGAGATGAAGTGTACCAAGAATCCGTCTGACATGCACCCTTTTGCCATTTTCCCTCACATGATGACCAGTACAGGAAATGATAGGCAAGGAAATGTGATGCTGGAGAGGAATTCTTCACATGGGGAGACTCCTCTGGCAGCTCTTTGCAGCTGCCTTGAATTTCACCAGACATGCAAAGCAAACTTAACTGCCTGAAGAACTCTAGGAGGCAGCATCCCAGGCTGGTCTCCAAGATCTTTATGGTATATTATTTCTCTGCTGTAAGTTAATTCATTAAATTTAAATAGATGTTAATCAGATATTCGATACCATCTTTGCTTCTTTTCAAAATGTTTTGTTAATCTAGACTATTAGTTCTTATAACTGGTGAAAATCTTCAACACCTTTTCCAGTGTGTCCTCTCTGATCCAGGAACAGCTTTTTCCTTTCATTGTGACAGCTCTCCATACCATCCTGCACTTCTGACACCAGTCATCTTGCCCTATCTACCTTTGCTGTGTCACTGCTGCATTCAAAAGTAATGTCTAATTCCTAATAAAAGGCAAGTTTGTCAGTATGCTTTCTGATACTTCTGTATCTTAAAATGGGACATCAGCCACTAACCTCCTTTTTCATTTCATTTGTTGTCTGCAAGACTCCCCACAATGTAATCTGATTAATTCAAACTGTCCAAAAATTCATGAATGTAAAAAAAAAAAAAAAAAAAAAGCATGTAATGTGTTTTAATTTTTCTTACCCTTTCTAACATCATTAGAAGCTTTACAGCTTTGATGTCATTTCCCCCCCTGCGCTTTCAGCTAGTTTCATCTTAGAGTCCTACTCTTTGTTGCTGAGATCAATCAAGGTCAGGAAATGAGTGGCACAGAAGAAATTAGAAATGATAACATTTCTTTATTCCACAGAAGCTGATAAATAAGAGAACAGGGAAGGAGAAAGTGCACAAGAGAACCAAGAATGGAAAAAAGCAAATCTAGCCAGCTTCCTTAGCCATTTAAGAGCATGCCTGGGGAAACCCAAGAAAACTACGACTACACATACAAAAGCATCAGAGATTTCAGAGTCAGCTTCCTCTCCCCTTAATGGCATAAAGTTTCTTTAAACTGTAAACATTAATTTTCCCTTTCTCTGCAGAGGGACAAATTCCTCTCAATATCTTTTTTAAAGCTTTAGCACACACATCACACAATTACTGACCTTGTTTTCAGTGGATGATTCAGTTTTATCCCACATTTTAATTACAAACAGTACAGATATTTAAGATGCGAAACGCTTTTATTGTGAAATGGCTGGGACCAAACAACGCCCATGCCTCTCTCACAAAGAATTTATAACAGTAGCTTATATGCCATTATTATTCATTATTCAAATTGCAAACACAATAAAAATATCTAGCAGCTCACTTGCTGACAGAGCACCAAAGCAATCTCTTATGTCTCCTTTTGTTCAGCAGTCCTGTAATGGCTATATTAATTTGCCCTTCAGCCTGAGTAGAAAGCTTTCTCACTTCACCATGTAGATAAGCTCAGCCTTTTTACAAAGTGCAACCTATGGCAATTAGCAGCCCTGGCCACATTGACTTCCAGCTACTGTGCACCTGCAGGGTCAAGGAAAAGCATGTCCAGCAAGCAACATGTGCCTGTTCCTGGCATATAAGGTGTAATCTAATGACCATGTGTGTAGCACATGGCTTTATGAAACCGGACAACAGAGGGAAACAGATGATCTACTTTATCTCATGAAGTACGGGACACTATTTCCATCCCATAAATGCAGATGTGCCAACGAAAGAGTGGAGCACTTTATTCACTGGCATTGACACTGGGTCTGTGAGAAGTCCAAAAGATCCATTACTACCAACTTACTCACAACAAAGTGTGCCTCTGGATCCTGTAATGGGAAGCATAGAAGCACCTGATTTACCTAGAACAGGACAGTGTTTTCTATCCTCTGCTCCACTGAACTTCATGAAGTTTTCATGTTTGTTTCACATTCATATCCACTTCAATTCTATTTTTTCATGCAGATGGCACAAAGTCCCAGATGGTTCTTCAACAGAAGCATTTCAAAGCTTTGCTTAACAACTGTGAACTCTGACAAGTGCAACCAGCATAGGTTTTCTAATTCCCAGAAATGATCATATCGTCAACAGCAGCAGTGTGAGGTTACAGGTTTCCCAAGTCTCTGCTTTGGTGAGCTGTACAGCCTCACAGCCACAGATACAGAGGCCTTTCTCTTCACTGATTCCACCAGCACAGCCTGAGTCAAGATGCAGGTTTTCCTGCACTTGAGTACAAGCATCGACACCCAATGGAGACACAAGAGTCAGGTAAGACCAGGCCAAACTGCTCTTCTGTCTGTGGTAGGGACCTAGGCTGGATAACCTGATGCACTCAAGCATCCCAAGGAGAGAAGCTGGTTTCTTTCTCCCTCCTGCTCAGCAGCTGAGAACATTCCTCCTCTCATTCATTCCCAATGCAGCTGTGAGGGCACTGCTGAAAGCATTCGCAACGGGAAGCACAAAGAGAATAGTTCTGGAAACCTCTGGAGCATGCCAGAGATCCTATCTTCTGCACACTACACCACAATCAAGAAAAGCAAGAATCTTCTCTTTGTCTAGACTTTTAATATATCTTTTCATAGAACCAAATAAATTAAGGAATCTTTTCTTACTGCAAGTTAATTTAAAATCCAGATGGGAGCAGGGAAAATGCACATGATTGTGAAAACAATTGCAAAAAGGTATAAATCCTAATAAATGCGCCCAAGGACTTATTTTATGCATGTGAAAGACAAGCAGGGAAAAAATCTTAGGAAACATGCGCTCATCATAATTTGGCCAATCTTCACTGGCAGATTTTTAAATACTTCTGGACCATATTGCATTGCTAGATAAAATTTTACAATTTTGTATTAAATTTCTGCATACCATCTGCCAACACTAGAAAACAGTAGTACTGTAAAGCACCAGACAATACAGAGGCTAACATATTCCACCTCCTCCTCAGATTTCTTGCCTCCCTTTTCAGTTAATTTCCCTCTATTAACGTGCACAAAAATACAATTTTGGATATAAACATTTGCTTAATCCCATTCTAATTGATTAATTACCTTTAGGTACATGAGAATCTACTTCTAATTCCTGCAGACCTGCCACCTTTCTTCCCCAAAAGGGCCCCGTCTCAAACTGATTTCTCCTTTGGTAGTAACTTTCAGAGACGGCTTCGTGAATAGCAGCAGAGGTCTGTATCGCACAGAAGCTGGTCACAAAGTTTGTGGGAAGTTTCAGGAGCTGGGGTTACTTTGTCTTCTTGGTTCCGTACAACAGTGACACCTGCACCCCCTCCTGTCACCATGAGAAGAGGACTGCGTACGCATATAATTTCAAGAAAAGGTTCAAATCTCATTATTCTTCTGTTTATGGATATATAAGTATAAACTATTTTATGTGCAATTTCAGATGAAGAAAACCCGCTATAAAGCACCACTGTAATTTGGCTCCTAGCTTTTAAATGCAGGAGTTACCATCTTAAATTGCTTCTCTTAGGACATGAACCACCTCCTGATACTCTATTTCTGGCTGTATCTGACATTATAATTCTGGAGTAAAATGCAAAGACAATGTTAAGTATTTTTAATAAGATCTATACAAATCCAGATGTCTACCATATTTATATATTAAAAAGTACAGCTTTACCATTTTCAGTTTATGTTGCAAATCCAAGATGCCCATATTAAATTTTGAAATAATATTTGTTAGGCTTTTTCATTAATTTGAAAACCAAACCAAAACCAACCCTGAAAGCAGAGACTACAGACTAGTGGAGTGATGTTGGGGTTTGATTTTCTTTGTTAAATGTCAGGCCCATAACACAGTGTTTGATTAAAGTCATGTGTGCTTCAGCAAAAGCAGTCCCACTGTGAATGTAACTGTATGTTTTAACTGCAGCAGGACTTTCTCTATAGAACAGATACAATAATCCAAATCCCAAATCATTGTGTGGTCTCTGTGCTCCAAATTGACACTACAAAGTGGCCCCGAAGCAGCAAAATTGGCTGTGGGAGGTCTGCCCCAGCCCAGCGGCATGGTGCCAGCCCGGCGACTCCTGCGCTGCTACCCCCAGATGCTGGCACAGAGGATGTAAACGAGACCAGAGGGGATGCTGCCACACCACCGCCACGCTTGCTGACCCTCAGATGTTCTGTTCCCCTGCATCTGTCAGTGGATATTGCTTCCAGTCACCCAAGGATATGCAAATGTGCCGGGGCACAGGCATAGCACACAGTAGCCCAACAGCAAATGAGTGCAGGAGTCAGTCATTCTGTCGTAGTTTCACCAGGTTCATTTGCAAGCAGCAAGGGGATTGAACTGTCTTTGTGGGAAGCAAGTAGCAGCCTTGTAGGTGTGTTACAGGGCAGACAGCAAGGCAATCTGGCACTGACCTTCTTTTTAGGAAAATGTAAACAAAATAGACATCATTAACATGTGTGAATATTCTGCATGACTTTTCATGACGTACATTTTATGCAAGGCATATTTGTATGGAGTCTGTGCCGATAAGTCATTAACTACTAGCTCTTAGTAAAGGTATTAATATAAATTTCCAGGCTCCTTGAGTTTTAACATCTCAACCAGGCAAACACTAACTACTTTTTCTTCTTTTTTTCTAAAACGAGAAACAAGTATATATTTCCTTTCTAAATAACTAAGTGAAACCCAGCCTTTCCTCAGCAGCTATAAGAAGTCTCTGCAGGAGGGTAAAAAGCCTTGCTCGTTCCCAAAAAGACACTGTATTTTTTTATTCCTACAAAAGATCAGGATTAAAGAGACATTATTGAGTGTTTTCATTGAGGTTGACAGCATTAGGACTCTTCTGCAGACTGAAACCTTTAGCTTCTCAGCTGTCCCGCCAGCACCTCTGACAACTATAATTTTGTTTGGAGGGTTTTTAAGAAATAAAAACAAAACAGCCAAACCAAGCCAAAGCCAACAACAAAAAATCAACTGAGAAGCTTTCTGTCATGTTGAATTGTACAGGAGGAAACGAAAATGTAAGCAGAGAATATTTGCGAAAGCAAAAGCCTTCTCTTTTACCATCCCGAAGCGCTCTGAACTGCCCGCGCTGGGCTACTGGTGCCCCCCAGTGTCTGCGGGAGATGTCGCTGATCCGGGCGCTGGAGCCACACACCTCGCCATCCCCTCTGCCCCTCAAAACCACTAAATATTGGCTAAAATTTATAAATATGCAAGGAAAGAAAGAAAAAAATCACGTAGCCTCTTACTTTTCGAACTCTCTGACAGGCATAAAAAAACAACTGTTTTTGAAAAGCTGAAGGCATATATTTTATTCTTTTGTGCTCTGTTAGCATAGATGCATTTTTTGTTATACTCAGTAGGAAACCTAAATATTTCATAGTGGTGCTCATGCGGTATCTTAGTGATAAACCGAAACAGAAACTGCAGAAACACAGATACTCATTAAAAAAAAATAAATCATATTTTGCTTTTATGTATTTTTTCTTCCTCTCTGCAGCACTGTTAAGTCACTCCAATGTATCTTTTTCTAATTCACATTTTTGTGAATCCTGCAAACTGCTTCCACTCAGCTCAGAGAGCTCCAGCAGAAAATGAGGCCTGATGTCGCCTTGGTGGCCAGTACGGCCCCTGGGAGGGGAAAGCCACCGCTCGCTCCCATCGTCCGCAGGACCTTCACTCTCCTTCAGTGATAGGCACACTGGAGTGGACGGAGAGTTTAATCTGCCAAGAAATTGATGTCAGGCATCTGCTAGACTCTACTCCTATTTTAGCAGATTCACCTGAGATAACAGGTAAATCGACAGACACAAAGGAAGGAGAAAAAAGTAGACTCCGCTACTTCCAGATTTCAACATAAAAGGCAAAATATTTTAAATAGCAAGCTGTACGTGTTTGGTGGTTTTTTGTTTGGTTGTCTGTTTTTTTTTTTCCTTTTTTTTTTCTTTTTTTTTCTTTTGTCCATCAAGAAGAAAATGATCTGGTCACTTAGGAAAGAGAGCATGCTGAAAAATGTATTTTCTGAAACGTGCATCTTCTAGTTGCCTTTGGTACATAGCAAGCTTGTGACTTTACTGACTACTGCCAAGTAAGCCCTAACCTTTATTCTGGGGGGAGAGGTAGGGAGGAAGGGAAAGACCATACATAGTTCCTTGAAACATATTTGACCTGATTTTTAGTGTTTTAAAGTCAAAATATGATGATTAACAGTGGAAAAAATGTAGATAACGCAGTTGGAAAATGGGCATAATTAGGAAATCTGTTTATGAACTAGCAGCAATAGTATTTTTATGTATAAAATTAAGATCTTATTCAGTTGGAAAAGGTTATTATGATAATCACTCAGAAGATTGCAAACATTTCATTATAATAAGGCAGCTAGCATAAACTTGTCTATATTATGGCAGCTTAAATATTTTTCCAAATTCCAAAGCTACACAACTTATTTTTTCCCTGACAGCACCTCATTTGCAAAAGTATACATGTAATTGGTGAAACCCTGGCCTTTTGAAAATCTTTTGTAATCCTGGTTTTATTGAAGCTGATGGCAGCCACACTTATCAACACAGCTGCAGGTCTATGCTACAGCTGGTGGGGCAATGCCTGACAAAACATTTTGTTAGGAAAAACATGCTCCAAACAATTTTCTGTAGGAACATAATAAATTTATTAAATTGTTAAACTGTGACTTTTTTATTTTTAATTGTTATTCTGAGGTGCAAGACATGATCGAGATGAGAAACATCTGCATTCCAGAATCATCCGTGGGTTGGTGGTGATGACGCTGGCATGGGATGAAGCATGCTTTAACTGTCCACATTGGTCACTGCAAACTACAGAGTGAAAAATGGACAGACATCAACACTCCTGGCAGCTCAGAATTTCTGACAGATAATGAGTTTCATATGCATTTCTACTCTTCCCAACTTTTGGGCAAAAATTCCCAACAAAGAGAGCACCTCATGAGAGTAGTTGGTGAATTACCACTTTGGTACAGATGACGTTTAGCACGAAATTCCTGTTTTGCTGTGATATATTCCAGTCCCAGCCTCCCCGCTTGATCTGAAGAGAAAACTCCCATTGACCTTTGTTTTTGAGTTTGTAGTACTTCTGCCCTTATCTTTCTGCCCTTCCTTCCCTCTTACTTTTCTGTTCTAATATCTTGTAGATTTTTAAAAGCACTTGCATACACAATTACTGGCCAGTGATAATTGTGTAACTACATTGGGGAAAGCCCACATACAAATCCCTAAGAATATGAGCTGATGTAATCTAAAAACATGTGCAGTTATTTTTTCTGTAGCTCAAGTATAAATTGTTTACTGTTTATGCATGTACCACTGGGAATATTAATTGCAAGTCGTCTCTCTGCCAATCCACTTACAACATGTCAGCCAACACCTGTGCTCAGGCTTTTTGGCTTGAACTTCATACCCCATGCTACTGCTTCTTGTGCTGCTGCTTCTCAGTTCAAGTCCTCGTATGTTGGCCAAGAGGCATCTGATGCACAAGTGAGCCCGAAATGCTCAGCACCATCAGAAACCTTACTCCACAAAGTCCTGCAAGTTCTGTTCAGCAGACACCAGAGTGTCTTTCTCTGAGGAAATTCTGCTTCTAAATCACGTGATGGAATTTTGCCTCATATTTGTATATGACCTCAAAAAAAAAAAAAAAAGCAAACAACAACAAAAAAACAACCAAACAAAAAAAAAAAACACAAAACCCCCACACCAATCCAAAGATGCCAGTTCAGAAAGGAAGGTCACAATATTATTACTGTACCAATCACTACCCTTCCTCTGCCCGTAATGGGGCAATGGCTCATGGGAGCCCTCCTGTCCTCATTCCTCACCAAGGAACAAGGCCCTTGCTTTAATCCATTTCCTACTTTGTTTTGGTTAGAAAACGCTGGCTGAAGGGAGCAGCTCAGAGGTCAGGAATGTCAGTCTCCTGGCAATAACAGATTAGTGGGCAGACAGCGGGGAAAGCAGCCACAACTGCAGCTTTTCAGACAGATACCGTATGTGGAAGTATTACACATCTCTTGCAAAACTAGGCTATTTTGAATGTGTCTTACCATGCCATTTTAGCAGTTCTGTTTCCAAAGTAGACACCTAATGGAAAGTTAAACCCACCATGTAATTTTTGCTGCAATTACACAAAAATAAATATACAAAGAGGATAAAATAGAGCGCTGTTAATTCCGAAGTGTTTCGTAATGTAATATTTAAAATCACTGGTAGGGAATGAAATGCTGGCTTTGCTGGATTAGCTATCCTGTCATGCATGGTCTACATTTAAAAAGAAACACAGTGAAAATTTAGTGAGCTCTATGCACTTTTAAAAAAGGCAGGATAAGAAATGTTATGTATAATGCTATAAGATCACGTTAACTGGAACCAACACTTTCAAAACATTCAAAAGTGTATCTTTTTTTTCTTAAACTGAAGTTTCTAATCAACTATTTCATCAGATATCTATATAACTGTATATAAATAGATACATATCACCACAAGAAACCAAAGAAAGAGCAAGAGATTACTATCTGAAAAGCTTACCACAGAAGAGTTTATGAAATGTTTGACATGAAGGCTGGATTTACATGTCTGTTTCTATACAGATTGCTATCATTCATCTCTGCTTTTGCAAAGATTTCTCAATAGGCTGTTAAACATCTACAATTGAATCTTTTTTTGAAAGTCTTTTTCATCTCATCAAAAGTAGAATGTTAAATATGATAAACAAATTGGATTGGTTGCCTTTCAGTTTTACTGTTATATATGCAGAAAAGGAGTATTTTTATTTAAAAAAAAAAAAGAAGAAAAAATGAAAAAAAAAAAGGGTTGTACAACCTGCTTTTTGTGGGTGACTAATGTTATTATAGTTTCACAAGTACCGGAAAAGTTTTAATACTTAAGAGAAGAGAGTCTTAATCTGTTTTTGCTAACACTGTAATTAAAGAGTGATGGCAAACAGCTGAGAAGAAATATTTATCTTAGGTCTATATTTACTTTTCATAACACGTTCAAACACAATCATGTGCTTTTCAAAAAATAATAACATATATGTATACACACACACAGGGGTCAGAGATTTGCTATTTCTTATACTTCTGGGGTTAAAAAAAAAAAAAAAAAGTCTGGGGAAAAGAGGACGATGGAGAGTAAAATTACCAGAAAATTACCAAAACTACCAGTCTGCCCCAGTTCCTCTGCATACAAACATTGATAAAGGAGGAAAGGGCATGGACCAAATTTTACCCTCTAAGCCTACTCTCTCTCTCTCACATATGTTTGCAGAAAAGCAGATGATGATGAAAGTTTCTTTAGAAAATATATAAACTTAGGTCTGCAATTATCTGGTGGAGGTGCATATTCAGTTTTAGTCCTCTTCTTCGTCTTCATTAGGGCAGTTTTATCTCTTTGGCTAGGACAATCCTGAGATCTGAATGTGAGGAAAACAAGGGACACAGACTTGCTGTGAACTTTCAAGCAATTTGCTACACTATGTCAAACTGGCTTAATGGCGAGACAGAGAAGGGTTGAGGTTTTCTGCTTTGTTCTGGTGCCTGCATATTAACCATAATATTCCGAGTTGCATACCTTCAACCTTTTGCTGTAATCCCCAAATAAAGGCCAGTTTAATACAAATAGCAATGCATTTTGCAACATTATCCTAATACCCTAACATTTGAGCCAGATATTTCAGATGGTTTGCATAGTTATAAAAGACTGATTCCAAGGAAACTTTACTTCCACTGAGACCAGAAATATTGGCCAAAAAAATGAACCTGAGTCCTTTGTATTCATCAGAGCAGCACAGTCTTGAGGTGCTACTGCTGGATGCAAGGAGAAGAGAAACTGTGACTTTTTCACTCCTGCAGCCGGAGTTCGGGGCTCCACGCCACCCACAGCCCTGTGCACCACATCACTGGTCCTTTCCCCAGGGCAGAACAGACTTCTGGGGAACGTAGGAACTCATCCGCCCCCACGAGGTTTCTCCCTTTATCTTGTATGACACCGCAAATAGTGGGTCTCTTCCAGTCCGCAAATGTTTCCAAAAGTCTGTGAGATTTGGGTTCTACAGTTCACATTTATTTCATGTGAAATATATATATGGGATATATTTATACACAATACTGGGGGAGTGTTTTGTAAATCATTGTTTTGAGGTACTAGAGGCCAGATACTATCAAGACAATTTTTTTTTTCTTCTACAAAGCCTGTAGGTAAAAAACCAAACAAACAAAAAAAAAAAACAACAAAAGCCATCACTTTAAGGAAGTTAAAAGATTGATGATGGTTGGACAACAACAGGGTGAAGAAGCCTGTGATTTTAAGTTCAGGATATTCTGCATATACACGATATTCTTGCATATGCAAGACAATAAATATTGTCTCAATAAATATTATCAAAGGATACAACAGTAAATCAATAAATCTCCATGACTCAAAGCAGAAATTTGCTACCTTCAATGCTCTGTGGACCAACTAGGTTCATAGCCTGGTGTGCTGGATATTCTACACGGGGTCTGGCGATGCCCAGCTGCTCCATGACCCCGTGGAGGAGCTTCTGAATGTCTGCTTCAGAAACCCTGTCCGGGGTCCTGGGGCTGTGGTTGAAAGCCGAAGCCCATCCAAATGCCAGCAGGAACACCACGTTACAAAGCATGGCGGGTGTCATTCTGGTAGCCACCTGTAGCCTGTGAAAGAGAAAAAAAAAATGATTATAAATGGTAATGGAAAAAAAGTCCAGCATGTGTGCTGGAAACACCTCTTCTGATCCCACCATCACACATCACGGCTCACTACCGCAGCCTACAGGGCCGCTGAAAATCTGTGGGGGCCAGAGGGAAATAGAGGGGAGAGGGTCTTCCCTTCTAAAAGAAAACAGTGAACTGACAAAATCAGTTTCCTAATTCGCATTTCCCTGTACCGTTCGTTACCCAGCCACTGCAGACAAGATGGATCCGCGGCTTCGTGTAGCGAGCATCCCCTCCCCGCCCCCGTAGGCTCGTTATGCTCCTGTGCAGAGCCCTGGGCTCGGCACGAAGCCTTCTCCAGATGGGAGCCGTGTCTCCTCGCACTGCCCCTAAACGAAGCGCTAGGGACAGCCGAACAACCTGCACCCTGCTTTTATCTCTGCCTCAGGACAAGGAGCTCCGTGTCTCACTCGCATCACCTGGAGCGAAGAGGTTTCATTTGTCTCCCTCAAACGCCTTTCACCAAGCGGCTGCAGTGGGTAGCTGAGCGAGGCACAAAACCCAAACAACAACAACAAAATCAGCACCACCACCACCGCAAAAACCGTGCTGCTGTCTGGGGCTGAGCTGCAATCAGAGCGTTTTGTTCTGAGCGCCCCTCTCCCAGCGCGGTTAAGACGCGCATCTCCCCATCCCTTGGCACACGGAGCCCCCCATCCTTCTCCTCCTCCTCCTCCTCCCTGCAGCCAGCACAAGGCACCTTAAAATGACTTTGAGGCAAAAATGGCCGAAAAAAAAAGCCACGCCGGGACTATTCCGCTTCGCGCCTGTGCGCGGCCCCGGCGCAGCGCTCCGCACCTCCGGGCTCGGGCCGCCGCCGGGGGGGTCCCGCTCACGGCCCCCCACCTTTTTCCAGCCCGGGCAGGGACGGCTGCTGCCCGCAGGCCGCCAGCCGTGCAGAACCGAGCCGAGCCGAGCCGAGCCGAGCCGCACTCACCTCCCTCCCGATCCCGGCGCGGCTCCGCGGCCGCGCATCCTCCGTGCGCAGCCCCGGCCCCCGCCCGCCTCCCCGGCACCTGGCGCTGGGTGGGGGCACGAAAAATGTC
Organism: Anser cygnoides; assembly: GCF_040182565.1. Lineage (NCBI taxonomy): Eukaryota > Metazoa > Chordata > Aves > Anseriformes > Anatidae > Anser > Anser cygnoides. The sequence continues at coordinate 26,739,762 of NC_089877.1, read as the reverse complement.
ACAAAGCTCGCATGGGGATGCCGTACGGAAGATCTCCAGTATCGGCTAAAATTAAGCTGGGAGCCGCTGGTGGATTGACTGTGCTGGAGGGATGGGGAATGGCTTATCGCCGGCGCTGTGCCCGGCTTCCCGCTGAGGTTTCCCTTCCCTGGATAAAGGGATCCGCAGCTCAACGCCGGGCTGGCAGCACCACGGCAAAGTGCTCCGGGCACAGGGCTCCGGGTTAAGCACATTGCAAACACCAGCTCCAGCGGAGGTTAACAACAACAACAACAACAAGACAATAAAAGGATCTTGCTAAGTGAGGTCTGTCATTTAATAGCACTCAGCAAAGCAATCATTTCTGAAGGCTGTTTGAAGTAATAGCTGCTGGTGATGTGAATTTGACACGCTCCATTTCGGGAGGAGCGTTATCTACAGAAAACCTTCGAGAGCACAGCAGATGCAGGAGCTACCTTCGGCTGCAGACGGCTCGCCTTTGCTTGGCCTTAGCACATTTTTACATTTCAGTAACTTGCAGGATTAAGCAGCAGGGATTTCTATTGGGCATCTAGTATTTCTAACCCCTTTCTTCAAAACATGTTGACAAATGATCATGTATGCCTAAGCAGTTCTGTAAAATGTTTAAGAACAAAGCTTATCACTTTCAAGTGTATAGGTGATAGCATCAAGGTGACAACCTTCCCCAGTGTTTAAAGGATGGTATCAGCCCCCCACCAAAATCTCTCTCCCCTGTACTTTTAAGGCTACTAATTGAAGGCCAGCTTGCATGGAAGACCAATACCAGTTTGCAGCCTTTTTTTTTTTTTTTTTTTCTTTTTTCTTCCAGGTAATGCCTCACTTACTTTAAGGCCTCATAGTTGCCTTAGTCCAGCCTTCTAGAAATGAGTCTACTTTCTGGCTTGCTTAGGGTCTCAAAACCATTAGTTAGTGAAGTCCTTTAATTGCTACCAAGTTAGCAGAGATCCGTTGTACCTTGGCATTACACAAGAAAAACGTCTTTCAGTATTTGAGACCATAACGACATTTAACAGAGAAGGCAATGATTAAAGGCAGCAACATATATTCACAAGGCCTCACGAGGTTTCCATGAGGGTTGAACCAATCCAGTTCGTGAATCAGTGAGTATGTGAGAAGGGGGGGGCGGGACAGAAAGCACTGAGAGTTCTTTCATCAACACACCAGTTTAAAAGCCTACTCTTGCTATGTTATTTTATATCATGCCTTTTGCTGGTAATGAGAATCACCAATATTTATCTCCCACTGAACAACCAGGAGAGCCAGAAGTCATTTGACTTGAGCACTTTCAGATTTACTCATTGAATCCCACAGTCTGTACGACAACATAAGTTATATTTGTAAGTCGCTATAGAAGAATGGGCTCAGAAGGGACAAAAAACATGGTTTTATTAAAACCAAAAGTATCCAGTGCTTTCAGCTCTTGTATTTTGCCAATAAAGAATTTGCACATACAGAAAGCTAACAGTTTAAGTGTTCACTCTTAAATAATTTTACAACCGATGACAAACAAACAGTTTTCATTCCAAAAGATGTAAACATTTGCTTGTGCAAATCAACTTTTAACAGACTATGGCTTCTTACATTCATCTCCCTTGCAACATAATCAGCATCTAAACTCTGCTTCTGCACCATCTAGTTCACACTACCATACAGCTCTAAAAATAAGTTAAGACTATCTTTTTGTACTAAAACATTTCACTGCTCACAACTGAAGATATATAGTACGTATTGCAGAACACATCACCTGATGAAATATTAAGACTTTCATTGCTTGAATAAACAGCAGGTTTTCAGTATTTGTACACATCAAAATATGGTTCATTTACTTAACAAGGAAACTGTGCTCCTACTTTACTCCAATAGAAATTAAAAACGTCTCAGAAGAAGTAGAGCTGGTGTAAGGTCCAACTTAAATATCAGAGTAGCGCTACAATACACTTGAAACTATAAAGAAAACAAATGTACCAAGATTCATCACCAAGTCTTTTCTTCACAGCTGTTCAGTTTAAATGTCTGAGATTTTTTTTGTGAACTGGTATTTAGTCTAAACGCTGCAGAAATTGTTTTGGGACACGCAGCATGCTTTTAGAAGCTGAGGTAATCAAGTGTGAGCTTTAATGCAAACATTTGTAAAAACAGGCTTAAAAAAATCAAATCCATTTGGGTGAACTAGCAGTTACAAAAAAGCCTAACTAAAAAAAAAAAAATCAACATAAAACCAAAATTGTTATTTGTACCAAAATTGTTATCTGTACAAGTCTATAACTTGTAAATCAGAAAACAAAAATTTAGTTTTTCCAAAGGTTAACCAAGTTATGATAAGCCCATTTAGCAATCATATTAAAACTTATAAGTCTACTGGTTTTGCAGTTGGTAGCAGTTTCGCTTTAGATATCGGATTCTTTGGAGAGCCTCTATAACGAATTTTTTCTTTTCCTGGAGCACTTCTTGCAACAGTAGTTTTTTCTGGAGCAAAACCCGGAACACTTACATCTGCATTAGCTTTTAAACTAGATTTCACGGTTTCATGATTGGTTAGATCTTCTAGAACAGACTTTGATGGAAGAACAGTCACTCTCTGTTCGTAGATTCCAGTAGTTCTTACAGAAACATCAGGCTTGTCTGATGGATTTAGACATCTACGACATGATTTGGATGTTAAGTCAAGCTGACTATGAGATGTAGAAGCTTGGTCACATGTACTTTCACTCCTGAGTGAAAAAGCTGTGGAATTCTTAGAGGGCTTTTCTGCACAGAAGGAGAGTGCAGAATCACAGCTCAAAGATTTAACAAGTGGTGAACCAACATCATTACCTCTAACCATCTGAGAGCTTACAGATCTTCTGTTAGCCTCCAATAAGGAATTTATTCTTCTTACAGACTGTCGAACAGGAGTGCGCTGGAATTTAAGAGGTGGTTTAGTTTTGCTTGCAGAACTTGGATCATTTAGGGAAAGCTTGTTGAACCATTGTATGTGGTCAGAAACCTTTCCATGGTCAGAAACAGACGATGTTTTAGTTGAAGTTTTATCAGAGTTTTCAGCTTGCGAGTCTTGGTTGCTTACTTCATTTCCTGATCTAGGCAACTGCAAAGCAGGAAGCTGTCCTGACCCAGAAAGTTTAGCAGTATTTTCTTCTAAATTACAGCATTTTAATATACAGTTTTCAACTGTTTGTGAATGTGTCAACTCTATTTCCTCTTTTCTTCCAAAGGAATCTAATTTATTTATGCCATCTTTTGCTAGATGGTTCTGAACAGTCGATTCATCTTCCCTGGCCTGTACTTGTGGCACAGGAAGTTGTTCTATTACATTTTTTACGTCTGGTTTTTGGACCTGAAGTTCAATCTCAATAGAAGTTTTGAAGCTTCTTTTCTCCAAAATTTTACTTGCATCTTTGTTTGATTGTTGTTTATCAATAGCATAAGACTGATTCTGTTGGTGGAACAGCTCTCTGGAGTCTGCAGTTGCTGGACTTCCTGAAAGTTCAGCTGCCAATTCTTTCTCTGGACTGAGCCCTGTGAGACACAGAGTTTCACCTAATGTTTCACCTGGTACATTTGAGAAAGATGACTTTGTATCAGCTATCAGACTCTGAAGATTACTTCCAGATTCAGAGAAGGCTTGTTTAACTTTAAGTAATGTTTCAGCAGTCACATTACTTTCCTCTTCACAGGGTTTTAACCTGTTGTCTTGTTTGTCTACAGCTGTGGGTCTGTGTTCATCTGGAACAACTGGTGGTTTTCCAAATACGAAAGCAGATTCTGAAGAACTGTTTCCTGTTTCAGCATGTCCTGGCAAAATTCCCTCATCGCTGCTGATCTCCTGAGAATCTGTAACAGTAGGACTATTCCACGACATTCTGTAAACTACTTTATCATGGCATTTTGGAGTTAACAAGTTTTCTTCTGACTTGCTCACATTCTTTGAACCTTAAAAATAAACATCACAGGTGTTTATGAATAAGGTCTTACAATTTAAAAGGACCAGTATAGGCAAAATTCTTGCATAAAAATAAAAAAAATGCTACCAAAGCAGCACTGAATTTAAAGGTACCATTATAACCTGAATTTTCAGGTGTGGAAAAAAAAGGTCATAATATGAAGAACTAAAGTCACATCTCATCATGCTTAACTAGCAGAAGACTAACACATATTAAAAACACAATAAACTTGTCCTAAACCATTTTTTCCCCAGGAGACACTAACATTCAGTGAGCTTTTACCTTACTAGCTATAAACACACCAACTGTTTTTATACCTCCCTGCATAATGTGACTTTTGCTTTATAAGGGTTTTTCCAATGTAATACGTTCTGTGAGGTATTTACCTTTCCTACAGACTTTTTCACTGATGTATGGGCTGAAGAGTACATCTCTTCTTGCACATTCATCTCTGCTTTCCAAACCTTGTTGACTTGCGAGACGCCTTCCAATATTTTCAGATCTATTACCAACTGCACATCCTGATACAATATTCTTAAACAAAAAAAAAGTGTTAGTTAGAGCCTTATACAAACTTGTAAGTTTGGAATCTCATTTACAGAGGAGCCACTAGAAAAAGGCTGTGCAAATCATAGCCATAGCAGCTTTTTCCTGGTCATACTTCATCTTTCCTCAGCTCTCTGTAGACCTAAGTAGGGAACAGCCTGCCTACAGCAAGGCAGGCTTAACCACACTCTGAATACAGTGATTGTGTACACAGCCGCTGTAAAACAAGAGGTTCAAGAACTGTGAGAACGACTGATCAGAACTGTGGTGGTTTCACTCAAACTGTCAGGTAAGCTTGCTCTGCCTCAAAAAGGCTGGGGGAGAACCAGAAGGGAAGAAGCAAGGAAAAACAAATATAATGTCACAAAAAAGACGTCCACCACCCAGTCAACAAATAAAATCTGCCACAAAAACAGAAAAAAACCCACACAACTCACTAGCGACACAAAAACAGTTGTTCACCATCGACTGATTGATGCCCGGCCAGTCTGCAACTATTGGCTACTTTGAAAATATTTCCCCTCAGTTGTATCACTGAGCATGACATTGTACGACGTGGAATATTACTTTGGTGAATTCGGGTCAGCTTCCCCAGCTGCGCTCCGTCAGCCTCTTGCGCCATCACAGACAAACCCAAAACAATGACAATCAGTTACTGCTATGGAAATTAACCTATAGCTTCTTGTACTTGATAGCAGGTCCATTTGTGCTGTGGTCCCACCATTAGCAAATAAGTCCTTCCAGCTAGCGAAAAGCAGTGCCCCAAACTTTATAACATTAAAATTTGCACTGTAACAAAAGCAGCATACTTACATCTCTGTTGCTTTTCCCCAAACCAAACTTCAAGCGTAATGACCTACGAACCATCTCCTTTCGGCTGATCTTTGGAGAAAAACAACCTGTTTTTCCCGATTCAGCCCTGGGAAGACAGAAGGGAAAAAGTAACACAAAACTCTTAAGGAGGGGAATGAAAACATCCTTATGCTTATTTTATTCCCTCTGGTTTGAATTCTTCTATTACCTTCATGCCAAGCTTTTTTAATAGGCACAGGAAGGTTCTTTTGAGGCCATTACACCAGATCTTGAGTCACATTTTGCCACGTATAGTGATTTTGAGAATACTACAAAAATCTCTAATGTTTTAAACACACAAGTATAATTTTGAAGACCAAACAAAATTTTACACTTTATTACAAAAGGGTTCTAGATCGATTTGCTTTTTGCTTCTGATTTAAGGCAAATTACCTGTATAGCTTTTTGTTCGCAAGTCTTTTACTTCTTCTGTTCCCTGTACTAGACAAATGATTTTCACCACCAGTTGAAGGAGATAATGAGGTTTGAGATGACTCAAGAGACACAGAAGGGCTTGCTTCAAAGTGAACTACAGAAACAAAATACATGATCTTAAAATAACCATGAAGTTTTCAGATAAGGACTTAGAGATAATACACTGAAGAAGAGTCTTAACAGAGTAGATATTTTGCTTATTTTCTGCAATACTGACTTGAAATTGAAATTTCAACTTCTGCTTTTATTTAAGTGAGGCTGGTGCTTGTAGCAACCATAGAAGTTGGGTTGCAATTGGGTTGCATGCTACAGAAAAATAAAAACTTCAAGCAGCAAAGAAAAAAATGAAAGCACTATACCTGATGCTGGTGTCAAGCTGCTGTTAAAAATGCTACTTGGTAATAACTCAAAAGCAAAATTATGCTTAAAAGATCGCCTCTTCTTGCTGGACAAGCCCTGAGAGCAATCAGCTGGAAGTTTACGCTTGGTACTTGGAGTAAGAACCACAGGAGTCACTGATGAAAGGACTGAAATTAAGAAAACCAAAGTTTTCAACAACAGCTTAAAAGGGTGACAGTTTACTAACTACAGTTTTATTTTCTTTTTACCCCCAAAAGAGGTTGTAAAAACTTAGCCAAAGTGCATGCATTTTGAACAGGCAAAAGCAGCCAGTACAGCCATTTGTTGTTGGAGGCTTTTTTTGCCCCCCTCCTTTTTTTTTTTTTGGCACGCAAGCTAGAGTACCAGAAAGGAAAATCCAAAACCACATAGTAATAAAATATAGGTATTAGAAAAAAGAAGTTAAGTATAGTCATTTTTCTGTAAGTTTGAAAGTAAAAGTGAAAATTCATTCTCAAGATAGTGTTGCACTACTGCACTGAAGCCTTAATGTGCATTAGATAAAAAGCGCAAATTCTAATGCTAGAACACCACAGTGCACTGCTGCAGGGATTATAGCTGCTCCAAGAACTAAACTAAATGCAGTATCCTCAATAAAATGCAACTATATTCCAAGTTTTACACAATTTAAACATAATTGCTTATCTTCAATTAAAGCTCTAGAGCTTCATTGTAACATATAGTCTACAAATCCAGAAGATACTGCATGCGCTTTATTTAGTACAAATATACCGATACCTACCGCTTCTGTCTTGCTGAGGGGTAGTGGAGGGTGTTCTGTTAGATTTAAATTTATTCAATGCTCCACTAACAATATCTGAAACGTAAGACACACCAAGCAAATCAAATTCAAATATGAAATTTGACTTGCTCTAGTTTCAACTGAAATTTAACTTGTATTCTTTCAGAGAGATATAATAAATCACTTTAAATGGCTGTTTTACGTACAGAAACCTAAAGCCTAGACCTTCTGAACAGCATATAGTTTTTGTTGCTTTCACAATAAAATTCTTTTTTTTTTCCCCCCCTTTTTAAAAAAAATCATGCAAAGGCAGCAATTTTTTTGGTAGTAAATTCTACTGGTCAATATAAAGAGATGCCTTCTTGATTTCTTGTAGGCACACCTAGAAAGTATCCATTGAAGACTTTCTCACAGACTTTACTGGGCAGTCCTCCTGTACTTGAAAAGCGCTTTGGGCAGAGGCCCAAACACAAGTATGAAATTTTCATCTTGCAAAGAAATAACTTACGACTTTTCTCTTAACAATTATTTTCTTTCTTCTTCTGAGAAATGAATCCCAGTAGAACATATGCATGAGCTCTTACTGGTTTTCCTGCTTTTAAGAGAGTAAACCAGAAGCATTTTTATTAAGTGCTACTGCATCCTACAACTGTATTTCCGTATGTTCATTGCAAAGCTCAGCAAACTACAAGGTTGAAGTAGTTCTTTGGTAGTGTCCCGTAAGCGTCAGGCAGTTTTTCAAAACTCATCTTTGAAAGAAGATGAAGCGTAGTAACGCTGTGTTCTATCACATCTGGAGAAAGAGTAGAAGCTGCCTCCTACCAGGATATACTCCATAGAATTTACAAATTCTAGCTGCTGTTTCTGAAAATTTGAACATTCACAAACATTTATCACTTCGCAACTCTGGATAATCTCCCTTCTTCAAAGAAATGAAAAGGCACATTACACAAAAGCTTGCCTTGGCTAAACATATACAGTAGTAAATTGTTAATGTCAACTGCTGTCAGGTTTAATATTCCAAGTATATGAGCTAAATATATATTCATATTTTTACAGCAATACATAAAAGATCAGTCCTATAGTTAGAACCAAGTCTAACAGAACAGAAGCCGTTCAGTTAGCCATATTGGGGCAATTGTCCATATTAGCTCAAACAACCTACTGAATAGCTACACTACAAATAAAAGAACAGATTCACGATAGAGTGCAAAATATTGAATAAGAACTCACACTGAGTTTCTACAAGTGGGTAGCTTCAGTGCTTTTCTGTTGCTTAACAAGAACATATTCCTAGTATTTTGATATTAGCAGACATTCTAATGACAAATAGCTTCTTAGTTTCAAGGTAATAAGTATTACACTTTTCTAAAAAAAGTACAGATCTCAATGAAATTCATACAGTCCTTGCCTTATTCAACCATAAAAAAAAAAAACCACAACCAAAACACCATCTTCTCATCCATCTAGGTTTAGAAACAATTAAGCCTGGAGCTTTTAGAAGTGAGAAAACAAAAGTGTGTATAAATCTGTTATATTACATCTGTGTTGCCCGAAAATAAAAGATTAAAACTAAACCAACCCCTGCTGGGTTGGTTTAAATCTCACTGAAACTAATTTGATTTATGTTATAAAGGCTTGCTATCCTTTATTAAGTATTTCAGAACTCAGTAGTAATGTATCGCACACGTGAAAAACAATGGCTGGCAAGTAATTAGAAATTAATGTTGTGGACTGAGAGAAAAACTAATGAGTTACAACCTGCATATATGCAAGATATGTAAATTCAGCAGTGTATTTCCCTAAATTTCTTCATCCCATACACGAGATACACAGTTGCAACAGTGCTGTCATACTACTAGCCCTTGAAGGAAGATATATCAGCATATTATATCTGATTCTTTGACAATTTCTAGCTTACACAGGAATATTGTGCTTCTAGAAGTCTAATCTGTTCAGGGTCAGCATACATAAAGTTGCAAAAAAATGTTTCACTTGCTGAAGCTTTCACACGACATACCTACCCCCAACGCTTCGGTGCTTCCTCCTCTTACATTCACTGGGAGATTCATTTTCACTGTCTTCATGGCCCCTCAGTGAGGGAGTAGACTGAAAGGCATCAACACCTAACATTGCAGGAATCTTTTCCAAGATAAATTCTGGTACCTGTCCTGAATTGGTTAAGAAATATTTTTTAACATTATTTAAAAAGCTGTAAAGAAAAACTGTATACAAGTACATATAAGACGACATTCTGATAAACATTTATCACTTACCGATTTCTTCTGCATGATCAATAAATGTCTGCACAACAGCAGCCTGCAAGCGAATTTTTTTTTCTGTGGTAGTTGACATCTTTTCACTTTCATTCGTGTGCAAGAGGTTGGGAGCAAAAATCACTGCCAAATTGCTGCTATCCATTCTGTTTTCATTGGATCTTAACAAGAAAAAAAAGTATTTCTTAATGCAAATTATCAGGACATAAGCGGCACAGAGAGAATGACCAAATAACACAAACACAGTTGAAAAAAATTGCAGTCATTCACTTGGGTACTCACATACCAAAATTAATGTGTATACTTACGTACCCTAGGCTCAGTACCTGTATGACTGTTACTGAATTCGAGATGTTATATATACCTTGCACTCCCAAAACCTGATGGGTATCAAATTATGTTAGTTTCATAAGTTACCCCTTTTGCTTTCCAAAGTAGAAAGAAATACAGCCATGAAAGACCAGAATAGTCTCCAGCATAAGAAGCTTCATAAGAAAACACTTTGGACTTATGAAGACCATGCCCAAGTTCTAGTAAATGACTGTATGTAAGAAAATTTTAAAGTCACAGAAAGTTACAGCAGTTGCTTGAAAAAGAAAGTTAACCAACTTCAAGTTGCTTACAATCATCCGCTTTACATTACACTGACCTTAGGGACACATTTCTCAGAAATCTGAAAAAGAACCGCAAAGCTTCAATTGTTCTGTCTGTCATTAAACACGAAAGCAACATAGTTGCAGTTTTCTTCTCATTTCCTAGCTGCTGAGCTTTGAAAAGGCCTTCTTGCAGATGAGGTGGAAGGATGGGTTCTGGCAGCTCTCTGAAGAACTGCTTAAGAAGCCCTGCAACATCACACGGTAGTGCAGCTGAGAGGCAGTTTTCACCTTGATCCAGTTTACTCTGAAATTGTTCAGAAGAAACACGAAGCCTTCAACGTACTGTCAGATTTCTAACTTTATGTAACCTGCATCAGAAAAGACTGTCCGATCCTCCCCATTTTTACTTTTAGTGTTATTAGGTAAAGCGTGACAAGGCTATCTACAAAAAGACACAGATGATGTTATCTGATAACTTGCATTTATTTACTGGTTCTCCCCTGTACATATCCTTCTGGGAGAACACTGTTAAACAAATACCCTCAGTGTCCAATATGTATACCTGCTAACAGGTTTGTTCAGTCACAAGTCTGTCCCGTCCCCCCCCCCCCCAGATCTGGAAAGCTGAACAATTTCCCAGGAGGAAAAAAAAAAGTCAAGTATGCCAGTTGCTGGACTGGATGCCCTCTCATTTCTAAAGCAGATAATGTTACCAGTCTACTTCCAATGTTAAAACTCAAATATGACTGAAAAGCATCCAAAACCTAGAATGTACAGATGATCAAGGGAAACACAGATAATTAAAAAAAAAAAAAACAAACTTTAGAGAATACCTTTAAGGCTTTTATACGAACAAGAGATCCAGATTTTCTGAAGAGTCCTTCAGTATGAATATGTTCTTCCAGATACTCACAGGCATCAACCAGAAAGCTAAGGAAAGAAGAGCAACATACTTCTGACCTTCAGAACATATTTTTCCCAGAAAATCTGCTTTATGATAGATAGATAAAACTTAATACATAGGATTGTTTTCCCCAGTGACAACAAACATAAAGAAGTGATAGCTGTGGCTCCGAATTCCCCCCATCTAATCTCTACTTCACTCCTCCCCCAATTGAAACTACTGTTATTTCCCTATAATATTTAACAGATCTGGGAAAAAAAATGATACCCCCACCCTCCCCCCATGAGTACACTATTATTTAGATTTATACTTCTTTGCTCTCTCTCATATATACAGTGTTAATTTACCTGGGAATATACCCATATTCTGGCACAAGTGATTGTGGTAACGCATGAAAACATACTCCAAAGATCTTACCCTATAAGATAAAACTCAGTGTTATTCAAAGGTTGACAGAATTACCAACTACTTATTACAGAAATGCACTTATACCACAGAGTACAAACAGAAAAGTAGTTTAGACAAAAAGAAAACCTTTCAAATAAGAGATATTGCCAGGAAAAATTCTCATCTCTAAATACATGAGCCTATGGTGATTCTAGTTACAGGTAACAAACTAGATTTCTGTGAAATAATAGAAAGCTTTTCTGCAGTATGTTTTGCGTATTTTATTTCAGAAGGAGTCAGTTTTGCTATAAGGCCACAAAATTGGTAAGGGTATTTATCCACAGGCTCTTCTGGAATCACACCTTACTTTTTCAAATTTACAAAATCCCATTTTTCTTTAAGAAGTATAAAAAAGTAAAACCAAACCAACACAACTTTGAAACACAACCTTAAAAAAAGTAATTTTTCTCATCATCTGAAGTACTCAAAACTGATGTTTCAGGAAGGACTGATCTCAACACAACCATCTAGAGAACTCTCCCGAACTTCTGCATTCAGTTTTGCAATAGTTTCACCTCACAAGATGACATCACAGCATTAGAAAATACCCAATGTCTTCAGTCATTATTACTGATGCTCACCTACAATGTTTTTTTGCCCCCCTTTTTTTTGCTTTCTTTTAAATGTTTACCTCAGGTGACCGCATAGGTGTTTCAGTTATAGAAGCTTACAATTTGATTTAAAAATACAAGTTTTTTTTTTTACCCTACCTCTTTTCTATTTAAATTTACAGCAAACACGAGCCAGCCTCTCCCCCAACCCAAAAGGGACTGATGAATCCACATAGTATTTTTGTTATCAGAGATGAATACAAATTCTCAGTCATTTCTGCCTAAAATTCAAAGTGCTGACCACATTCAGACAACAGTTAATCAGTAACTAACCAATCCGTGAGGCCACCTTTGGCCTATCTGTCCTACAGAAAACAAACATCACATGATAGATAAGGGAAATGAAGTAACGCATGCTTCTGTCATTGTATTCCAGATTGCTACCCTAGAGTACAAAGAGAAACTTAGCTCCAATATATAATGTTTTTCTGTATTTATGAGATGATGTAATAGAGAATTCCAGCAGCTTGCAATTCAGTATTTAAAATTCATAACTGATATCACTCACTTTACTGGGTTTTGGCTGACAGATCAGAAGTCATGGTTTATTTCAAGAACTGAACTGAAACAAAGCCTGTTCCTTTACAATAGAAACAGAATTCCCCAAGCAAAACAGGTGTTGTGCTCTACTTTTTGCTACCTCGCTCATTTGTTATTTAATTTCCTTTCTTGTGTAATATTTAAATACTACAGAGAGATTTATGGACATCTTTTATTATGATGCACATATGTACCTATTCAGTCCTTATAACCTTCTCTTCCAATTATAAAACTAAACTCTACAAACATATTGCTGACTTTGACAAGGGGGAGGATATCCATTCTAACTTTACTCTCGCTCCCTCCTTTTCTGAGTGACCCAACCCGAGCGCGTGTTTTTGCAACATCTTCAGCTTATAGCGACCAAGGGTTACCGCAGCATTTTGTAACATCTCCACAGCAATGGAAGCAGTTTTACAGAAAGTCCGTGTGGGCACACTCAGCTCTGGGCCATATCCGTTGCACAGGGGTCTCGGTAAGGCTCTGCTAGGGGTTACTTCCATGCTTTATAAAGCAGGTTCTAGCAGAGGAACCTACGCACACCAGCGGCCCTGAAGCACGCGGGGCCGCCACCCTCCAGCACAGCGACGAGAGCGCTTCCCCCCCCCCTTGGGGACGGCCGCCCCGAAATGGCGGCGGGGGCTCGGGGCCGCCCTCGGGCCGCCGCCGCCGCGCTGCCGCCCCCCTACCTCCTGGGGCGTCGCTCCGTGCGTCTTGGCGGCCGGCGGGCAGCCGCCGCCCTTCACCTTGATGCCGTAGGAGGCGCGGAGCTCCTGCAGCACGGCCAGGCGCCGCACGCCGCGCCGCCGCTCCGCCATGCCGCCGCCCTCAGGCCCCGCGCGGCGCCATGCCCGCCGCCGCCGCCACCCCTCCCGCCGCCGGGCTCAAACCCAGCGCCCGCCCCGGCCTCGCCTCCCATTGGCCGCCTCCCGTTCGAAATCAGGCCCCGGCCGCCCAACGGCCGGGCGGGGTTGGGCCGGCAGCGCCTGCTTCGTGCGCCGCCTTCGGGCGTTCGCGCTGGCTGCCTAAGCGCCGCCTCCAGGCCCTCAGCGGTGAGGCGCGGCCGTTACCTCAGCGCCCGCTGCCGCCGTCACTGCCACTGCCACCGGCAGGGGGGGGCGCCGGGGGGACGGGGACGGGGCGCGGCGGCAGCGCGACAAAGCGCCCTGCTGCACGACGCGACAACCGAGCCCTTCTCTCCTCTCAGCGCCCCCAGCCGGCTCCCGGCACGCGTCACCCACCCCTTTTGTTTGTTTTCAAATAAACTCCTTCTTGAAATAGCAAACAGTAGCGCTTCCGTGACTAGGCTGAATTCTCAAGGGAGGGAGGAATGCAGGGTGTCAGTGTTGGCCATAATGACACTGTAAACGGGGATAGAAACACCGTGAAGGTCTTCATGCCCACCTTAACCACTGATGCTACTTTGTCCCGCACTAGCGTCGTTGCGTGCAGAGCCAGCTCCGCCGGCCCATCGATGTCTGTGCTCAGGATCACCGTTACTGGCGGGCTCGGTGCCAGTTTCACCACCAGCACCGAGTTTGTTTGTACTGTCTAAACTTGGGTTTGCTTACCTATTCCTCCCTATGTCCTCACACACCTTCCCTGTATAATAAATAGCAGGGTAGACGTGTTTTTTTCTCAGGTAAAACCCCAAGATTTTAATTATGGATGTCAAAATCATTGTGTCATTGAGCACACCTAATATTCCTGTAAATGTGGTTTTAGTGCAGTCTTACTGTAAGTACTATTATCTGTCCTGGCACTTCATTTATATGACAATAAAAAATTCCAAACCCTGAAGTATCACTGACAAGAAGTACAAGAGTAAACGTAATAGATATAGGACCCCATCCTTGCAGAATTTAACATTACTTTAGTGAAATATATCAAATACAAAATAGTCTCTTGTACTTCTAAGTGGCCTGAGTAAAGATGAGATAAAAGAATAAAACAGCCCAAGTTTAAGATTATAGAATATAAATTAGTTTATTTTTAACACATACAAACACAGTTTGATTATAGATGTGATGATATAAAAAATGAATATTCCTCAAGGGTCCCACAATAGGGTAAATCTTCAAAGAATAAAATAGATATCTTAGAATTTAATTTAAGTAATCACTATCCAACTTAGTTTTCTGTAGTAATAACAAGTTACACAAGAGGGAGCTGTGATCTGATAAATATTTTAAAGTTCCATATAAAGTCTTTTCCGTTCAGAAATAACTAAGAAAAAACACACGATGATAATAAGTGTAGTATTTAGGTTTCTTTGTTGTCACCTAAAAAGTGATTGAGGTCTTTTTATATTTTTTACAATAGATAGTACTGTGGCTTTAAGTATTTTGTCAAAAACACAAAGTATTTTAATATACTTTAGGTGACAATTTTAACACATTTCTGCTTTATTTACAATTAGAGACTGTGGCAGAAAAATACTTTGCATATAAGAACTAGGCATTTAATTTAGGAACCAGTTCTAGCATCCCAACTCAAATCTATTACACTCTTTCAAAACTGAGCTAAAAAAATAAGGTAAACATCTATTTGGATTTTTTTTTCTTCCTCTGCAAAATTGTCTAAGAATTGACGTGCCCAGCTTCTGACATTTTAAATAATTCTAATTTTCAGAGGCTACCGTGAAAACCCTGTCTTTAATGAAGTAAATTTTATAACCCACTTATGTCATCAGGAGGGTCAAGTTTACACGTCATTTTACATCCAACATGTAATGTGCAAATGTATTTGTACACACACCCACCCCTTTTCACTATTCACTACATGTAAATATTTACATTTTAGGAGTTAAACAACAACAACAACAACAAAACACCTAAAATTAGTATAGGGCTTTGTGAACTATAGAAGCTACTCCAGAACTGAGAGCTTTAAAAAAGAACTCAAATGTTTACTAACCTTCTCATTTCAGTTTACTAACATTCTCATTTCAGTAACCACTCAGAACATTCAGTGGTTGAGACAACTAGAAACTCAGCCAGAGAAAGCAGAAACAAGCTCCTTCAGCAAGCTAGTAACATCATGAGGAGTAGGGAAAACAGAACTTACTCCCTGAACAAACTCAGAACTCGGAGGGAAAGAGCATAAGTATCCCTCACACTGGTACTACCTTACCTCTTCAACCAAATGAGCTCAGGGCAGCAAAATATGCTGGACCATACCACCCAGAGAAACTGAAAATTAACTGCATGAGGAACGTTTACATGCCAATGTCCTCAGTGTCTGACTTTTAGTATAGTTTATTCTGAGTATCCTTCCTCGTTCTTGCCTCTTCCTGGTTTTATCTCTCAATTAGGAATTATTTACTCCAATTCCCTGTTGTCCTCTCTATGCATTGTTCAGGCTGCATTTGTGCTAGTTACGTCTTTTTTTATATATATCTATATATATATATATCTATATATCTTTACATCAAAGACAGGGATACCCAGAAAGAAAAGAATCAAAATGAAAAGGCAGGAGTTGCATTCTGCAGTTTAAATATTTCAAAATATTTAACAGAAATAGGAAATGTCTAAAGCTAACATATAAGCTGATCGTGCATATTTCAACCTTAACATGCATGTACTACAACAGGGACTCTGAGGGAGGACCAAAGTGCCTAATACATTCAAAAGCCCAGGAAACATTTCCCAGAATTCAAATCACTGTCCTATAAATTATGGTTTTGTTTATCAGTAAAACTTAAAGTTTTAGTAGTTCTGTGAATAGTAGCCTACAGTAGGTAGAATCACTGGTCAGTGTTTTTTTGACATCCTAGGCAATTTTGGTAATTCAGGATAATTAGTCTCAAGGTAGATAATCTTTTAACTCCATTTAATTTTCCTAGGATGCTCCATTTCTCAGAGAAGATATTGATAACAGTCTGTTTCTATTCAGGATAGCAATTCTATGGTTAGGTTTTACTTTCAAGACATACAAAGCAAAACTAGCCTAAGTGATGGATATATTTAATGACAATTTTAAGTAGTTTTCAACTGTTTTGTTTGTTTGTTTGTTTTTACCTTTTCTACCCAGTGTTTATTTTAAGCTTGAAAAAGAGCCCAAGTGCCTAAAGACATCTTTTTTTTTTTTTTTTTTTTCCCCACCTGTACCAGATGGTCTTACAAGAGCTATTACCTGAAAACCTAATCTAAGGATATAGGTAAGATAATGACAGTTACCCTCCTACTAGTGTACATAAACGCTTTTGTTTATTTATATCTTGGAAAAATACAAGCTTATTTGGAAATCTGGGTCTTAGCTGCTGCTGCATCTCTTCGTGTATCGGTGGAGACTGCAGACTTCCCTAGCAAGTTCTCAAAGCGTCTATTGCAAGATAGATAAATTCATTTATTCAAAAATGAGCGATGAAGTTATCCTGCTGTCTCTTGAAACAGTTACCATCATCTAAATTGAGGTCTGTCTTTTTCACCCCCCAAAATGTATAACAAGATTAATAACTTTTAAGAACACTTCTAGATATTCACCAAAATGATACATGCATGTGAATTTACACTTGTGTCATTTTAAATGCTGGGTTAAAGGAGTTTAAAGGGACCACTGGACATCTTTAATGAGCAAAGTGAAAATTAGGAGGCATTTTCATTTTTACTTCGGGTTGTTCACACATGCTATTTATTCTTTTCATATATTCTGAAAAGTGCATTTCATCAATCTGCTTATCATGAATTCCAATCTCTTTCTAGCTATATTTAAGCACAGCTAGTGGTATGTACTTATACCTGTACGTCTCTTCTAAACCTTCGTCTTGGTCCAGGTGGCCTGGCAACTAATGGAAGATAACAGCCCCTAAAACTCGGGAGCATTTACATGCTTTGTCCGGACTGGAATCCAGAAGTCTGTGTTCACTTCATAAGAAGCATAACTCTTTTTGTTTAGAGAGAAAAAAAAAAAAAAAAAAGGAACTCTGGCCACTCTAGGTAGGTGCATAATCACTTTTTCCAAACAATTGAACATAGCTTTCTTTTTTCCATTGTTTCTATCCTTTTGAATAAAGCACTTATTATGAAACTTAAAAGTATGTATTGTTATTTCTTCTACTTCAGGGGAGCTCAAATCCTTGTTGTTCACCACTTGACATGCCCAAATCACCAGGTTAGCAGTAGAAGAGAGGTTATTATTTCTCTACTGGAATGGGGATCGGGAGGGAGGGAAAGAGAATATGAAGGATAAAGGGAATAAAAAAAATGTTAGTTCTATGTTCCAAAGACTGCTATTATTTTTTTTATCCAGCTAAGAGTTCAGTACAAAATAAAAGAACTATTTTGGTGCAGGGATGGCAGCCAGAGTATCCTAATACTAACTTGTTGAATGAGTCATATTGTTGCACTTACTTTTTTTTTTTTTTTCCTGACTCACTGAATTTATCTTCTTTTTTCCTTCCCTCCGTGCTGCATCTTTATTAGAAGGAGTGGAAGGTCTCCTTTCTTTCCATTTCCCTCACTTCTTCATCATAGACTAATATCTGGTAGTTAGACAGGCTTTCTAATGGGAGAACGATATGTGTTTCACTCTTTGAACACAAAAAAAAATAAAATTCCATTCCTTGGGAAATGCTGTAACTATTATGAAATTGTGTGAAAGATGGTTATGAACTCTCCTGCAGTTACACTGATAATAAAACAAGAATCTTAAATTCCATTTTATTGGCTACCCAGTCCTGTAGGCCTATTTTGAGGAAGCCCGTCAGAACACTACTGGAAGAGGGTTTAGATTAAGGAACTAATTTCAAGATGTCAGACAACCTTTGATATGAGGTTAAGTAGAAAAGAAAAAAAATACCTCTTTTCTGGCATGCGTTCTGGACATGTTCATATTCTAGATGCCTTGAGAGTATAAAATTCAAAGAGCAGGAATTTTAGATACTTCTAGCCCTGAGTGGAAGCCAAGTGGGGGTTTTACAGGTTGCTTTTTTACACTTGTGCCTGAAGTGGGATCTCAGCTGAAATGCAGTTGCCCAAGTCTTTTATTAGGCACCCAAGGCTTTAGTCAGATATGTCAAGGCATATTTGAAGCAGGAGCTATTCTGAAATCTTTAGAAGTTTAACTCCAGACCCAAATCTTGATGTTTGCTCTCCTGACTTTTGATCTTTCCTTTCCAATCAGTGTGGGAAGGAGAGCTGGTAAAGCAAGCTGTGTATGGGAAATTAAAATGAGAACAAAAGCCTGTCCAAATTATGCAACAAGGATCATTATGCTATAAAATTGCTCTTCAAATGTGGCTGTCATTGAAAGATATTAAGATTTCAACAGTTATTTTCCTGATGAAGACTTAATTTCTTGCATGAAAAGGTTTTTAAGCTTAAAGCTGTGCCTACACAATTAGTATCCTTTGGTTTTTAAAATCAGTTTGAAGGGTACTAACGTATTGGAATGTAACAGAAGTATTTTTCTTCATTACAGATCAGTTGTCTCAAACCACTTTCACAATTGTCTTAGAATTTAAATAATTTACAAACGTAATGTATCGTTAGCTACAATGATCACTAGATCATTTTGCAATGCAGTCTTAGGAAGCAGCCTCACTGCAGGCTTGAGGCTCATGTTGCTGTATCTACGGTAGAGTTCAGGGTGGACAAAGCTGTAACTAAATTTCATCTGCAAATTCAAAGGAGGATTGGAATACAGCAGAGAACAGAAGCCACAGATTCCATTTTTTAACCCCATTCTCTTTCTCCCATGGAATGGGGTATTTGTGCATGCAGTGAGGCAGAAATAAGTTATTTTAACATACCACAGTGTTTGAAGAAACAAAATCTGTAAATAATATTCTTGATGTTGCCGCTGTTGTTGAGGTTCACACAGTGCATAGGTATGTACATGTCACTGGAGGGCTCTGTAGTGCATATCTGTAATCAAAACGCACTCTTTGACCTAGGAACAACCTGATGTGGAGTTTCAAGCAGAGTTACTTTGAAGAGCAAACACGGACTTTTCTTCCTCAGTTTCCCCCCTAGTCATCCCATGCTCATCCCTTACATAGCCAGTTGTTTGTTGTGGGGTTGTTATATCCCAGTGTCTGGGATGGGAAATCTGGCCCCTGTCCTTCTCCTATGGTGTGGTCCTGCGCTCCTCTTAAACCTCCATCTGTAAAATGCTCTCTCTACTAAATGTTTAAAGGAGAGTAGGTAAGTATTTTGTGTGTTTACTTAATATGTTCCCCCTACTCATATTCCATTCTTTTCATCTCTGGCATTGCTTTAATCTGATTTCTTTATACAAATCCACTTTTTTTTTTTTTTTTTTCCTCAAGTAGACAAGATAATTCGTATGAACAAGAATATTGTTGTTATTTTCATTACTTCTTTATTTTCCCTTCTCTTTACTTTTAAATATTTATTTGTGCCTGCTGGACTTAGCTAGCATTTTAGCCTACTTATGCTAGATGCTACACAAATCCAGTAAGAGACAGGACATATTAAGAAAACCCTAGAGTCCAAATAAAGAAGGCAACATGTATTCACATAGGAGAGGCACAGATCAATAAAATGGCTTATCTAGGACAGTCAATAGCTAAGCTAAAAACAGAATCCAGGTCTCTTGAAATTCAATCCCACTCACCACCCACTGACCTATGCAACCTACTTTTTATAACATATCAGTAATTCAAACTGGGTAGAAACAGTGGTACCGTGTGACTTAGACATACGTTTCTCCGATAGGGCCTCATCCTATTACGTTTGTAACAAACAGACACTTCTAATGGTTGTTGAGTCCAGCTCATATTGAAGAGCAAATCAGTAACAGCGAGCATACCTTCAAATAATTTAGCCAACACAACAAGTACGTTTTCACAAGTCAGGACTGGTTAGTAAATATGATGGAGAAAAAAACAGACAGACCTCAATTTAGATGATGGTAACTCTTTTAAGAGACAGCAGGATAAATTCTTTATCTCTCACTTTTGGATCTGAATAGTCTACTGACAAACTTTTAGAGAAAATCAGTATTTTTTTCTCCAAAAAAAATATCTGAGTTTTTACAAAGAAATTCTGTTATCTAAGCAGAGTACTAAAAGCACACAGCATTATTGTAGGTGGCAGTAGTAAGGTCACATTTGTTACTCTTATTATCATTACAGTTACTTTTATAAATAGCGCTGATATCTCACTGTCATAAAGGTTATATGTGAATGAAGTTACAAGTAGTCTTATTGCCTACAAAGCCACAATACTGAAACCTCTTACACATATAGATACCTTTCTATTATTTGTGGGTGGATCTTAATCCTTTTTTACAGACTAAGCATGTTGCAAGCGTAGAGGAGCTCAGGTCTCCTTTCCGTGTACAAGTATTGGAACAGGATCTCTGCAGGCTACAGTGTGGGTATGCCTGGTGTGGTCCTGTGTAACCCAGCCCAGGGGGACAGGGTTTATGGCTTCAAAGCAATCCCAATGGACTACAGCTATGCAGCTTCCCTAGCTGATATCCATGTATGTGTGAACTTACAGGCTTTTGAAAATGTCTACACCTCACAGCTAAGTGTTCAATGGTTAGTAGTTTCATCTCTACATCTCACTCTGTGTTCTTCTAGCTTTGTTATTTAAGTATTATATTATGTATGTTTTAACTATTGTCTCATTTCTCATCAACTTAGATAACTGAAAACTAACCATACTTAATATTAATGCAGTCAACAGCCTCACTTAAGTATATAAAATTCCAGGTAGTAAAACTATTAATTTTGCAGGATTATGTCTGTTCATCAATTATTTTCAATTATTTTAGAAGAAAATTTAAAAGACGAATGAAATACACTAAATGCACTGAGAATGAGAACTAAAGAGAAGGCAGCAATTCAGAAGAAAAAAAAAAGTTACTTGAGACACCTAACAAAAGAGGTAAATAAGAACCTACTGCTCTATACTTAAATTTTCTCTGTTCTTTGTGATCTCTGGAATTTTGCACTGTTTTTCATGTGACATTTCCAAAAATCTCCATTTTCCAAATTCCCATAATGAACATTTTTTTCCCACAGTTTTACTCTACTATGCAAACTAGTTCTAATTAATTATACGTAACTGTTTTTACTTATAAGTTATTTATATGATATTTTAAAATGTATTTTGATTTTAAAAGTTTGCTTCTAAAAATACACAAAATCAGCACTCATCTAGGAAATATTGAAGTTCATCTGTTGTTTTTTTTTGGTCTTATGACTACATTATGTTTAGATTCTTACTGCACCTGAAATAAATTACCTGCCTTCCACTTGAAGGTGTCAAGACGTGTCAAGATCTTTAGCTGTTCCACCTCCAGTGAAAGGCTGTCAAGGTAAAAACGCTACATGTCATTTTAGCTTCCCACGCTTCATCCAATTTTAATTTACTCTTAAACTGCTACAATATCTTGTGAGTACTGTATGTTTTTCAAGTAAACGTTTACAATCCATTTTTCCTTCAAGAATAAAAAATAAAGGAATACAGCAAAATAAAAAAAAATTCTGCACCTTGAAGATTATGGTATTTGCAACTATTTTTGTCAGAAAGGAAAAGTGAAAAAGAGAAATTTCAAATAGAAATAGACTACAAATTGCACATGGTTTCAGAGAAAATTTTTCCAGTGCCAGGAACGGAAGAATGGGTTCCATCAGTTCCAGTGTCACAGCTGTCAGACTGATCTTCCCCTTTTCCCTTTACCAGTCAGATACTTCTTTAAATACCCTACATCCTGTAACCCCCAAAAAAGCAAAACTTCCCTTCTTCATGTTTTAGAGGAAACAAAGTTATTTGCATATTATCATGCAAGCATGTTATTTCTTCTATTTGTTTTCAGTCTTTCATAAATATTTAAGCTCTCAAAATAGGCAAATAGGCAAACAAAATTGTTGGAATGTGATTAAGTGCTTGTTTCAGTAGTTTCTACATCCATTTACTTGTAGTTTTATGAGATAATTTCAGGTAGCTACAGAGATACTTAACTCTCTCCATTGACTGTGCACAAAAATATCCGTTTCAAAACCTGCAAAGATCAAACAATTCCTACGTTAGTTATGTTAGCTGCAGAAAAACCACCACCTCTGATGCTGATTTCCTGCTTGAAAAACCATAAGCTAATTGCAGAACAAAAGCTACGTTTTGAGAGGTCCTCCGCTTAGAGCAGTTACTGTGTTAAAGCCTATCTGATGCAGAACAGCTTGCAAGTCTTTTGCACGTTCTGTGAAGAAGATAATCTGGTTGTCGTATGCTGTTAATGCTGCTGGATGTGATGATATAGCACGAAGCAAAGCAAGCTCCATCCTTTAGTGTTAAATCTTTCAGTTTCAACTGCTCCAAAGAGCATTTGGGTAAAGAGTAGGCAGCTGCTTTTTTTTTTTTCAGTCAACTGTCATCTTTACCAACTCACTTTCCACCTGCTGATTTTTGAAAAGTTAAAATCCTTCCCACTCTCTTCAAGTCAGTTACCAAGCTTCAAACACATGGTGCTAGGATAACTGCTTTTACATGACTGACAACGAAAAAAAGCAACATGCAGAGAGCAACAGGTAACTTGTGGTATTTAGAAGACTTTATTTATTATTTACTTACTGTTAGGTGATGACTCCTTGTTACTTACTCATTTTTCAAAGCCAAATGTTCAGTGTATTTAATGTCCAAATTAAACATTTTTTTCCTTAATTAAAATGATGAAGATTAATTAATGAAAATAGCTCAGACTTTAACACCTAAAAAATATATTTTCAGAAAACTGCTTTGTTATCTTAGGTATGCAATTTTTAACAGTATTTGGGCTATGCAGTGTTCAGTGCTCCTATGTCTATGTGACATTGGTGAGAATATCATTTCTGAAATATGACAGGATGCCCATAAACGCAGGGCTTCTAAACATCCACATTTAAGGGCTCTGAATCTAATCCCCAGGAATTTTCCTTCATTCCAGGGCTGGAAGTCAGTTGTCTTGCTTTTCCACCAGCCCCTCCTCTTCTATGTGTGTTTGCAGCTTTTCTGTGTATGAAAGGCTTGAGCACAGGAAACCAAGTAGAAGTAGCTCCACAGCTTGCTGTCCCTGATCTTATATCCTTCTGCACTTCATGTGCTGCACCTACGAAATCCCAGGTGAGGACCAAGACTGCTTCAAAGGAGAGCCAGCTGAGGGACAGGACAAAAAGATAAGATGCACACAGGAGAGAAAAAAAGGGCTTACATGGCTTCAGGTGCTGAAAATGATCTTGAGGGCAACCTAACCATCCTGAGCACAGTCAGAATGTTACAACTCAGCTTCTACCACTAAGTCCTGGGCTGCTAAGTTAAACAGATCTCATAGAGTTGACTGGAAGAGTACTTAATAATTAGAAAAGGGGCTATGAGTTTTTATGAGCTCTTTGAATTTAAATGCCATTTTGACAGATTCAGATCAAAATATCTAGGACTTGATGCACAGCAGTAGTCAGCACTAAGAATAATCAATGTAGTCACTAAAGGGCACCCCGCAGAGATCTGGATTTACAAAGCAAGTGTACAGAAAACTGAAATACCCAGAGTGACTGGCACTTTTGGAAACAAAGTGCAGATAAAGATTTAAGGTTTTAAATGCTCTGATTTCATCCATTTAAGGATTTTCTAAACTTTTCGGTGTGGATATGCTAACACTTTTAATTCATTATGATCAGCACTCTTGCTTATTTTTCCTCTTTTTATTATGATACTAATTAACTTGTAATCAACAGCAACTCCATTAAAATCCTTGTGGCTTTGTAATATTCTAAGTGGTATAAGATAAAACCAAATGCCATCTAAATGTCTTTCTTTACATAGATATACATATATATGATCATACACACATTTATTAGCATTTTATTTTAAGCTAAACAAGATTCAAAAAATATCAGTGAAACACCTGTAGACTTTAGTATTGTATAACTATGTCAGGGGAGCAGATGGGTTTTTATAGAAGACTGATTCTTCAGTTTTATGTCAGATTTTTAAAAGATAAATACAGTAATGTGTTTATATTCTCAGCCATCTAAGCATAATTATGTAGGAAAGCTATAAGAGAATTTACAGACTATTTATTAACTGCAAATAAATACAGCACAGTAATAATGACACAGTGGCTTTTATCATGTCATGCCTGTGAAGTGCATATCCTTATTTTGTTAGTCTGGTAGAAAGAAATTTTAATGTACTTACATTAAATTTCTGTATAGGTGAGCAGGCTTCCTAAATGATATGCATTAATGTGGAAAGGTGGGAATCTTCCATAGTGCAATCCAGACCACTTAAAATTGGGCAGCAATTTGACTTCTGGCACAGACAGTCTGAATAGCCCCTTAGAAGTGCCCTCCTCAGTCATTGACTGTAGAGCACTAATTTAGTCTTCCAAACTGGGGGCCTAAAATTGAGAGCGGGCATATTTTTGCTTTATTGTGGAAGAGTGGGAATAGTTCTGCTAAAATAAAATCAGTAATGCACAAACGTGAATAAAGAAAGCCCCTTCCCTGCGGATCTTATACAGTGCATTTCAAACATTTTGATAGTCTGTACACTGACTTTATATGAAGTTAGCCATTTCCAGGATAGCTCCAATTATTCTTTATCAAATCAGTTAAACATGTACAGTATTATAATAAACAAGATATTCTTGTGCAAGTATCTTTTCATCAACATCACTACATGCATACTTGGGGTGGAGTGGAAATGCAGTTTTATCTATTTTTGAGATGGAGACAAAGTTTTATACACTGTTACAATTACCAATTCTGTATATATTCAAATAAAGCAACTCATGCATTTTACTATTACAGGACCAGAGCTCTAGTTTATTACTATTCTTTTTTTTTCCCTTCTTTAATTAAAAAAAAAAAAAGATTTTAAAGCCTTATTTTCTAATAAATAACATCCTCTTAACAACAACTTGCAATTTAAATACCTTCTTGTCTTTATTTTTAGCTAACTACCATTGAAATAGTGAGATGAAAAAGATTATCTTTGTTTTGCTGTGTTACTTGCTGAAAATTAAGATATATCAAGTCCTGTCACATACACTTCAGTCAGGTGGGTCCTACCAATTATGCTGTACTTTATACAACGTTGAACAGAAGTCACAAACATTAAAATTTAATGAGGTAAATACAGAGAGATGACAGGGACAGTATAAGGCAGTAAGTCATCACATTTTATTTGTATTTCAGTTTTTCTTTTGAATTATCTAGATACTAACTCAACTGATTTCCTTAAATACAGGTAGGTGTTTACACTGTCCTTGCCTATGTGCCTCTTCAGTAGCATTTCATAATAAATGTTACTTGCTAGAAACTATAAAGCACAGAATAACTGGAAGGAAAACAAATTTCAATACAATCGGGAATCTCATACAAATCTCTTGTCTAGTTGTGTCATTTGATGTATGGGTGTTGTTTCTCTGCACAGAAATTTATTTCTCTTTCATGTTCCCTCAGGGCCAGATTTCAGGACGGGATGGAATTTCCACCCAGCAGCATTTCTCTGAAACCACTGTCAGGTTTTGAATCTCTCCTTTTCTGCTGGTAATGGAATCCCACACTCAGCCAGTCGATACTAATGATTTTACTTGCCTCCAGCACAGCTTATGACTAAGTGAAAAACCCTCTCTTCTACCTCACTACCTCCAACCCTGTTGAACCACAAGTCTAACAAGATAACCAAGTCCTTCTCAGGACTTCTTCTCAGTGGAGCTAATTATGCACAAAGACATAAACACTTCCTTTGAGCAATAATCACATCCATTTGTGTGTTCAGGAGCTGTAACTGCAGCACAAGTGTGTGTATCCAAGCTGGCAGTGAGTTACTCCCAACTTTTTTACAATCTAAGGCCTGGAGGAGTAGAAGACGATAAACTTTTTAAAAATCTGGATAAATTCTAATAATTTTTAATGTTATAGATTGCACAACGCCACCCAGTGTTGTCTGAGTATAAAAGACTACTCTCAGAAATGCATTCATGTCAGGTCATGTCAGAGAAGTTTCCAATATGAGAGTTCATGTTCTGCAAAATTTTAACCAAGAAGAAAGCTCACCATTATTTTTTTTTGTGCGACCCCAGTTCTACCCAAGGGATCATTCTATTGCGGGTGTCATCCCTCACGTCCATGAGCTTGGAAAGTTTTTCAAGAACTTCGTGAAGTATTGCATTGCACCAAAGATTGAGTTGCTCCTACTGACCAGCAAATTGGGCATTATTGCCCTTACCTAATTCATGTAACCATACTTTGGACTTTTTAGTTAGATAGATTAGTAAATATATATTTTCCTGATTTTTTCCAATTGATTTTCCTTGTAATTTCCCAGAAAGTGTTCCTTAAATGTTTAAGCTGTCTAGTTCCACCTATTTGTGTGTGAGAGCACCATGCAGTGAATGACATACACTCTAAATGCCTTCACTACCTGAAAGACTCCTACATCACTGTAAATACTCTGCAAATCCTTTACTTTGCATACTCTCAAGGGATGCAATGCTGCACATCACAGGTGTGTTGATAGATTTTTTACTCCAATTCTAGACATTTCTTCCAAGTCCAAGAGTCAGTTTGGACAGAAATTTCATCAGTTTTGCTCAATATGGCGTGGCCAACACAGTTGAGGCATCTGTTGCCTACATTGCTTGTCCAACTTTGCTCCTTACCTTTTTACCAAGCTGAAGATGAGATGAAGACATGATCGTCCAACAGGACAAGCAATTCTCTCTATCCAATGATGTAGATGAGTCTTGAAAAGAACAAAGCAGTCTTGCATCTTACCAGTAACATGCCACCCCAACCAAAACCATGAAAATGTTGACAAAATTAATAAGATTCTTTTCTTTGTGCAACCACTGTATTGTGCAAAACATCACTTCTAATGCATCCAATGGGGTGCATATGCTTTCTAGAATAACAAGCATTTAAGCTACTACTGTAAATAACTCATTTCTTTGAGTAAAACAGGAGTTGTTATTCCCCTGGCAAATATGCTAAGCACCTTTAAAACAGTAATACAAAACAGACATCAGAACTAGGAAAAATATACTAGAAACTTACTTCTTTATGTTTTTATTTTTACGCTTTTTGTCATTATATGTTGATTCTTATCTACAGACTCAGTTATTCTTAAACATGGCTCATGACAAAATACAAAATTAAACGTGGAAATATCTAGGAATAATTTCAAAAAACAATTAAAAATCAATTACAAATCCATTTTTTCCAGCAGTTAAGTGATAATGTATCTAATAGCATTTAAGAGATTAATGCCCTGATTTGCATCCAGTACTCCTGATTACACGTTTCATGAGCCCAATACTTGTATTTGTTCCTCAATTGCAAAGCAATTAATCATAGCTATATATCAACCTATTTTTAATATATCAAGCACATAGTGTATGAGATTAAGAACTAGGTCAAACACTAACAGACGATATGCTACATAGAAAACATCATATACCTGACTAGGTATTCTTTGTAACTGAATTTTCTAAAGAGCCTACAGAAACTAAGTGCCTAATGGGCCCTTTACTTCATTTTGAAATGAGCCCTGTTGTTTACCCTTCACATTATGCTAAGACTGTTTTAGTTAAGAGGAACTGGCATGTCAAATTCTCCCTTACTATACTAGGATACCGTGTGATTGAATAAACTTGTGCGCTTGCTTCCCTGCTAGAGAAAGCATTTCTAAAATCAAGGATGTATGTCTAGGTTCATAAAGACACTTCGCATTTTAAGCCATTTTAAAATTTTCAGTTCTTAAAAACTTGCCACATAGTTTTCAGAGAGGCCATTTTTACATAAAATAGAGATATAAGGATGGATATAGAAAGATTTAACTAGATTCAATAGAGAAGAATATTGTTTAGCAATAACTTCAAGAAAAAAAAATCAATTAATCCAGTATTAAATGGTTTGAGTTATCAACTGTAAAATGACCTCATTAAAGTGATATGACTAAAAGTGATCATTCTCATATCAACCACTGTTTTGATTTAATAAATATGTTCTCTTATTTACTAAGCCACATGGGGCTTCTAGTATTTTTAATCTAATTCATTAAAATGGTAGACCTGCTCAACTCTTTTTATATATATATTTCAGCTTAAAAAAGATATTACCTATATTGAATATATGAACAATAAGTTGTTTTTTTTTTTTCCAATTAAAAATAATAATTGAATTCAGATAAGTAACAAATGTTCATGCTTTGGTAACTTATACACAACAGCTTTTAACCAAAGCAAAAACACCTCACAGGCAAGTCTCATAAATTTTGAATTTCTACTGCTTTTAAGATATAATCAGTCAGTTTCATTTAATAGCTGAATATTTCTCTTCTCTATATAGCAGTCCCTGACCATTTTGCCATATGTTACAGTTTCCTTTTTAAAAACTCTCTTCTAATGGCCTTTGACATTTCTTTACAGAACTTTTTGTTCTTTTCCTCTCTTCCCATTTTAGTTCCAACACATACTCATGCTGTAAAGGGAAGGTCTACTTAAGATCTCTTCAGAGCCTAAGGATATTTATTCCTGTTTGGGTCAATGCTGAGTAACAGAGCCTCTTTAATCAATCACTGCAAAGCTCAGAAACACTGCTGATTGCATCTGAAACTCTATGCACTTATCTATAGTAATCTCTGAAAATTGCTTCATTATTACTCCTTTGCACTGCTGCTGAAAGGTACATAGTGGAGGTTGCCTATTGAATAAGTAATTAAATATTGAATGCTGTGCAACTTAGGCTCTTACTAAAATGCGTACTTTTTTCTGTGACAAATATATACATTTTTTCTTGTGAGGGTGAAAGTAGATCAAAATAGGAATATTTTGTTCTTGTCTTTGTTTTTGACACCATGTAAGAAAGTAATATTCAGGCCTGTGCACTCTCATGCACCCAGCAAGAGATGCACCCAACTGGTTACAAAGTTCACCCAAGAGCCAAACAGAGGTCCACATCCCTGGTCATTCATTTAAATGCTTGTATATAATATCGGTGCAGAAATCAGAATGCAGATGGTCACCCTAGATAGTAGGACAGAGTGTAAGGCTGATTTTTTAGTTGAAATTTTAAATTACAAGCATTACTTATATGCATAGGTGGCTCCGTTTAAAGTAACCGGTGAATCACGGAGATTACAAAGTAAGGAATTGTTTAGGCATGGACTGAGGAAGAAGGCTGCAGTTTCCCATTAGGCACACATGGCATACCACCTCACAGCAGAAAGGCAATGTAGTTTCTCCCTCCTCCTCTGCTGTGATGTTGTTTCCTTCTCTAAAGAGTGTATCATTTCTTTGTTTATATCGCAAAGGACACATTTGTGAATTAAAAGACAGCAATTAAATTACTACTCTGACATGAGAAGGAGAGCATGAGAAAAAAACCTGAACCCAAAGCAACATTTTTAATAGGAAAAAATGTGCATTAGGTGAACCAATGCCTGGGAACTCTTTCAGTAAGGAATGTGCTTTTGTATTCCATACTCAGTGATGGATGCAGCACAGAACTTTACTCCACAACTAGGTTGTTCAATGACTTAAATACACTTCTCAATTGTAGAATTTCTTTACAAAATGTCTAGTCTTACTCATCAGGTGCTATACAAGCAGAAGGGTAGAGTCTATCTGTTAAAGAAATGTGAATTTTCAATGACACTTGCCTTACTGGATATATTTTCCCTTAATAGGAAGGCTTGTCTGCAGTTTTAGATAGAATGAAAGGAAAAGAACTTTTCATCCCATGGATATACTATTTAATGTACAGATGGAATTCCTACACACAAAAGCCTGGATTGAGAACGGGACTTCAGCTGATACTCAGGATTTTAAAAGCGCATTTAGAATTCATGTTTCACTATCTACTTGCTTTTACTTTAAGTTTTTCCCCATCTTCATACCAGAAACAAGTGCTTTCTAAAGCATAAACCTAGGCTATAACTGAGCTAAAAACTTCTTGTTGTCACAATGTTGACAGCATACAGTATTTACAATTGAGTTAGGTTAGTTAATTAACTCATTTGAAATCACTCTGTCATACGTGCCATTTTTGGACTCAACATAAGACCACAGTCAAGTTAGCAAGCGAGCTGGTGAGCAGTATTTAAATAGACAAAATAAAAAAGATCACAGCACTGATTCATCCTTGAGAAGTCATTCCCAGTTTCTGTAATTAAGGTAACTTGAAGTGCTACACTTACTGCTCACTGTTCAACACCAGGTTGAGCCAAACATGGACATTTATGTCTTATGTGATAGTTATGAGAAGCAAATGCAAAAAGGAATATAATTGTTTGATTATAATTAACCCATCTGCTAAAATTTCCAGTTGCTTTTTATAATTTTTTAACTTCACTTTGAAGGAGCAATAGGAAAAGCAGAATGACTCCCTTGGTGAAACTGTATGGCAGGTGAGCTTGATAGAATGACATAACACTCATTAACATACATTCATTAACATACGTTAATGTTCATAACGTTCCATAACGTTCATTAACATACAAGTTCTAGCTTAAACCCATGACTTCAATAAACATCTGAGAGAAAACACTTCTCAAAGGCACCTGTGCAAGCTGCAGCACCTTAGAGCGTGAGAAAAGTTCAGGTCTGACTGTTCAGGAATTCTGACTAAATAGAAGCTCCTTGCACATGACTGAGAAAGAAAGTTAAAGAAGAAACTGGTAGCTGGTGATAAGATTAATACTCTCTTTTTTGTCAGGTTTTACAAAATCAGTACCTGACAGGCATGAAGATTTCCCAGAAGCACACTTTAAAAATATGTATAATTTCACAGATTTTAATAGCTCTTATATGAGCTATGTCAAAATCAAAGCAGATCATTGAAGGACAGGGTAAAATGGCAGCTTAAACACAATATTCCTGCCTTTTTTTTTTTTTTTAAGTCGGGCGATAAATGCAATGCTTATAGGGTTAACATCTTGTAAGTGATGTTATCCTTGTAAATTTCCACTTTCTCCTGTTTACAAATAGTGTACATCAACTATTTGGGCTGAAATTTTTAATGCCACTGTTTGCCACTGGCTGGATATTTCTGTAAATTTCAGCTGCTTTAATGGAACCATTTCCTAGAGTAAAATTAAAAGAAAATACGTTGTATTGTCTGCGCTTAATGACAATCTCATGGGATCAACCTGTGAACCATACCAGGGGACAAATAATCAGTCATGCCTTGTTAAATTCACCAGGATGATGGTGTGGATTTGCCTGCACTCATTAAAATGTGTTTTGTTTGATATTTTTGCAAAGAATAGTTACTTTTACCATACATTGATTCACAGTTGAATTCTTTTCACCAAGCAGTGGTCACACTTTTCGTGTCCAACACAGACATACACAGAAGTCCTTGTTCTATGATACAGTGGCTTAATGAGCTCTTCAGGTTGCTTACTCCTGCGCTCAGGTGGTAGGGCATGCCCCCCTTCTAGATTAAGCAAGAGCACCACTTCATGAGTCATTCTGTGAACTGGGTGACTTAACTGACTTAGGTTAGAAAGAAAGAAAACATGCACAAATAGGTCAGATCGGTTGAATGACTTGGTTCGCAACACGGCCCCACCACCAGCGGCAGTTACAAAGCAGGGGATGTGAGGTGCAGCGCTAGAGTAGTTGGTGCCCAGGCATGGATGGGAAACATTGAAATGCCTCAGACCGGCCTTACCACTGAGGTGCTGCACAGTGGGATTAGAGCCTGGTGGGGTTCTTCTCTAAACCAAAGCTCAGGGGGATAACAACAGTGACGGGCAGAGCACCTAAAAAAGAATGGTATCAATTCAACCATGTTGTACAGTTAAGTATTTTGCATAAGCTGCATATCAGCACCATTTCAGTTTCAACCATTTTAACAGCCACCTTGAGCTAAAACACTGCTTGGATAAACACCTCTACTTGCTAGGGACAGCTCAGGTGAACAGCAATAGGATCTTTTGCTACAGCTTAAGCTAATGTTATAGAACATAACAGAGAATTTTATATTAATTTGTCTCTTCCATACAGTTCCTCAGTCTAAGTATCAATTGGGACACGTACAAAAAAGGCAGCTGTGGTCTGACTTCAGCAGAGCTGAGTTTCCTCAATTAAATTTGGTGATAAGTAGGATTTGAATATATATTTTTAAATACTTGAAAGATCAGATCGTAGGTATCTCAGATTGGATACCCAACATTACCTCATTTATTTGTCTGGGTTTTACTGTCAGTACTTTGGTATTACATGCATACAACATGAACAGTCTTTCTTTCAATCCTTAATAAAATTAAGTAAGTAATAGCAACAGAAATTGCAAAAAGGAAGCTAATTATTCTGTACTCAGTACAGACTGCAATAAGCTGTAAATAATTCACAGAGCAACATGCTGCAGAAAATAGCAAAGTGTTCATAGGACCGTACAACAATCAGACCTAAATTATGCTATGGGTCACAAAACCTAATTTCCTGCAATTGCAGCCAACCACATACTCTAATCTTTTTCCTAATGCTCAAAATTTGTCTTAGAGCTTATTGGATTGCTTGCCCAGAATATGAGAAGCCACAACCCAGCCATCTCTGGATTTCACTCACCATCTTGCCAGAAAACTTCTAATGTTCAATCT
The DNA here is from genome assembly GCF_040182565.1 of Anser cygnoides. Classification (NCBI taxonomy): domain Eukaryota; kingdom Metazoa; phylum Chordata; class Aves; order Anseriformes; family Anatidae; genus Anser; species Anser cygnoides. Next base: position 26,706,888 of record NC_089877.1, on the reverse strand, counting down.
GAATTTATTCATGGCCAGATTGTGTCTGTTCTTGTGCTAATATCTTCCTTTAGAACAGATTTTCATATATTCAGCTAAAGGAACAAAGATTTTGTGATAGATTGGAATATAGCATAGAAATGGAGCACCTCATTCCCTAACATTTCTTAGTGTGTGTTGCACTCTGAATTCATCTCCTTGAGCTTGGATGCCGAGGACTATCATAGATGAGGAATCTGCTGCACATCAAATAGTACAACTGCTTTCTGGCACTACTGTAACCAGTTTCATCTAGTACACTTGTCTTTTCCGCAGCCATATCATACTGGTGACTCATAAATCACTGTGATCAACCACTCACTGCAGTTGTCCCCACCACAGCTGTTTCCAGTCAGTGAGCTAACAACAGAAGCTCTTAGTCCTGCATTGTATTTGCACTTCATACTATTAAATTTTATCCCTTATACATGATTGCAGTCCCTACAGTCATCCATTTCTTCCCAAACCTTGCAGCTTTCTTCTCTATTAACAATAGACATATTTTTTGCTATTAGCAAATTCAATCACCATACACGTTTCTCTATAGACTAAGCTTATTTATGAAATGATAAAACAAAAATTGTTTAAAGACTCAGCCCTGAAGAGCTCCACCAATCATGCTCTGGTAACAGAGCACTTTCCCTTTCAGTGACACTTGTTATCTTCCTTTTAGCTAGTTTCCTCTGTCACATCATAGTGCTTTTACCAATTAGTGAGCGTTGATTATCATGTGCACTGAAGGTACAGCCATCAGGTAGGAAACCTGCAGAATTAACACGTTCTTATTTAGGTAGACTGTCTAATGATGCATGTTCACCTAGAGACTGAGGTAAGGATGTATATAAATTTAGGGAGTACTTCACAGGTTTAGTGTTCCTTTAACATATTATTTCAATACACAATTTAAAATTAAATAGGAGTGTGACAGACAAAGCTCTGGTCTTAAAGTGATTATGTCACAGGATCCATGAGAATAAATTCTGGAGAAGGCTGCACTAATGGAGGATTGATCGGTCCTGCAATTCTTGCTGTTTTCTGAAAGAAAGCATTTCATGCAGGGACAAGCACAGTGCCAAGTGCATAAGCAAGGCTTTAGTTCTAAGACAGAGACATAAAACCACATATTAAAAGCCATATGAAAACATGGGGTAATGCCTTTGTGCTGGTCTTGAAATAAAGATAAAAACCAATTATGGGCAAGCAACAATGTAGACAGAGTGGGCCAATGGGGAAAAAAAGTAAGTCAAGGAAAATTACCCAGTGTGAAACTATTGTATCACACACGTGTCAGAAACAAAAAGTTTAAGGAAATGGAAAAAAAAAGTCATATTTATTAACTAGGGATTATGTACAATACTCAAAATATACTTGAAATATATTTGAATATACTCAAAATGTATTTGAAGGCTTAAAATATCATCCTGTTTTGCATAATTAACTAATGGCAGAAATATGTATTTAATAAAAACCCTACAGATTTGTTCCTTATATAGTTAAAAGTATTTCTAGCAGATACTTTATATGTCAGAGTGATCACATGTCCCCTAGCAACCAGGATGTTACTGAAATTCTACATACAAGTGCATGAGTCATTTTAAGAGGTGTAGTAAGTCTAATCAGGAATGTTTAATGAACGCCAGTAGGCTACAAGCTAGATTTTATAAATGTGCAAAGCTTGGTAAATTAATTTTGTTCATAAATGTACTGATAAGAAAGGATAAATCTCCATGTATTTTTTTTTGAATCAGAGTGATATATTCTATTTTGTTATTTCCCTTATTTATTATCTGAAGCTTTTTATACAGCAAGTTCATTTATCTCTGTTGTAAGGATTTATTCTAAAAATACATTATATCTATCTTATCCTGCCCAGAACCTGAAAAAGACTCCTCTACTCCACATAAAACTGTGTCGGTGCAAATGTCATTTATCTAAGTTACAGAAACTGTCAAGGAAGGCATATGCCTTCCAAAGACACTTTATTTGGTTTTATTGCTGTTTGTTTGTTTAATCTTCTGTTTTTAAATGTCTTCCTTGACACCAGTTTCTTGATGCGTTTGGTCTGATCTTTAATATATAAGGAATTACCCGATCTTGCAAACCAGTGTTCTATAGTTATTGCACAAAATTTGCACAATGTGCTGCTTTACAGTTCATCACAACTCACTAAACAAACAAAAAACCCCAACAAGTGGGATTAGAATTAAGCTTCAAAGTAAAATTTCTTTCCACCTAGGGAATCTAAATAGATCCTGATTTGTGACAGTACTGTTGCATTCTTTACAAGGTTGAATTCCAACTACTTTTGTGTTTTTTTCCTAAGCTGCAGTCTGAGTATAAAAAATCCTATTACAAAGTCTACAAAAACACATTATAGAAATATCTGCTTAAGCAAAAAGTAAAAACTTATTTTTTTTTCTCTTTACATCTTGCTTGAAATACCCAATGTATTATATAAACACAAAGTTCCAGGTTGAAATGAAAGAGCATTGATGCATTGTTCAATGACAGTTCTCACATTCCTAGCACAGACAACGTATTTGCTTTTCCGTACTATTCCAACCTCTATTCATCAGCTTAACTGTACTCATCACTACTGTTTCAGGCTGATTTGCATAGGTGTTGGTATTTTTTAAGTATTCTGCTAATTGATGCCCCGAGTAATAAGCATATCTTGCTGTCAAAGTTTTTTCTTAAAGTTCCTTCTATGGATCTAGAACAAATTCTGATTAGTTATCAAACAGGTAGAAAAATTAATCAGAAGTTTCTGAGTATTGGAAATTCCTAGAATAGTGCATGAAAGTGAAGCAGGCCTTTGTAAATACACTGTGTGTGAAGAAGGAGATCTAAAAGTAGCTGGGGGGAGGAGGTGGCTTTGCCAATACAAAACTTGGTACTGATTTAATACAAACTGAGAGTGGTAGACGTCTAAGCCAACTAAGCTCAAGTTTCACTGACTGTTCCTCAAAATTTGCACACGATTGGGGGGGATCATCGTTATATTAGTTCAAAGCACAGCACATAATTTTCATGCCCAATGAGACCATCCCAGTTACAGTTAAGCCACAGACGGCTTTTTAACAACGTAGGACGCTTATTTATAGCCATTAAACTTAATCCATCATTCAGTACAGACTAACTGTACTGAAAGGAAAGCAAGTAAACAGCATGTCAGGTGGGCAGCGTGAATGAAAACCTGTCACTGTTTCTCAAGCAACTGAACCCAGGGTGTGGTGTAGGCTTACTATCTTATTGCAGAGCCCCTCCCTTGGGCTGTTTACAGTAAGGTGCAGCGCAAGCCAGACTTTTATAACTCCTTTTAACTCACTTAAAAATCTCTACTACAGCTGTCTGCACTTGCACCACCAGCGACATCAAAACTAGACATAATTTCTCAATGTTGTTTTCATTCTCCATTTAGAAAAAGGAGAAGTAGTAAGCAAGAGCATCATTCACTCACAGGATTCTCACATTTTCTAAACAGCTGAAGAAATGGCTGCTTAACAGAAGGATCCTTAAGAAGAGTGGTTAAGAGTAGAAGCAACTACTAACTTGGACTCGTTCTTCATAAGGAACAATTTATTATTTGCTTGTTTGTTTGTTTCCTGCTTTTAAATGATGCCGAAAAAGATTTCCCAGTTTAAAATCGTACACAAAGTCAATGAACAAATTTCCTTTGATCTGCAGGCAGATTTCAAAAATCTAGCTGTGACCAGCTCTCTTCTCTGGTGTACTGGTTACTGAAGTCCTCAGATGTTGTGTCTGTTCTGGTTATTCATATAGCAATCAACTAGAGAGATGCAGCACTGCACATTTGAATTGATTTTCAGTCTCTCATGGGCAGCAGCAGGCTAAGCACCTTAAGGCATGAAGAAAGCGCTTGCTCCTGCCTGACCAAACTTTGTCTAAGCAGGCAAAAGGGGAAATGGGAGAGGAGAATATGTCCAAAATTACACAAGTGACTAATAGCAAACAATGAAATCAACATTAACTGTGTTTAAGTCCAAGAGGCAGTGTGGCTCATGCTGCATTTTACCTGTAGAATTTGCAGGGGAGACCAAACACTAAATCTGTTCACTTATTAGAATCTATTTGGCATGTTGCACAATTTTGACTTCTTTATTTTTGCCTTTTGTTTTCAGTCTTGTTCCCTAAGGAAATGAAACTTCTGCAATCACAGTGGGTGTGTATGGGTACATGCACATGAGTTCAAGTAGTAAATTTTGAACCTGCTGGCAAACTTTATCAAAATTTGACACAGAGTAGTGGTCTCAAACGTAATGTAATTCGTACATAAACTGCGAAAACAGGGAGACAATTGTAAATGCCAGCCCACAGCCTGGGAGCAAATATCATTAGATCCTTGAAAATTTATGTGGTAGAAATAATATTACTTTCATTTAGATATTAACAGAACGATGCACAGATCCCTTCAGCTAGGTTTTCAAGTTTTCCTCTGCATTAAGAAATGTATTAATAAAAAACCCAAGAACAAAACAATCTCATGAAACAATGCAACAGCAGTAACGGGAGCTTAAAGGAAGACAAAAAAAATGACATTATTTGTAATGAAATAATGAACTAGAATAACTGCACATGAATAGATGACGTGGATTTCTCCCTTCAACTTGTGCATATCATGTTTTTAGGAAAAGCCTTCAAGACCATTCAAATTTCTTCTGTGCTTCAGAGGGCGAAACTGTGGTAGGAGAAAGCTCTGGAACACAAAGTGCAAGGCTGACTACCTGTCAGCTCCAGATACTGTATTCAAAGGGGGAAGGAAGGAAGAGAGACGAAATCTGGGGCGAAGCTGTGTTCATGACTCAGAATATTTATGTTAGGGATGTCAGATGTTATAATTAGGCTGGGCTTAGGGATTGTCATTACGAAAATGTCAGTGTAAGCAAGGCCTCATTAAGGCTCAGGGAGGGCAAAGACTCAACTTCTCATGTTAGAATATGAAATTTGAGCATCTGCCTTGTATTGGAACTTGTTTTGCTACCCACAAGCGCTGCTGTTCTCCCTAGCTGGTGAGTCCCCTGCCAACAGGACGTGAAGGAAGCTGGAGAGAGGACACATGTGCTTCATTTGAGTCCTGCTGAGCAGGTCAGAAGTTTTTCTTCTCTTTTTTGAGACAAGGGTTTCAGTAGAATTTAGCTTTCCACCCTCACATATGTGAGCAGCCTTCAAAGCACGTAATTTCCATTGTGTCACACACATTCACTCAGCATATGCATAAAATTGAAGCAGAGAAGCTGAAACTCTAAGATCTTTTTATATGGGCTGGGTTAGGGAATGTATTTATGCTGGTTGCTATAGTAATGAACACAGATGATGATTGCACAATCACTGCAATTACACATTTATAGAGAGTGGTAGATTCAGACAAGAGTAATACAACTGCAATGCAAGGAAGTGATGTAATCAGGGAAAGATGAACACATAGGTCAATAGCATGCTTAAGACATGTTTATTAAATTATGATGAAATATTTGAGAGGAAGGCTGGCTTCTGGTTAAGATTTTTGACATCTAAATTCAGTGTTTTGCTATTCAGCAGCTTTCTTTTTTGACCTTGAGTGTGTGTCTCCCAGTTTAGATCCACCGAAACATGGTGTTGACTAGAAGTTAAGAGCAATAACAAGCAAGTTTAGGTGCTTGGCCGAGGAGCCAGAACTGAGAACCTTAAGTTACTCATTTACAACAGGCTGCATTCTGAGCTGGGAGCAGCTTAGTGTAGGTAAATAACTCCTACTGAGATACCGTATCTTCAATTACTTCATATGAGGTACATACACAGTCTTTGCTGAAAGAAGGCACTTCTTTCACTTGAGGCTTGGAATCTCTCCATGGATAGCTTCTTGAGACTTTCCTTTCAAAGGGCAGAGAAGGCAGCACTTTTCTTAATACATTTGTAATGCATTTAAATTCAATGCCTAACATGCCACAGCACTCTCCTAGGGTATGAGATGCCTTGGTTCAATTCCTTCCACTGTCCATGGAAATTCAAATCTTAGCTCCCACATCTCAGCGGAAAAAATGTCTTAAATGGCAGGCTACAGGATATTTAAAAGGAAAGGGTACTCTCACTCTCTCCTATTCAATAATTAAAGAACCACTGAACCACAGAGACTACAAAAACAACAACCATGAACACGGCCAAGTACCAAAACACTTTATTGGGAAAGGGAGAAATTGAGTTCCATTTCTGTTAATATAGTGCTTGGATCAAGTTTTTCAGGTAACAACATAGCCAGAGGATCAAACAGCCTATGGATTTTGATGAGGCTTAGATGCAACAGCGTTGCTGAGTGCTTACAAACCCATCTCGGAACAGAGCTTTAGATGCTACCAGGGTGAGGAAGCAGCTATGCCAGGGTATTAAGAATTTTAAATTGGATCTAAAGAGTTTGAAATACAAAACACTCTGTGGACTGAGATGTCCATTAGTACAATGATGATGTTGGTAGTTTCCTACCTGCCCCAGGTCCTTTGGGATTACCCACATTAAAGCTGTGAGAAAATCAGAAATTATCATCCCCTAAACAAGTGAGAGAAAGATGCAACTGACATTTATTTAACTAAGTTTAAAAGCTTCAACTTAAAAGACTACTTTATGCACTTTTTGCAAGTATCAACAAATTAAAAGGATTAAGCTTGCAAAAGGCATAGTATTTAATCAGTCAAAAAGTAGCAGAAGGATTTTGTATAGTGGGACTTGTTTGTTGTTTTTCAAAATATAGTCCATAAGCTAATTGTGTTGGAATAATTGTCTTGTTAAACAATTTGTGAGTGCCAAAAAGACATATGAAATAAAAAGAAAATAATAAGGGAAAAGACAGTATTTTCACAACAGATTAAGTGAAATTAAAAATAAAATTAAAACAAACAAACAGAAAACACCATGTTCTGGTAAATGGCAGAAAAATGAAAGACAGAAGGCCCATGTTTGAAATAGGCTAGTTAGATAGCTGGGGTGATCTCCTGAATCTCCTCTTATCCCCAAAATTAACAAAAACACTGAGATGAAATTTCAGGAAACAGGAGGATCAGGTAAATGGTATAAGCAGTTTCGAGGGATACATGCAATGCTTGAAAAAGTGGCTGCATATTAAGTTGAACTGCACAGATATAAATATGGCAGTTAAAGTAAAACATGAAAAGAAAAAAATAAACCAAGTGCTCCTTTCAGTCCCATGTGTTATACCTAAGTATGTTCTGTAATCTGCACAGCTCAAATGGAACAACTTCCTATTTAACCATGTCAAACATATTCATATTGCATCTTTGTATCTCGGCATTATCACCGCAATTATCAGCAGAGCGCAGTGCTGAAAATTTGTATGAAAATGAAATGGTTTAGCACATCTACATACGCATGACTTCCATCGGTCCTGACAATGTTGTAAAGTCACCACGGTACGTGAATGCTTCCCACTGATGGGTCAAACTGAAGCCTTAGTAACCACTGCGTAAATACAGGAGTTCCTCAGACAAATCAGAAAAGCTATTCTGATCTACACCCACATAAAAGAGGAATCAGGTTCTGAATTTCAATCAGCGATTACTCCTACATGGTGCTGATGTCTATTTTTTGCTATCTATCCTGCAAAAAAGCTGAGGGATCTACAGACTAGAAAACTTATTTTGTTTTAGTCTGAACTGTTTTTTCATTGCCACAACCACAGACTGAGACAAAAGCACTTAAACAGCCTTCCTGTCTGTACACAGTTTGCACCTTGTAAAATAGTGATTTGAATATTGGTAGAATCTGACACATCCACTTAAGCACAATTTTCCTTCATTTTTGTCATTTCCCTCTACTGTAGAAAAGAGCATTAAACTTTTTTTTGTCCCCATTTTTAAATAATACTCTAAAACTGATGCAATTAGCACTAAGAATAATAATGTATGGCATGTTCTTAAAAGTGATGCAAAACAATCTACATTAAAAATACCAGTTCAGTTAGTTACTCTGACTTGTTATTTACACAATTTACTGACAATGTTTTTCCCCCCTTCCCCTTTGGTTTTCTGACTTTTTAAAGATAGATACCACTAACTTTAAACTCAATTTTTAAAACATGCCTGTATTTGACAAGGAAATGGCACAAATCATTTTTTTAACCTGTGAGTCACCCTGAACAAGCATTAGCAACCTTTGCCTTCAAAATTCTGAAGTAATGAAATAGGACAGGTAGATGTGAGAAGAGAAAACCCACCTAAGCAACCACTTTTAGACAGTGATAGAATCCCTACCTTTCACTACCAGATTATTTTCAGGTTGTCGTAAGACTTCGTTGTTCATGTTCCTACCACAGGATTTTAAAAACTTTCAAAGGTACTATAGAAAGGCACTATTAACTCTTTTTTTACAAAAGCATTGAAAGGACAAAATAAAAAGTTGCAGACTAGCAATTTCCAAAACCCCTTCCAGCTGAGTCTACAAAAAGCCTTGGATACTTTACCTAACCCTCTTGTAACCTGACTGGCAGAAATCTTAGAACAAGACGTGTGCAGCATATCTTGATAACTGTGCAATTGTACATTGCTTTCTAGGTTGGATGTTCAAAGAGACACCAATAATTAGAGTCTAAGTTCCTGAAGCTAACAATGTACTTGGGCTAGGTCTTCATAAGAACCCCTTATATTGCTCCTAGAAAGTAAGGACTTATTTTAAACCAGTTTAATTTTCTGCATATGACTAAGCCTCTCCCTGCCTATAATTTTAAAATAAGAGTGGGTTTAAATGTGTTTGCTGAACTGGTGCCTAAATACTTTCAAATCATACAACTATTGATATGGTATTGAGTATTGTTTTTGGTATATGTTTGCAATTACATACTGTTCGGTATTGCTTCAGCTACTGTCCCTGATTAAAACTGAAGCCAGCAACTGATAATGTTTCTAATCCAGAAAGCGGCAGCAATGCTTGGCCATATTGCTATTCTTAGCGGTCCTTTAAAACAGGAAACATTACATGTTGCTTTAAAGCAGGGAAGGTGAGGAGAGACAAAACTGAGAGGAGAAGGAAAAGGTCTTAGGAGATCAGAAAAATACTTGCATGATTTTAGGTCTAGGTAGTTGACAATTTGCCTGTATTCATTTTACATCTAGCCACAATAGACCACAAATGGAGGTGGGCCATTATCTCTGAGCTTACTCAAAATTTTCCTTACTGCATTCATCTGCCTGATTCTGTTCCCAACCTAATTTATTGCCAAGTTTCTTTTCAGTCCAGCAAACTGAGGAACAAGTCATACATTCCCTTCATAAGAACATGACAGGCAAATGGAGTCCTGGAAAGATTAATCTTTCCCTTTACGTATACACGTGGCTGGTAAGCTTACCATGTTCAGCCCACAGGTAAGACACTGCCATGGCAGGGGGGTTGGATCTTTAAGGTCCCTTCCAACATGAGCCATTCTATGATTCTTTTCTTTTAAATAACATTCAGCTTACATTAATTCTTGTATTAATAGCAACAGAAGAGAGAAAGCCCTTGGCTGCCACTGCCACTAGCTGCAGCCACCCTGCCTTTGTTCGCAGCCCTGTTGTGCTTCCTACTGATCCTCCAGCACCAGGAGCTCCATGGGTGGCTGGAATGGGTTTGAGGGACACTGTTCCTACTCTCCTGTCCTCTCACCTCCTCTCTTCCCCAGTTGACTCACATACTGAGCACACTGAGAGGAGAGAGATGGGCAAGCAAAACCAGGTTAGAAGGGAAAAGAGCATTTCCCCTAATGCAATACAAAAGGAAAGAAAGTCCCCTGAGAGAGGAGGAGTCTGGACCTTATCTATGTGGTGTATCATGTCCACCTACGTTTTCAGCACTTAATCCAGTGTTCAGTTCAAATCAGCACCACCTTGTACTTCAGGGTGAAATCCCCTTGGAAAACTTTTCTGCCCTGCAGATGAGATCAGTCAGAAAAGGCAGCAAAGAGAAATACCACTCCCTACACACCCACATCCTGTGAAACCCCTGTGATTACTCCTTATTTCTCCTCATCTTTCACTCTTGTTTCTTCACACAATCCCTACCTCTTACTTTTGTCACTGCTAATAAAGAAGGCAAAATCATTAAGACTGGCCTGCAAGCCTGCAGCAGCAAAATTAAATTTTGCACTGTTTGCAAATTTTGAAGCAGCTCTCTCTGATGGAAATCATGTATCTACATTTCTTTCCAGCTCAAAGGATCACTGTAATTTTAGTTGCTATTTGCTAAACAGATTTTTAAAGTAAATACTACATTAAACTATAAATATATTAAAATAAAAATACGCTTCACAAAGCCTGATTTTCATCCTGTCAAACTTTCGAAGATACTGTCAGATCCACAACAATTTATCTGTGAAACCACTTTAAAAAGGTTAAAACAATACACTTGTATATTTCTAGTGAATGGTGTCTTGCCTCTTGCTGCTGACCAAGAAATATCCTGTAAAGGAAGTAGCTAATCACTGTCTCCTTGGAAAATGTTTACAAAGGAACATTGGGGATGATGTTATCTGCGTCCTGTTTAAGCAGCTGTTTTGTTCTCTTAAAGCAGATGGTAAACGAAGAAGAGGCATTCTCGGTAGCACTGTTACGCTTTTCCTTTCTGTACCTTGAGTCTCGCTGTTTCTGGACATTATTTGGTTCAAGGTTTTTCACTTTTTCTTCCCATATTTTACTTGCATGCATTTCAAGAAAAAAGATGTTGCAGTATTTTTAGTGTTTTGTTTGTTTTTTTTTTTTGGGGGGGTGGCATTTTTTTCCAGTTCTTACCAAAATCAATTCAGAAATCGTATGCACACATAAGCATCCTGGTGACCTGAATCAAAACTGATAAAATATGTTACTTCTGAAAGACAATAAAGGTAAGCGCTATGGACTGCTGTAAGACATAAAGTAGAAGTTATGACGACACTGCTCTTGGACTCACTTACAGTAAATACAAGCTTCGTATTTCCTTGATGCCAGAATTAAACCTACTTTTGGTTTTGGTGATGCAGAACAGACTGCAGTTAGCAATATCATTACCTCTCACTCTATATTGCAATATCATCATATCTCAAAGACAACCCCACTTTGTGCTACTTCTGAAACAGCTGGGCGTTGATGCAAGGTAGTCAAATCTTCTAGGCAGATGACCAGTGCTGACTGTATTTCAGCACTCTTCTAAATAGGAAAACAAAATCTTTACTCAATAGAAAGGCCAAGATATTACTTGTAGGACTGAGCCTCAAACAAAAATCAAAGTGTGCTCCTACTCAGAATGCCACCAGCTAATTGCATTTTCTAACTTACTAGACTTGATGTCTTCCTACATTATCAACACATATGTTCATTGCTCTCCTTGATGTCTTCCTATATTATCAACACATATGTTCATTGCTCTCCTTGCTGGAACAAGTCATTTTACTCCATTATCTGAAGTCTTCCAAATTAAAACCAAAAACACCTAAGTTTCAATCGTTTAGTTATATATAGCTGAAAGTGCAAGACTTGTCCACCAGCTACTTGCAAATTATCTGCACGAACAACTAATGATAAATCACATTTATCTCAGCCATCAGACCATGTTTTTACTTGTACAGTCCTCCTTCCTTAATGGTCACATGTCATCCAACTTCTGGAGCCAAAGCCGTTGAAAATAAGGAAGCATACTGATGAGAGTTATTTGCCCTTATTACATATCCACACTATGATCCGAATGAAGCAGAGGTGCTAGGATGGAAATTGTACCTTGCTTTATAGTTAAAGGCAACAGACATCCATACACGCAATGACACAAATCAATCTCTCTCCTCATGTTGGATTAAACAGTTCTCCAATGGGCATCTCTACGTGGTAACACTGTCATAACCACAATGGCTTTCAGACATAAGCAAGACAAGGTCTGTAGGTAGGGATAATGCCTTTTATTAGGCCAAGTAGTATAATAAAGGATAAAGTAGACAGATTTCCAGATATTGCTATTTCTTAGCTTTAATAAAGCTTTCAACACTGTTTCCCACAATATTGTTGTATTCAATTTGGGACACTGAGGTCTGGATGGGTGGACAACTAGATGGGTAAAAAGCCATTTGAATGGTTAGGCTCAGAGGGTACAGGTTGTACGCTAACAAGTCTGGCAGTGAGTAGCACAGTGGTCTATCCTGGGACCTGCCCTTTTTAACACTGTCCTCAACAGTCCAAGAGTGCACTCACTCTTGTCAAACTTGCAAGCAGCATCAAACCAGGAGGACAAGCCAGTGTGCTTGAGGGCAGGACTGCCACCCAGAGAGACCTAGACAGAGTAGAGGAATGCACTGACAAGAACTTTTACAAAACTCATCAAGGACAAAGGCAGAATCCTGCACCTCAAGGTGTCCAAGAGGACTCACACCAAACATGTAATTACCAATTATCAATGTAATTACAGATTGACAATGCTTCTGAGAAGCTTATTGAGAAGGAACCAGTCTCTTCACACCAGTGCATGGCAGGAGTATGAGACAAACTGAACCAAGAGTAGATCTAATTTGGTGTAAGGAAAAATCTTTTTTTTAAAAAAAAAAAAAACAAAACATTAGAATAGTCAAACATTGCAACACATTATCCACAGAGACTGTGCAGTGTTCAGATTTCCAGGCTTTCAAGACTCAACTGAATAAAGCCCTTCACAACCAAGTCTGGTGCCACAGCTGATCATGCGTTGGGCAGGAGATTGGAATACAGACTACCTGAGTTCCCTTCCAAACTCTTTCATTTCATGATTCTGTGATTCTCTGCGGAAACTCTCTTCAAGTCTACCCCAAACCTTGCCTTCCTCCAGCTGTGCTAGTTGGTCTGATAGAAAATGCTGCCTTTACCTACAAACTGTCTTGCCTATAATTTCCAAGACTCAAAACCACAGACGTTCCATCATGTGGCATGCTCACACCCACATGGATCATTACTAGGACTGGAATCATTCAATCCATCCCACGGACCTGTGGCACCTGAACTGACAAAATGACTCACGGTAGCTGTAATGATCAGCCTGAGTGTTCACTGAGGGTGGTGGGGAATTCATGGCTGGCTAATACCTATGAAATGCTCTGACAGAATCCCAAGCCAGCAAGATCCCAGTACTCCATGTTCTGTTCTATGTTCTGCAAAGAGGTGTTTGCTAGTAGTTTGAGATCCATCTGACAATTCTCCTAAGCTTCTTTTGATTTTACATGAATTTCTGTCTTGTCTCTTTTCCATCTTGTTTAATGTCATTTACTTTAAATGCCAAACCCCAAGAGATCTTTTAAAACTGTGTTATATTTGCCTTAAAGAAGCCTTTTGTATGCCATAGTCCTGTTAACAGGAATCACTTACCCTTTCCTGATCACAGAATGGCCGAGGTTGGAAGGGACCTCTGGAGATCATCTAGTCCAGCCCCCTGCCAAGCAGGATCACCTAAAACACATTGCACAGGATAGCATCCAGGTGTGTTTTGAATATCTCCAGAGAAGGAGACTCCACAACCTCTCTGGGCAACCTGTTCCAGTGTTCTGTCACCTTGTCACCTTCACAGTAAAGAAGTGCTCCCTCATACTCAGCCAGAATTTCCCATGCTTCAGTTTGTGCCCATGGCCTCTCGTCCTGTTGCTGGGCAGAACTGAAAAGAGACTGGCTCCATCCTCTCGACACCCCCCCCTCAGATATTTATACACATCGATGAGGTCTCCCCTCAGTTTTCTCTTTTCCAGGCTAAACAAGCCCAGCTCTCTCAGCCTGTCCTCGTACGACAGGTGCTCCAGTCCTCTAAGCATGACGCTCACAGGCAGGTGGTTCGTTAGTTACTTGGATATGGATAGTGGCTGCATATGCTGAGAGAACAGGACAGAAAAGGTTGCCATCGTTCTAGTGTTTTTTGTTTGTTTTGTTTTGTTTTCACCCCAGTAGATCTAATTTCTAGAAAACAATGTAATCCAGAGCATAGGTTTTGTTTTGGGGTAACTCTGAGAAAACATCAGCCACAAGAAATTACTGAAATCATTAGTAGGTTTTGTTTTGGAGTAACTCTGAAAAAACATCAGCCATAAGAAATTACTGAAATCATCAGTTCTTATCAAAGAAATCTGCTGAATCTTCAGGAGTTATACAATGTATATAGTAATCAGACACAAATTTAAGAGTAATGAAACTAAGCCAGTGCTCCTTTATTTGCCCTTTGAAGGAACGCAGAATTTACTTGAAGAAGCATTTTAAAAACAGTTTGGTTCTGGTTTTCAAATTGTTTCAGAAAGCCTACATGCTTTCTGAATATATTCCTATTTGCTGATCTGGGATACTAAATCATTCAAAGACATTTTAAAGCGCCTTATCATACAGAAATCTGCAGCAGTATGGGATTTTACTATGTAATAGTGAAATGATGTAGACATAACTCAGCCATAGAACAGAATATTTGTTTGATGTTTCTTATGAGCAATGTGTGTTTGCAAGCCTAAAAAAAAAAAAAAAATCAAGTCCAATTTAAGTAAGACTGGGCTCTATTAAACTGCTGTAGTCAGTTGCTTATGCTATTACCCCACAGGTATTTTCACGAAAAGCAAGCCTCACATTAGATAATTACTTTTACTATCTTTAAAAAAGCACAAGAGACTTCCTTGAAAACATGAAGGATTCAGAAGATTTTACACACAAACTATCTTATGTGAGAGAGATACCACAGACCTAAACATAGTGTCTACTCAGGCATGGTAATTCCTAGCTTTTTCCTATGCACTGTGATCATTTTAAATGCCTGTTGCACATACACATTCTGGCATTCAGCTTTGCCTCAGATGAGTGAAGTACCATACCGGACCTTAAGCATGAATAATACAGAATCTTTATTTTAAAACCTGCTGCTATAACAGAAAAAATGAATTTCCAGTAACAGAATGCTAGGGGACTAGTTTATCATTCACGCTAATATCAAAGACTTTCATCTTTTTCAGCATTTGTTCACCTAGAAGATACAAGAATATTTTCTGTATGAGAACTTCAATAAAACATACACCATTAAGCATGGGATGGGCGTACAACACTGCTTTATACAATTTTACACATTTTTCACTGACCTTCCTCCCTCTTATGCTCAAAGGTACACAGATAAAGGAAAATCATTTGTATTTAGTTTGTCATACATCTTCAATGCTAAAAGCACTACTACCTGTATATTTTCAAGCTCTCCAAAGACACATGAACAATCAGTTCATTTGTATTGACTTTCTTTGAGTTAAATCCTCACAGTGGATGCTTTCCTCAAGGCTGACTACTGGATGTTGAAGGGTTTGACAGAAGCAGCCTTTACAGCAGAAACCTCAGTATAGATTGGATATACAGACCTATTAGTAGCACAGCTACTGATTTTTTAAGATATCTTACGTACCATGTATACAAATCTAGGGTCCTTAAGCACAGGCAGCAACTACTGGGTGCTTAGTTCCTTCTGTTCTCGCAGAAAACGTGGGGGCTTCACAGGTACCTTACTGACAACCCAAAGCACTCAAATAAGATTAGTCCAGTCTTTTTCAACCTGACTTAAAAATCAACTTAAAAAAATAAAAAACAATTTATATTCCTCTTAATTTGCTATCTACTCTCTGAATTCTACAGTTTCATATTTTCAGGTCCCATTCCACAATCACGAGTAGGAGTTTTATTGCCTCCTCCTTATAAAAGCTATAGCTGTCCAAAACGTTGCCCCAGAACAAGCACCACCAAAGGAAGATACTGCTATTGCGATGCATGTGCTAAAGACACAAAAACTAACCCTGCTACAGGTCACATTGCTTCAGAAAGTGGACATTCCATCTCCGGCCCCTTTAGCAAAGCTGCACCAGGAGAAAAATAGCCAAGGGAATTACTATTGTCTAATAACCTCAACAGGGTTATTGGATGAAAACACTGCAACTTTTATAAAAAGAGAAATACCAAAGTCTAGATAATCCTGATGAAAAGTTATGACCCAGGCTTGGAACAAGACACTGGAAATACTCTATTAGCTACAACTGAAGTCAGCGTTCATGCTAAGGCAAACTGTTCTAACAGCTATAACTTTAAGTTATAATAGGGAAGCACATTCAGATGGTGTCTTCATTACAGCTGCTATTTGTATCAGCTTATCACACAGGATAGCCACACCTTTGGCATATCACAACTCAGATAAAAGAAGGTTTTTTTGTTTTTCTCCTTTTTTTTTTCTTTTTTCTTTTTTCACATGCAATTGGTAGCAGGCCATAACTGAAGAGAACTAGTGATTCTGATTACTACTTGTTTGCATAACATATGTTAATCCAGCAGTAGCTCTTCGTAGCTTCCATGTGCTGTCCTTCTTTCCAATTGTATTAGCAATCTTTTCTCCTTCTCTGGAATTGTTTTCCACACTAGATTGTCTAGCTTGCCTTCCTGATGTTGTCTCCTAACCCCACCACTCAACAGGGTCCTCTGTCAGTTCAGGGAACCACCTCATTCATTATCCCACGAGAACACCTAAGCCTTTCCACTCATGCTGTGATTTCACAATGATCTAAGTAAAACAGATCTAAGTGAATGCTATTGGAAAAACGTGTGGTCTTGCTCTTTTACCATTAATTGGTTGTGGCAGCACTTGAGCTAATATGAGTGGGTGGGGAAATGAAAGAATTGATATGGCAGAACATGCATCGTTTTTAGTTGGGGTGGGTTTTTTTCCTTGATTAATTTTTGCATGCAACTCATTGTGTGCTTGCAGAGCTCTACTAGTTGGCCCATTCCTAAAAGCGGGAATGTGGACCCAGGAAAGAGGGGAAATTAAATGAGCTTAAAGTCAATATGAAAGAATAGCTTCAGAAAATTATTTTTACTCCGCTTTGAGGGCAAGCTAGGTTTGTGAACTCACACTAACTTGAAGGGGAAAAGGTGTATCTTTAAGTACAGCAGAACTTCAAAGATCTGACTTACTCTGAGGCAGAAAGTAGTTCACTCAGTTCCAATGGTAAAATTTAATATGTGAGTTTTAATTGCTGCAAGATATTCCAGAGATCGGAACACAACAGTATAAAATTTCTGAATCAGAAGTGTTCCCAGGAGCAATATGGCCCATCCTAAACATAATAGTCTTCTTGCAACTCTGTTAGCATGGCTCCGTAAGTTTTATTGTAAAGCAATCATCTATTGATAGAAACTCTCAGAAAAGAGAATTACCTTCCCCTTCCACAGAGCAGGTCTCTGATCTTCTGAGGACACACAACAGGTGTGAATGTACTTTACAGCAGGAAACCGTTTCACCTGGAAAACATTACATTGATGGGTCAGTATGTCAGGCTGTTACACAGGTGTGTAAGTTACAATTGTATTTTTGTACGAGATTGTGTAAGATTTGCTGATGGTTACCTTCTGACAACAAAGCTGGACAGTGTTCTTTCTCTCAACCCCCAATTAATGTGTGTGTGTATACACATGCACACAAACTTCTCAAGAAAACTACAGTTAAAGAAAAAGCAAAGATAGGTGGGATGGGCTCGTCTGAAGTAGAATTAGGCCAGGATATTGGCTTAACGACATAGATGCTACAGAGAATATCACAGATGACATGACTAGTGGTCTTGGATATATATTAATGCATTTGTGTTTCATAAGCCACAGTGATCTTCAAGCTGGGAATGAGCTCAGTATCACTCAGCAGAATGGCACCTGCTCAATCACTAATGTGATTTCCAGTTGCATGCAGGGCTTTGCCTTTCACCTGCAGGTCTTGTGCACAGCCAGGCAGGTTTGTACAACTCACGGTGATAGTGGCAGTTCACCTGAGGAAATGCCCAAGAGCGGCATCCTTTGTGGATTTGATCATCTTGGAGACCTAAAGAGGAATGTGCCCTGGTTGCTGGTAGCAAATTATTCAGAATATCCGAAGCTTACTGGTTAAAGAAACAGTTTAAAAACTCTGTGGATCTCAGTGTGAGGTACAACGGCATATGATGCCCAAGTAGCCTTCTGTAACATAAACTGAGCTCTCAAAGTGATGGAGCCTAAGCGACCTGTGACTTTTGTACGGCTCAGATGGTCGTACTTCTCAACGCAAGCCCATTTAGTCAAACTGCGCTGCGTGCAACGAGCCTGACCTTTCAGATTTCCTGCCCGGCCGTTTCTTCTCAGAAGCGAAGGAGTTTCTTTCTCTTTTCTATCAGTGGCCAGAACGGGACAGTCAGCAGTGCGGGCGCCTGGCGGACATCACATCTCACCCGGCGGGGCGGCGTGAGGTGGCAGCCAACAGGGGCTGCACAAAGGCACCTCAGCCTCCACTTCCAGCCGCCGGCACCGCGGGGAGAGCCGCGCCGCGGTCCCGCGGAGCCTGGCCCCGCTCCCCGCGGCTGCTCGCCCGGGCTTAACGCGTCCTGCGCCTCTCCCTCGGGGCTGAGGGTTTGGTCCCCCGGGGCCCTCCCCAGGGGCTGCGGCGGCCCCCGGCCCCCACGCGGGACGTCCCGCGGGCGGGGCGCAGGCGCGCAGGGCCGCGGCGGTTGCCTGGAGGCACGCGTGGGCCCCGCCAGGGCCGGCCCCTGGGGGCTGACCCCAAGGCAGCGTCGCGGCCGCCTCGGAGCCGGGCAGGAGCCGGCGCTTCAGTACCTGGTAAACGCGGCGGCTTCAGAGAAGAGCAGCCCGGCGGCTCGGGACTTCCTTCTGCCGATAAGATCTTCGCCTTCGCTCGTCACGGGCGGCGGCTGCCCCGCTCGCTCGGCTGCGGGCTCCTGAGGCGAGGCGAGGCGAGGCAAGGCAGGAGCGGGCGATGCGCGGGGCCGCCCCGCTGCCCCGACCCCCTCCGCCCCGCGCAGCCCCGCGCCCCGCGGCGCCGGCCGGGCGGCGGAGCCGAGGCTAGCGGCGACATGGGGACCCTGGGCAAGCGGAGGGAGAACCGGTGAGTCCGCTCGGGCCGGGGGCTGCGGGGCAGGGGGGCAGGAGGCGGCGGGCAGGACCCGCTTTCGCCCTTCCCAGCGCCGGTCTCGCCGTGGGGCGCTCGGAGCCCGGGGGGGACGGGGCTCTGCCGGGGGGCGCCGCCACCCCCGGGGAGCCGGTGGGTGTTGCGGAGGTCCCTGAGGGGTCCCCTCCGCGGCCCCCGGGGGCTGCGCTACCGTCCGGCCGGTTTGGGGTGCCTCTGCCGCCGGGGTCCGCTGAGCGGGCCGCGGTGCTGCCCCGACCCTCTTTGGGGCCGTGAACTTTGCTTTTGTGCGCTGTTCGGTGCCGGCTCGGACGGCCAGACCGAAAATATCCTCCGCTAAAACTCGGGCTTCGCCGCCGCCGCGTCCCGAGCATCCTCTGCCCTGCGCTGCGGGGGCCCGGCACGAAGCTCGGAGGGGTGGTGGCCGAGCGCCTGAAAAGAGAACCCTGAAAGCTGATCGGGCCCTCGCTCCGCTTTATGCGAGAACAGGAAGTCAGATCACAAAGCGACGAGGGGAATTTAGAGAAAGGGGGAAGGGAACAGAGAATTCTTTGCATAGCCAGCGCCAGATTGAGTGCAGGAGAGCTGAGCGATGGTCGCTGCCCCTGCGGGGTCAGGGCTGCGTTCAGCTGGCGGTGGGCGAGGAGTGACATCACGTGAAGTTTCGTGGCTTTTCCAGCGTGGAAATGAGTCAGAAACTTAAGAGAAGGCTTGAAAGTCGCTGACATGAGGTAGGGTCCAGTCTGTCTTCGCTAGGCATCCGTATTTCCAAATTTGTCCGGGACCACTTGTATGGGATGCTGGTGTCGTTACTGCACTCTCTGCCTGTATGTGGTATGCACACTGGATACGTTTCTATGCCTTTTCCTCTCAGGATTGTCAGTGTATTAATAAAAAGTTTTGCATAGTGCTCTGTCTAAGAAAAGCTGTATGAAAGCTTAAGATAGCAACTTAAAGATGCTGCGGTAACTTCCTTAGGGAGATTGTGGAGTGTGAATTGTCTCTGAAATAACCCTGAGTTTTATGGAAACAGCAGTGGCTGTTGCCCTTTTGGGAGCCGTACTATCATGCTCTCAAATCAGATTTTGAAGTGGTTCCTGTTATTTGCAGGCGAAAACGTTTCAGCGCTCTTCATGATATTTGTTGTTCTTCAACGTTTCATACAGAAAGAAGAACATGTCCACAAGCAGTAAACATCTTTTAATATTATCTGTAATGTACACATTCCTAAGCTCTGAGAAATGATAATATGAGCAAAATACAAGCCTAAAACTAGATACTTGCTTTATTTTTGGCCTCATTTATAGTTATAAGCCTTTCATAATAAAAGCATTAATTCAGTCGTGTATGCACTCTTAAAACAATTTAGTAAGAAATAATAGTATAGAATGGATACAAACTCACCAGCAATATTTTTTGATTGTGAAATGCTCCACTGTAAAGTTGCACTGATATTTTGGGGACTTAATATCACTTGGAAAATCACTATTAATAAAGCTAGTCTGTGTTTTTCCAATGTGTAATATTTGATTATGGTTATATTTTTTTCTCCTTTACTTTTGGTAACCACAAAATCATGTGGTACATTAATGCATATCAATGTTCCTGTTACATGGCTTGTATACACAGTTTAAAGTTTTGTTGCTGTTTTTTAATCTTGTGCTAAAACAGTAATGTAAACATACCAGAAGTCTTATTGCTTTGCTTGAGAGTTAACCTGACAGATCATTCAAGAAACTCTGTAACTGTGTGCTCTACAATCCATGTTTAGCAGGAAAAAAAAAAAAATCATTTACTGAGTAGTCTCTTTTGTGTACTTATTAAGTGGGAGGGCTATGTCTTTCACCAACCTAGCTACAGGGAATTAATTGCCCTTTAAATCTGTCCCCCTTTTCCATGCGGCGTAAAATTTGCCACTCACTCATCTTGTACTTACTTCGCTACTGTGTTTTCTTCTAGGCAACCTGCCCAAGGATGCAGCACTGCTCCTGAATCAGCACTTGAGCTGAAGCAGATCAGTCATTGTCACAGCCTTTCAAATCTTACCCAGGTCACAATGGTGCCACTGGGGCACCTGGCCAAAGGGGCAACTTTGGAAGATCTTCTTGAAACCTGCATTCAGTCTTTTGGTGAGTGTCTGGGGGTTTTTGGAATGGTATGAATATGTTTCTGTACTGGTTACTTCTAGGTCATTTGCTAGTGAATTACACTGATTTACTAGAGAATTAGAAAGGCTTAACTGATCGTTATACATTCAGTAGGTAAATGGATATTTTATGGGTTTGTTGATCTGTGTATGCATGTTAATATATGCCAAGAGATTGATGTGATTTTTATTTTTCTTGAGAGAATAGGGCAAACCCCAGTCATCCGTACTTCCATATGTTTGTGTTTTTTTCCTCTTTTTTTGTTTGTTTCTTTGAATATCAGTTTGGTAAACTTTAACAAGTAATCATTATGTTACTGTAATATGCTCATAATGTGTCAACAACGTGTTTATGTTAAATATTTTGAAATGAGCAAAGCTATTTTTAAGCTGGGTGAAGTAACATTGGATTGCCTTTTATGTTACCTGTATAGATTTTAAGTTGTCTCTCAGTAGTGAGAAAAAATCCTAATAAAAATCACAGCTGAATTATTTTTCAAGCCTGTCAGTTATCCATTTCTCTTTCTGCCATAAGAATTGTAGTATGTGGATGATTATTGCTGTAACCCTGTCTACTTTTCCAATCTTTTTCATTAGTAAACATGTTCACTTTTTATATGATTAAAATATACTAGTACTGAAGGCACTCAAAAGGGTTCCAAATACTTTGTAAGTAATTTGTTTAACACTATATCTTTCAGTAATGTGAACTACTCTGAAAGCATCTTGCAAAGTTTACTTGCAGAGTAGCCCTTAGACACTGAATGCTTTCAAACGCCCACTCACCTCTAAAATAATTAATCTGTGCAGTTAAATAGTAACACAGTGCTGATGTAGTACTGCAGCACATAAATACTGTATAAACAATGACTAATCTTTTGCATCCATTGGAAATGCATTTTTTAAAAATATACTTACAGCTTGTACAGAGAAATACGTGTCTGGGAAAAGTTGATAAAACATGCAATTATCGATATCGTTTCTTTTTGGCTCCTTTCCTCCTCCATTTAATTACTGTAAAGAATGTATCCACTGAACTGCTACAAAGCTCCAGGTTTTAAACAAACATCGATTATAAGTTTTGGTTCACTGGGAGTGAGGCAAGACATCTAAAGCACATGTAAGACCTTTGTACAGTTAAAATATTGAGACTTTTCAACCAATAATAACTTGTATCTGTTTTTATGTGGTTGATTTCAAGTACTATATGTAAAACACTGAATCGGAGATTTAGTTTGCTTAGTTTTATTTTAATAACTTTTTCATATTCAAAGTATATAAATCAGCATGTGCTCTGAGATTCCTGGGCATCCATGTATTATAAGGACTAAGGTGACAGAGATAAGAAGCATACCTGTCCAGTTCAGCTGTCAATGCATGTGAATCTTTCAAAAAGGTTTCATACTTGAGCTCATTAAGGACTGCTACAGCCACGATGTGCACTGTAGACACTGAGACTCTTTGTTGGGCAAAATGTAGTAGTGTCTGTATTTGTATGTCTTCTATGACATTATGCATATTCTTAAAATATGTTGGAATTTCCAAGCTGAGTATTTAAGGAAACTGTAACATGCAACTTAAAACTATAGATAACCTATTTCATGAAGTTGCTTAGAGAAGGTTTTTGTAGCCATCAACAAAAATACTGTGGAAAATGTGTTCATTTCATCATGCCAACAAAGGAAGCAGTGGAAAAACTTTAATCTGGGAGACTGAGGAGGAGTAGGGAGAAAAAGAGTGGGTAAAAAAAGGGCTGAATGATTACAAGTATATTGAATGATTAAGCAAGTTTATTCCCATGCATAATACTTAAGTAAAGCTACTACCCTTTATTCTAATCAGATTAAAGTTGTATCCTCTGTCTCAAATATGCTGCTGTATGTTATTTTGTATATTATTCCGGAAATTGATTATCGTAATCTGAGCAAGTGTTACTTCAACATTAAAAATGCAGAATCCTCCAAGACTTAAGCACAAATCTTCTTACTACATTTTAAGTTTGCTTTCTGGAAAAAAGCCCTTGATTTATTTACTGTCTAGGGTTAAGAAAAACAGTATGTAGTAGATAGAGATGTTGATGTGTCACACTTCAGAACATGTACTTCATCATGTTAATACTATACGGCACTTGCTAGTATTATGTATACAATTATAAATACAATTTTTCTATAAAGTACACAGCCAAATTTATATTCCTGAAATCAATTATAAAAGCTTGGAAAAAAACAGATTATGTGTAAGAGAGGCTGCTGTCAAAAGGGTGTGTAAAGGGAAGTTGGCAGCCTTCTGCCATTTATGTGAGGAATAGCACAAAGACGGCCTAACCAAGAAGAATTAACCCACACTTAAAACTGTGAAGGACACAAGTATTCATAATTTCTCTTACAGCATGGATAAGAGGAAAAATGAGAAAGTGGGATGTGTGAAGTTCAAATAATGAGTGAGAAGATTTTGCCACAGTGTTGTAAACAATTCCAGGATGTTTTGTAGAAAGGCAACTTTCAGGAGAAAGCTCAAGAGAGCTGAGATAATCTAAAACCTATGCTAAGGAGGTAAGAAGCAAAGATTGGATCTTGGAGTTTGTGATATTGTCTGTGGGTCTGCAACAGTGCTGGTCAGAAAATGACACTAGAATGTGAAATGAATACCTTGATTTACAAGGTGGTGAGTCCAAAATCAACAAGGTGGTGGTTACCTGCTGATTCCAAAAGTTGAGAGTTAGGTGGACTTTCATTTTCTTTTTTAGAAAAGACCAAAATCTTATTCAGTGTAATCAACTTGAACACGTACTTTAGGATGATTAATGTGTTCTCTCTCTCCCCTTTCAAATCTGGCCATCTTTAGCTTGAACTCGTGAATGATGGGCGTGTACTTTAGAGAGAAACAGTGAGGGTCATATGAGGTAGTGTGAAGTCATGTGGATAACTACATCTGAGAGAATAGTATAACACTAGTGCTTATTTTATTCAACAGCATGATTTTTATTAACAAAGATAGAAGGAGATGCTGAAAGAGGCTTCTTCAAGCCATGAAAAGGTTACGTCAGGATGAGTAAGATGAGTTCCAAAAAAGAATTGCCAAAAGTAAAGGCAATAGAAAAGCCAGGACGTGGACTAGGACAAGAATTCAGGAAAAAAAGAGTGCGATGAGAGACTGAAGGCAGGTAGTTTCTCAGAAAGGGACAGTGGTCCTGTTTTTAGTCTATGAGAAGGTTTGTAGAGGCTTGAAACAGCTCTCAACGGTGCAAAGAGGAAAAAAATATGATTAGATAGGACAGAGATTAAAAACATTTTCTATGTGACTGGGAAAACCTTTCAGTTTTACAAGTACCTACAGCATGCTGTTACTGCTATGATCTAGATTGACAAGAGCTGTAGAGTGCAAATGAACACATTACATTTAATTGCCTTTGAAAAGAAGGGGAAGTGTAGGATATAAGTGGAGCTAACAATAACATTTAAGGATTAAAAAAAATGATTGTATGGAAGGAAGTCGTAATAGAGAAATAGAGGAAAAGAGAAATCAAAGGAGGGAGGGGAGTGGATAGAGAGTAAGAGCAGGAGGTAGGGTAAGGTGATTGAAAAGACTAGAAAATGTAGCGTGTATAAGCAAGGCCTAGATTTGGTGGAACCTCTCCATCAGAGAGGTTAATTCAGAACAGAAAGGTCACCTACTTTTAACTAACACCTACTTTTAATTTCCTCTTTTAATTGGCAACAAGATGGCTGAAGCTGTGAATTCATGGAAAAAAAGTAATTAATAGATCTTGGCTTAGAATACGACAACTTCAGGAGGGAGATAATTTATTCTGGAGGAAGTCTTTGTTAATGACTGTAGTTCTGGAGTGAAATTGTAGGTAAAACAGTGGCGTTAACCCCTTGTATCCATGTTTTCCTATTATGTAGTATATAAAACAACTGGAAAATAATGTACTTTTGAGTGTCAGACTGGTCTCTGGAAGTCAGTACGGCTTTGTCTCCTACATCACTGCTTGGTTGTAAAGACACTCGTACTATCAGCTTTGTTGTCAAAACCACCATAGTAGCTTGCTGTTCCATGGCCACATCGACTATTTAATGCTGACAGTTCAGTAGAACACAGGAAGCGTATGCTCAGTAGCGGAGCTCTATTTTTGCTAGTTCTTCTTTATAATAATCTTTGCAAGACTGCATAAATGCATGTTGACATATATTTAGTCCAGAAAGTGTTACAAATTAGTAAAAATATTTCAGCAGTGTTCACTTCACTGGATAATTATATCTTAATTTTTTAAACTCTGTATCTGCTACATATAGAAGTGAAATAACAATACTTCATCATACATTTTACCCATGGCTATTCTCATGCTACTGTGTGCTTGATGTTTTGACTGTTTGATGGTAAGTCAGTTTCTGTTCTAGCAGATGTTTTTTTCCTCCCTATTTGTATGCTCACTGTGTAGGGTAAGAGGTGCATGGTAAGAGGTACCCATTTCTTTCTTTGAATGTAAGCTTCTATCTTACCATGTAAATGTATCTTAATGTTGAAGTGTGCTGCTATTTTTTTTAATACATCTTTTGAAGATTCAATGAACTATTTTAATGTGCATTAAAGCTTATAGGCCATATAGAGTTAAAGGGTCTTTCCTTTGAGTACACAATACATTTGTTTAAATCATTTTTACAAATGTTTAAAAACTCTGTAGCAACTGGGACAAAATGTATCTTCAGCATATTGTCATTTTGCTACCTCCCTGCTCTGTCTACAGTGAAGTCCTGAAATTTTACTTCAAACTACCTAACAAACACTCCTAAGAGCACACTTGACAGTTCTAATTTCTACAAACGCTTATGTCTTCCTGAAAACATCAGAGGGTCATGAAAGAGCTAAGAAATCCCTAAGATGTCACAATTTTAATATTAAGAAGATATTTATGTCTTCAGCCTTTGAGTGTAAGATCTTATATATTTGCCTCTGTGTTTAAGCACTGCAAGCATGCTTGCTGTAGCACATGGAAGAGCTATGCTTAACCTACAATTCCGGCACTTCAGTTACTGCTGGGCAAGATGAGCATGCTCAGTGGAAAAAAGAAATATGAAACTTCTTTTAAGTGTCTGTCACCATGCAGAGTCCCTGTGCCTGGTTTCTTGAGAGATGTAAGTAAAGGGTTTTAGGAAAGCAACTGGTTGTTCTTGTTGTTTTTTCTTTCCCCAGAGTACATGTACATTTATACGTGTACATAACGCACGTACATTAATACATGCTTTATGTATTGTAGTTCTATGTAGAAGCTCAGGCATGAAAAACTGTTTGCAGTGAAATTAATTGTTTATACTGCTATGTCAATCTTCAATAGGGAAAAAATGTGTATTTTAAAAAAGATTTAGACCTGCAGCCAACTTTTCAAAAAAGTTTAAATAATAACTTTATAAATTAGCAATGTTCTTAATAGAATTCATGTGAACCTAGTGCAATTTGCAGTTTCTAATGGTCATAATAATCTTAGGCTTGATGCAAATTGTTTTGCAGTATCTGATCAGTGTTAAACCAGCTTGTTGACTCAGTGTGGGATAAAGAGAGTGTTTGTAAACCAACCTTAGAAATCTGGGAAACCACTTCAGGACTGATCTGGATGAAAGATGCCAGATAATTATTGTGACAGAATGGAGACCATCTGTCAAAGGAGCTGGTTGTCTCTGTAGGTGATCAACAAGTTGATCATAGTTTACGTTTTCGAAAATAAAAAAAAATAATAATAATGTTAGCAGTGTTGTCTAGTTCTGTGAACTCATATTTCCATAGCTCACTTTTGCATCAGTATCACGCAAAAATATATTGAGTCTTCTAAGAAAAAAAATTCTGCTCTTAACATAAATACATTCTTCCAGTCTAGTTGTAATATACAATAACTTATAAAACGATCACAGTTCAAGTACCAAATTTATCTTTATTCTTTTACCAAATATACCAAATTATAGGATATAATTGCCTTTTAGTCAGAATTCTGGCTTTTAGGGCATATGCACACCCACAGAAGCCAACTTTTGTCATTTACTTTTTTCTCTGTTAGCTTTGTCTGGCCAGTCATTTGTTTGTCTCATGTTTGTCCTTTCTGCTCCCAAAGCCTAGAGTGAATGTTGAAGTCCCTAGTCCCCCCAAAAAGTGATTAAAGTTTGTTCACAGTGTTATACTGTGTTACAATGGTTTCAATCATTATGTGTTCAGTAATTTGGGTGTGATTTGGTCAAATACAGCACAGAAAATTTAGTATTGCTTGGCAACAGAAACTATGTTAACGATCAATTAATGACATTGTGGGAACAGAAGAGTAACTGTTGCTCTGTAGAAAGCTAAGTGCCATTTAGCGAACTATTAAAGGTAATTGTGATAGTACCAAAAAGAAAATTATTTTTTTAGCCTGATGTCTGTGGATTTTTTTTCCCAAAGAAATGAAACTAGATTTCTTTGTGTGTATTTCAAAGTTCGAATTAGCTAATTTGACTTCAGTCTTTTCAATATAGCTGTCTGAGTCATGAAATAAACAATAAAAGAAAATACATAAAACTTAGAAATCTTGCTTTACAGAGCCGCCTCCCATTTACTGATAATTACCACAGGGCTATGACAGCAAATTATATCTTCATACCTGTAAATATAGCTACAGAAAAACAATATAACTTCTAATTTGCAGTACACAAAAGCTTAGATAGCAATATAAAAGAATTAATTCTCCTGAGAATGTTTCATGAATTTCAATTTTTTCTTCTCTACAGCACGTGTATGAAGTAGAAGCAAGAAATCGGTCATTTGTTCTTTAGGCTTCCCTGTGCATTTTGCTTTATTTGGTTTGTGTATGCTTTAATGTTGAGTCTTTCAGTATTCTGCTGTTTATTGCCAGGTATAAAGACATATTTTGGCAATGCTTTTTTTATAAATCTGAGAAAGAAGTGGCTTCCCGTAAAGTATTATACAGTTCAGTAGATGTTTCTGTTACCCAGGATAGACTGGAGATGAAAAGCTACGATAATTTTCTAAACATGATACCACTTTTTTCATCGCATTAAAGAGGTCAGAATGTGAAAGTGCAAAAGCCAGGAAAAGGCAAAGGTAAGAGAGCACCCATTAAGAACTATTAAGATTATACTTGCATTGGAGATAACTTCAGGAATCCTCAAACAGTGCAGCTTTAATATTCATATGTACATAGAGGTTATGTTAAGAAGAATTCAGTGCTTAGTGCCATCTATATTGTGGTCGTTTAGCAATATGCCATAATTCCTTTCTTTTGAAATACAGAATCCTCTGACACAGGGCTGTAGTGTGAGATAAGAAGAGCCTTTTTTCTATGTTAACCTTTACATTTCCTTGAAAATATTTCACCTTCCAAATTTACGGTTTGGATAAAGATGAGGTTGTCATCTCTGTTCCTCAGCTATATTTAATCAGCTCTATCTAATGTTGATCTCCACTACGTAGTGTTATTCTTTTAAAAAATGTACAGTAAAAAAACCAACAAAGTGTTTACTTTGAATAAGAAAATGATCAGATACCTTTATTACTAATATTAAGAAATGTGCTACAACAGTACTTGGGAGGCATGAGACACTTTGTGCTAGAGCAACTGCTGCAGTGGGGCCAATAAAGCTTACACTTGAACATACGAGAAAATTTCTCTAGTGAAAATCTGACAGTGCAGCTAGCTAGAATCAGCAATTGGGAAGCAGATTCTGTATGTAAGTATTTGATAGTGGTGCATGGTGCTTGGGTGTATTTTAAGTCTGTAGTGAAGCTGAAGGCTTTTTGGAAACCTTTTTTTTTTTTTCTTTCTTTTTCCCATCTACAGTGAATAAGATATGTCCCAGTCTGAGGAAGGGACAAAAGCTTGCCTGGTAGTGTGTAAATGTTAATTCCAGAAATATATCTAGAAGTTAGACCAAAGACTGGGAAGCTGAGGTATTTAAGGGAAATTTGAGACTAAGTCAGAAATACTATACCAGGGCAACTTTATAGTTAGGGTAGAAGTATGAGTCAGCAACGAAAGTCAAGGCCAGAAACTGGGGTCTAAGCTACATGTAACATCTTCAGGTCCTCAAGAGGTAAGCTGCTTGGTGTCTGCTGCTCTGTTATAATTTGAACTTTCGAATGAAGCCGACTTCATGCTTCCATGGGTTTGATGACTGGCGGCACCAGGATCAATCATGCAGTTAGATAGAAGCTCATTGTAAAAACACTGTGGCTGTGGGATGAGTAAGTGTGAAGCATGCAGCTGAGGTGAGTGGTCACCTAGTGGTACTGTCCTCAGAATTTTCTGTTTCTGTTCTGGAAGTCTGGTTTGTCTTAGCTACCCGTGTTTATACCAGCACAGCTGTGTTGCCAGGCATTACACTTGAATTATTCAGAAGTTGTATGTAGCTGAAAAACTGCACATGGCTCCTCTAGTATGATGATTTCAAGTTTTCAAAAAACTTGAACTCTCAAATAACAATTGTTAGGCTCTATAGAAAAAGAGTACTTGATTAAAAAGTTCTCATCTACACTTGCGAAGATCAATACTTTAACCATACTGTAGAACAATGAATATTAGCGTGTGTAGGGGCGTGTTAACTTTTTACCTTGTTCTGTGTACTTGATATGAATTTCCAAGGCTAATGGAATGCTTTCCACCCACATTTCATTTAGTTTCTCTTGAAGAACGTTTTAATTTCTCAAAATCATCCCATTTCCCCTTGACAAGAGCTTTTATCCTCTTGTTTTCATTTTAAAGAATTATCCACCCAGAGCTTTCTGCAAGATTTAGCTTTCCCGAAGCTGTTTCTGAGAGAGAGAGTAATGGCTTTCCCTGGAGGCTTTTAGCCCCTAATGTTCCCTACCCTCACACAGAACAGTCTTATTATCCTTCTTGGATGCATATTAGACTCACTTGTGTCTTGGATATATCTGCATTGTTAATGAGTATTTGGAAGAACATTTTTTTTCTGTTTTTTTTTTTTTTTTCCTTCCCATTCTATAGGGAGTTTGAAATGGGAAGTAGATTTGGAGAACTGTCACATTTGTAGCATTTCTTTCAGCATTTCTGTTTATTTGGCTCGTTTAGTGTTCTGCTAGTGTGGAACTGATCACAGTATAGTATGGTTCTTTCCTCTCTGTAAAAATACTGACTTGTTCTCATTTTAATTTTGCAGGTTCTTCCCATAAGTCCAATTGCTTGTGTAAATAAATTTATATATTACTACAAGCATTTATGTAGACTAAGCCAAAAAGCCAAATTAAAAAAAAAAAAAAAAGCTTTAGTGCAATTCCCTGAATGCTTTGGTCCACTCTACTGAATGCCATTCTTTTACCTAATTGATGCATCATCTTTGTAAGGTCATAGTAATTAGCTCACATTGTTTCTGAAACACATTAACCATCTAAAATAATAATCTGAAATGAAGAAGAAGTCACTAAGAACAAGTACTAAGTTTACACTTAGGGTAATCAGTTGTAAAAGCAGAGTACAGTGAACTTGATATACAGCTGTTCTGCAGGAAAGAATATCAACATGAAGACAGACTTTAAAACTGAAAAGGATGCAATGGTATTGTAGTAGTGCAGAAAAGACAAAAACTCTAAGGGGATATATAGGCACAGAAGAGTGCGTATGCTTATTTTTATTATTTATAACATATATACAGTTATTCTGTGCACCATACCTTAATATATATATATATTCAAAATAATATGCTAACTCTGATGCTAAGATGTCTTCTGTATTACTTTATTCAAGTTTGCTTCATAAATGGGCAAATTGCTGAAGGTTCAGAAAACAACGTTAGAGTTGAACAGAGATCTAGAAAGTCTGGCTTCTAAGGAAAAATTAAAAAGACAGTGTTAATGTTTCCTAATTGAGAAAAGAGATGAGGGAAGAAATCTTTAAATAGAAAAAAAATACATTGGTAAGGAAAACAGAGTCTTTTTTCTCTCTTCTGGGGGCCAGACGTAATATGCTGAAGCTGCTCAAGTTGTCTAGTCAAAAACTTAAGGCAACAGGGAGAACTCTGACACAGATGGTCAAGTGCTGGAATAAGTTACCTACAGAGACTGTGGTGTCTTCATCACTGTTGAATTTAGCAACAAATTAGACTGGTTCTGAAACACACTGGCTTAGAGAAAACCAATTCTGCATTGGAATGGGAACATTAACCTCTAGTCCTGATGTCTACGTTAACTGAGCTTTCAGCTGCCTGTAACGAATAAGACTATTTCTGACTCAAAAAGTAAACACCCTAGTTTAATTTGAATCTGTTTCTCAGCTCTTGGTGATGGCATCTCCCAACATAAGAAGGACATGGAACTTTTGTAGTAAGTCCAGAGGAAGGCCACAAGGATGATCAGAGGGCTGGAGCACCTCTACTATGAAGAGAGGCTGAGAGAGCTGGGGCTGTTCAGCCTGAAGAAGAGAAGGCTCCGGGGAGACCTTATAGCAGCCTTACAGGGCCTAAAAGGGGGCCTACAGGAAAGCTGGGGAGGGACTCTGTCAGGGGGTGCAGTGATAGGACAAGGGCTAATGGCTTTAAACTAAAAGAGGGTAGATTTAGATTAGGCATTAGAAAGAAATTCTTTACTCAGAGGGTGGTGAGGCCCTGGAGCAGGTTGCTCAGAGAAGCTGTGGATGCCCCATCCCTGGAGGTGTTCAAGGCCAGGCTGGATGGGGCTTTGGGCAACCTGGTCTGGTGGGAGGTGTCTTGCCCATGGCAGGGGGTTGGAACTGGGTGGTTCTTAAGGGTCCTTCCAACCCAACCCATTCTGTGATTCTGTTCTACGATTTTACACTCATAACTGATGATTGGGAGGGTGGCTTCTTAAGAATCTGATTCTGACCAAATTTGATCAATTGAACAAATAGAGTTAAATGACTGCCTCCTTAGCAGGGTAGCAAATTCTCTTGCTGAAAGGGAATAATAAGCCCATAGTAAGGCTATTATGTGTTGTATAAGTTTTTAACTGAAGTGAAACAGAGTGATTGTACGGAATAGTGTTCCTATCTGTGAAGGCAAGTTCCAGAAAGTATCCATGAAGTATTCAGGAAATATTTTGTTTAGTTTCAGCTCCTTCTAGCCTTTCTAAGTTATCTCATAAGATCTGGGGCAGTGACACTGTCTTACAGCTATTTCAATTCAGTCACTAAACCCTAGCATGGTACTTCCACATGTAGCTCCATATTTCACACTGGTCTGTACGTTTCATTAAGTTCTCCTGCTGCTAAACCTTAAAAACGTTACTTGCCCCAGTTTTCCTATCAGATGCTGCTTTAATAATCTTTACAGACATTTATAACACTGTCCTCACACAATCTTATTAAAGTTACCAGGAAAAGAACAAAACAAAAAAACACTTTGCAGAAGTCTTAAAGAATATTATACAGCAACATCAGTATAGCAACCCATGAGTTTCAGCTTTGCATTTTGCCGGACTACTTGGCAATTGCTTGATGCTTTCTTGTGTTGTGTTGTTGTTGTTGCTAGCTTTTGATAATGACTGGAAGACTTCAGGTAGCTTTCAAGAAGTTATTCACATTCTTAGTAGTATAATCACTATTCATGTGATGTCAGGGTTCTGTGATTCACTTCTGATTCATTTCAAATTGTACACTAGGTGATAGAGTTGGAACCTGTTGGTAAAGAAATGCTTATGAAATAAAGGACTCTTAGACCTAGGAAAAACTAACTTCTTTCTTCCAAAATTAAGTTCAGTTAAGACATTCTTGGCATTTTTCCTGTTGCCTTATGATTGCACTCATGAGTGGGAAGGTCCCAGTACAGTGATACAGCCTATAGAACATACTTTTTCTAGTAAGCACATTTACTGTAGGCTTGGTGGCTGCCAGGAGATGGTGAAAAACAGGCAGTTTGCTCTTACAGCCTTGCTTATTAGCTTTTGAGTACTTTGATCTTCTAATTATTCTAGGAACAAGCGATACTTCACCTATTTCTAAATCACAGATCACGTGCTCCAACTGGTGGCTCCCTGCAGTAGAGTGGTTGATAAGCCTAGGTTGGGATGTTTTTACTCTTGTGTGTTCTGAGTGTAACGTATGCAATGGAACTTTCATAGCTCTAACTTTAGTGGTGTTCTGTTACTTTACGGACACTAAAATATTCAGCCCTATATTTCTTTGCGCTCTCACTCATGTAGATAAATACTGGAAAAGTATTTTCAGTTCCTGCTTTCTTGTTTGCATCAGAGAATATTTATTAAAACAACACATTAAGGGTATTTACAGGAGAAAAAGAACGTAACCGGTGGACTACTTATATTTTTCTGCAGTGAAACAAAGCTAAGGCTTATACAGTATTTTGCAGCATTCTGTTAAGGTAAATTGACTAACTGAAACACACCCATGCCACTTTATTTAATGTTCACTCGGTGGTTTTTGCTCAGCAGGGTGTGTGGTTAGAAACAGGTATACAAACGGAAATGAAAATGAGTCTCAAACTTTTTTTTTTTTTTAAAAAAAGCACTGCTGGAGGTTCAAGAGAATGCTGTGGAGGCAGTCAGAGACAGTCTTGCAAGAGAGTCAGGAAAGCCCTCTTATTGGCTTCAGCATTTGCACAAAGATAGTTTACCACGACTTTTGTAACTTCCTTACACATGGCTATGTTTAGCAGGTTAGCTCTCTGAAAAGAAGTGACCCAGTGGTCAGAGGTGTGAAATAACCAGTGACAATTCTGAAACTGAGCTGGAGTCTCTTCTCACCGAAGGTCCATTTTTAACAGTTTTGTTGAATTAGGAATTTATGCAATACAAATAGAAGAAGAATCAAACCCAGCATTTTTCTCCTTGGTAACATTTGCTGTATCATAGCACATTACTTGAAAAGTGCTTCTTTCATAGATCTGGCAGGAATATGACGTTAAATATTTGGTATCAGATGTGTTTGTAAAATTGGGTGCTGCTACAATCCCATACAAGTTTGCTGTTCAGTGCTGGAATGTACTGGGAACCTTGAGATTTGTGGCTGCAGCGTGTTTGTTTTTTAAACCATCAGTAATGCAATGTTTTTCTTTGTGTAGATTGAACCTTTTAATTATTGGTGCAGGGGAGGAATGGATAGCACAAAACAGTAATGCATTAGTGTGTGCAAAATAATTACATGTTGCTGTAAAATATCGTAAAGTCCACCTCTCTTGTGAGATAGTTAGATCTGGATGTTTTGAAGCATAAATCCACTTCTGTTATGCAAGACAGTTCCATTAAGCAGAACATGCTATTTTTCTGTGCACCTTTATAATATGAAAAATAAAAATAAAAAGACTAACAAAAGGATAAAAGTTCATTTTGGAACATGGTACCAAGTGGTACCTGTGGTATGCCTTGATAGAAGAGTTTGGAATATGCACAGAGGAGAAGCTGCTAAGATAGTTCTTTGCTGTCTTTGTCAGCTGGATATGATCTATATTGAGCACGTCTTAAAAGCAAGTGATTTAACTACAGCTCTACATACTTACTATTAAGTGTGCATGTAATCATTTTGGCTTTCAAGTTAAGGATATATTGAACTGCTTTTCTGGCTAAACAAGACCCGTTAGATGTAAGCCATAGCAAAACAAGAAGTTTTGTAAAAATAGATGAAAATTGATACCAACCTCTAGGTGATGGACCTAAAAGAATTTTACTCTTGTTGAAGATACTTGGAATAGTACAAAAAGCCAAATACTAAAGAGCTGAAAACACATTATGATTCCTGATGTCCCAGCCTTCCCCTGCAAATTCCCTACTTCTCTGGCAAAACTTGCTGTTTCTCTTCAGTGCCCTGGTACACAACACCTGCTCTACTATACTGTTCATATCCCAATAAGAACAGAAAAACTCTGTTGTATAATGAATGTTGTAATCAGTTCTGTTGAGTAATGAATGAAATTATGTGAGAACATGAACAGGGGATGTGTAAACTTTGGTTTGTGCTGTAAAATTGAGAACTTGTAGTAAAAGTCAAAAGACAGCTCAAAAACTTTTCAAGTGTGATGGTAGATGCCTATTCACCAATTTTATTTTACATTGATCTGTTAGAGTAACTTCTGTATTTAAGAAGTCAATGTTTTTATTTAGTTTACGTCCCTTTTCAGAGATTGCTGGTTAGTATTCTCTTTCCAGTTACTAAACTCTCTTCACCCAACTGCAGTTTCTTATGTCATCAATTAAGTGTCCTGACTCAACTGGTTTCCAGTGTAGCTGATAGCCTGTTTCTCTCTTATCGGTGCAAACAGTGGATAGTTAAATACAATTAGTATATCCCATACTACAGAAAAGGACTGGTTTCTATCTGCTACACTGAGGGAACGTGTATTTATACAGTTCAAAATGCTGATTATTGATGCTGAACCTTTAGCTCTTCTTGATTCCCTGAAAGGAAACTAAAACTATACGGTTGTTGTAGTGCAGGAGTACTAACAGTTCCTGTACGTTGCTAACAAAAAGCCCTAGATGTTTAAGGATGTGCCTGTGGTTGGTAACAGGGTATTTATAAGCTCTTCATATCATCTTAGTTGAATTGTATGCTAAGCAGAGTCTTCTGTATTTCTTGAGTAGTGAATGCACTGTCGTGACCTTGGAGCTCAGCTAACACATGAAAACAAAGCTGGAAGCGTGGCAAAGAGCATGCAAATCTCTAAACATATCTGCAAGTGCTTCTGTTAACTTAAACCTGTCGCTCTATTAAAAGAAGAGGCTGAGAATAACACTACAGAGATTAGTCTTCAGGACTTTTATCATCTTACTTGTTTTCTTAGTGTAAGCGCAAGGAGGTTTGGCTGTTATCTTTTGAAAGCTTAGCTTTAAATTCTACGTTGATAGTAAATGTTCATAGGAAATTTTCTGCAATTTATTCTCCTAACTCTCCAGTGCTTTCTCTCCATAAGTTTACCAGACTGAGGTTATACACACAGACGTGTTTTCTACACACCTAAATTTTTCAGTTAGAGCCTTTCTAACTGAGTCACTAAGAGATGCTACTGCCCACTGACTCAGTTGTGGTGCGCTCTGTTGTGATGCTGCAAACATTTCTGATTGCCGTAAAATATTGGGCTAGTATGTACTGCATCAGCTGTTTAAAAAACCAAACCAACCAAAACAAAACAAAACATAAACCACCCCTCCCACCCATATCCCCCTTACCTGAAAAGATCAAATTTTCATGAACTTGTTTTGACTGAAATGTGTTAAAAGTGATGGAATTGCTGAATTTATCAAGGAAGCTTAAAATGATCATACAATGCAAAACTGACTGCACCTCTGAGTGTTCAGCTTTAATTAGTGTTATTTTAATTCTTCGTAACTTATTAAAGGTTTTAAGCTTTACTGTCTATAAATAACTATCCAGAGACGAGTGTGGCCTGTTCTTTGAAAAATCCTGATAATGTTAGCTGCTGACTTGGAAGTGTCTAGTCTTATTAGCAGCTGGTTAACAGTTTCCTTGGTTATGCTGGGGATGTAATATGTTTAATTTCAAAACCTTACCTACATTAATGGATACTTCTACTTAGTAGTAGAACGTTTTTTTATTTTTTATTTTAATTTTTGGACACATTAGCTTTTTCTTCAGTACTGAGAATTCTTGAATTGCAATGTATTGCATCTAGGACTTCTTTTATTTCCTGTTATGGTAAGACAGTAAGAAGGAAGAATATGTTTTGTATTTGTTACTTTTGTGATTTATAATTCTATTAATGGCTTCCTAAACACTGGTTGTTTTAAATCTTCTCTCCTCCTTTTAGTTGCTTAGGCTCTATACAGCCATTTATGTGGCTGGAGAACACGCAGACTTTTTCCTTGCCCATGTGCCTGTAGGGAGAATTGTTTTTTACGACTTAGGTGTAATACAGAAAGTAAATTCAGAAAGTGGTCTCTTGTGTTCAGCGTTGAAGATCACCTGATACATAAAGTTCATGTTCTGGGCTTGTTAACACTGGTTGGGTTGATGCACGTTCCTGTAGGTCCTCCCAGGATTTACCAGTCAGGATTTTTCTGTTCCTCTTGCCTGAGGGGCTGGCTGTAGTAAAAGATTTCAAGACTGTCTATTGTATTGAGTTTCCTGCAAACCGAATATGCTGTTACTAGAAGAACGAAGATACTTGCATCAGGTGCATGATACCCAGCACGTCCTTTGCTTTTAGGGATTCAAACCGAGAGCTGAAACAGTAACTTCACTTGCCAGCTACAGGCTCAGGCTGTTCTGAATCACCTTCCTCCTGAACTACATGAAATAATTAGTTGGTCTGTCTGCCACCTTAAACTAAATTTGGGGGAAAAACAGGACTCTGTAAAGAATTGACTCCGTAGAAGGGAGACGTCCAGCTTGGTGCCCACGTTGGTATAGGGGCAATGGGGTGAGCCTTTTGTGTGTCTGGCTGGATTTGACTGTCAGGGTCCTGTCACAGCACATACTGCCTTGTGTTGGCTCTCTGTAAGGACAAGTGGGGAACTGTGGTGTTGATACAGGGAAGAGAAGGCAAAGACTTCCAGGGGTCAGTAAAGGGTGTGAATAGGACTGTTGTGAAGAACAGAGGAGACAGATCTAGAAGCAATCAGGCTTTGTTAGTTCTACCAAAGATCCAATGTATTGATCAAAAGGAAAGGCCTGGGTTTTGGGGTCCTCTCTTCACATTTGGTACCTCCCTGTATAAGGGCATGGAAATTGTTGCTCAGTGACTAACATGGATTATGTTGTCTTGCGAGTGGACTCAGCTTAGCGTTCCTTTTTCTGTGCTGTGCGATTTAATTTTTTTTCCTCTAGCATTATATTCCACTTCTTATGTTCCAGATCTGCCATTTCTCTTGCCTCTTCTGTTTTGCCTTACTGTGCATTGCTTCTGCATACTGCTCTTGTTAAGTGGCAACTGCATTTGTCCTAATAGACGACTAAATATTTAAAAATGATTGAAAAGTACATTTTGAAAAGGTGTCTAATTCCAGTTTAAGCTACCTAGTTTGTCTCGTGGCAGTCTGTCCACAACCATTGCCTGTTAATATTAATGAAGTAGTTAAAGTGTGTGTAACAGAAATGGAAACTTTTTAAAACATTCTGATATATTTGATGTCCTTGATCTTTTTCCAAATATGGAAAAAAAAATACAATACCCAGAAGATAGGTGTAGTCTAAAAATGTCCTTCAAGTGAAATCCTTGTAATGCACAGTTCAAGGAAATTCATTAGAGCATTTAGGTCCACTGCTAAGTATGCATCAGTTAACCCCTGGACTTCTGTATACATTGTACCTCATACCATGCATTTCTAGGTATAAATCCTAAACTGTGTGTATAGTTTAGGATTATATATGTCAGCAATGCAAAAAGGTTCACAAGCACTTAAGGATATCTCAGTTCCATTTCATGAGTTCAGTCATGCCACTGACTGATACGATTCAGTAGCCTAACTCTCTTGCTCCTCAATTCACTGATTTGTTTCAAAGGTTATCTCACCTGCCTAAAGCTAACTATTTAAGTATGTTGCTGGGCTCAGATCATTGTGTATACTTATCTAAATACTTTGACTGTTTTTGAGACAAAGTTTTTTTTTTTTAATTGTTATATAGCTCCCATCACAAAAAAAGATGGACTTCCTAAGTCAGTATGTAACTGCTGTCATTCAAACAGCACAGACAAACAGACTTGATTAGAATTAGTGTTCTGAAGAAGCCTCTTGCATGTTTATGAAATTGTATCAAGATTCTAATATGAACACATTTTTTTTTTTCTTCAGATTTAGAAGGAAACGCTTATCAGAACAACCAGCTGCTAAAGATGATTCTGACCATGCATCAGTTTTTCATCTCCTCTGCAGACATGCTCCAGAAACTTGTTGATCTATATCCTTTGTAATATCCACCTGTTGTTAAGGTAAAATTAGAAGTACTTGACAATTTTAAAATAGGTAAGTGTAGAATATTTAATTTAGGGGTATACTACTGTTTCACTAATAAAACAATAGACTCGTTCCTTACAAATTTTGTGGCTGTATAATGTTTTTTGTTTTGTTTTAGTGTTTTTTTTTTTTTGTCTGTTTGGTTTAGTTTACGATCTACAGAGAGAGATGAAATTCCAATTCAGATTTTAAGAAGGATAAATCACCCTCCATTAGCTGTGGAAGAAATATCTAGGGAATATCTCACAGGTGTTAGATTAAATTAGGCACCTTAGTTAGATACTGTGAACCTGGGCCTGGTCCAGGTTTCTCTTTATTTTTCTCTCCTCTATACAAGTAGAAGAAAAAGGCACAAAAGCGTTTTTATTTTTTTTAGTATTCTGATTTTATCACCTGGAGATGACAATTTTCTACAAATATTCTTTCTCATGAAAATTTTCCCCCAAATTCCATGAGTGATTTTGGATAGTTAAGAATGATTTGTAAGCCATCTAGCTTTAGACCGTTTGTTCAGAGCCCTTCAAAATACTTGGGGAACCTTTTCAGACTTCATGAACTCTACAGTCAGCCTCATTTAAACACTTAATACAGGTACTTTTTTTGTGGATTTTCTCTCCACAGTTGTGGTAGATTTCAGCTGCAGTCAATTTCAATCAAACTGAGAGAATCTACAAGGTGTTTTCATTAAATTATTTTTTGTAGTACTGAAAATATATGTATAATCTATAGCAGAAGACTGAAGGTATATATAATAAATTTTTCCAAATGGATCTTCCATGTCTTCATAAGACATTGGTTACAATATAAGAACATGTGTTTTACAGAGCTAATAAACTAAAAGTATGGATGTTTCTTGTTTCTTTCTAGTTACCAGAGCATGTCAAATGAAAACTATTGCAGTTAGAGAGGTGAGGTTAGCAAGGAGTATTTTATATAGCTGGTTATATTTAAAAGAAAATATCCTTTATTTATTTATTTATTTATTTATTTATTTTTGGAAAAGCTTCAGTGACTCATACTAAACTAGAGTATTTCTTAATTAAATGTAATTGATATATTTGGTATTGTTTCAAATTTTAGTGAGATATGCAAGTGCCTGATTTTTATTAGAAATTGTGAAGCATGCTTCAAAGAGGTATATGTAGAAAGCAGTCATTTCAGTACTTAACAGTATTCTATACTTGGGCAGTTACATCAGCATTACTCAGGGTTGTCATGTTTACAGCAAACATTTGCTAGTGATCTTGGAACATAAATTCTATACCTTTATATAAAACTATAATCTGATATCATATGCCATGAGAATGATTCCTACTAGACTTAAAGGTAGGGAAATATTAAGCATGCTACATTTCATATCATATGTGAATCGATGTGGTTTTCCTTAACGGTTTTCTACCTATCTTAATGCTTTAGAAAAGAAATCTTCCATGCTGTGTGTAAAGATATGCTATTTTGTGAGGTAAGAATATTCTCGTATGGTAGCTATTAGTCTGCAGCCGTCCCTGTACCATAAAGAAGAATGCTTTTGCATATCTTAAGATGACATTGAAGGAGAAACAGTTGCATTTCTTCATCTTTTCAAGTTTCAGTTTAGCAACTTAAAAAAGGCCCAGGTAGCCTTGTGTAGATCCATTAAAGTCAGTGCATGAATCACTGGGTCAGTTTCGAACTGATTCTGTATAAGGCTGTACCTTGAACATTAATGAGAATTGACAGTGTTCAGGAGTCAGTAGTGTTATGTCTAGTATTATTATATAGGCCTATTAAAAAAAAAAAAAAGATGTGGGGTATTGCAGCTACTTTAATACTAAGCAAAACACCATTGTATTCAGGAGGTAATTTTCCCTAGTAACTGTTCTTAGTCACTTGAAATATCCTGGATCGCTTACCACTTTTTTTTTTTTTCTTTTGGACTAAGTGTGATAAAATTTGATATCTTAATGCAGAGAAAACAAAAAAGTGGAAATAAAGATACAACCCTGATAACAGATTAGCATATGATAATTCTTCTTTACACGAAATAGGAAATAACTAGTATCAGTTATGAAAGGTTGTTGTTTTTTGTTTTTTTTTTTTTTTGAGATTATAAAATCATTACCATTAAAAGTAGATTATTAGGCCAGAGTGCTTTGCTATTGTGTGTGGTTGGGGAACATTTTTGCTTCCCAGCAAACTGATGTATATATGCATCCATGAGAGTACGCATTTCCATTTTTCCAACAAGCACAGATCTTTATGTGCATGGGTGTACTGGGTCTGGCTGGGATGGCATTAATTGTCTTCGTACCTGCCTGTATGGTGCTGTGTTTTGAATTTATGACTAAAACAGTGTTTGCAACACAGCAACATTTTACCTGTTACTGAACAGTGTTTGCACAGCATCAAGGCTTGCTCAGTTTCCCACTCTGCACCCCAGAGGGTAGGCAAGGAGTGAAGGTTGAGAGGTTGGGAGGGGACAAAGCTGGGACAGCTGAACCAGTCTGAACAATGGGATATTCCATGCCATATAACAATATACTCAACAATAAAAACAGGGTTGCCATTCCAAAGTAGCCGTACCTTGAATAATGCATGGGCTTTGGTCTGCTCATGGGAGATTGTGAGTGATTGCTATTGCAGCACTTACTTGGTAGTGTTTTTTTTGTTGTTGTTGTTCTTTTTTCCTTTTTTATTTTTTTTCATTTTCTTTTATTCAGTTGTTAAACTCTTTTTATCTTGACCCACATGCTTTTCTCACTTTTGCCCTTCCTATTCTCTCCCCCTTCCCACTGCAGGAGGAGGAGGAGTGAGTGAGCAACTGGGTCACTATTTAATTGCTGGCCAGGTTCAACCTACCACAATGGGTTACAATTCACATATGGGAACTGAAATATATGATAGAAACAGTTTGAATGCCCAACACATAAAATTGTAGTTCTCAGAAAATATTTGGTGCATGGGAAGTTGAATCACCACCAAACAAATGTATTTAAATAGTAAATTTTTCTTCAGTTAATAGTTAAAATTCTGACTAGCACAGTACGTTTTCAGACTGAATTATTTGAGGTTCTAAAGGAATACATAAGATACTTATGAGATCATGAAGAAAATAATCAGCATGCATATTATCTAAATTTAATGTGAAAACAGAAAATTTAATATTGAATTACTGAATTCCATTTAAAAATGTACTATAGTTTTATACAGAATTAAAGTGTTACCTTCTTTTTTATCTTGAATATTTGATTTCTGATAGAATAAAGCAGAAACATTTAAAAACAGGGTTATCCCCTGAAGTTGATAAAAAAGAAATACAAATAATAAACTGGAGCATCTATAGCAACTATCTAAGTTTCAGCCTCACTCACGGTAAAGCAAAATCTTTATTTTTGTATTTCTGTTTTTTCACCGTACAATAGGTATTGGATTACAGAGTTTTGGGTTATGTTCAAAATGGACTCTAAACTATCCACAACTATGGAGGAATTTCAAGAACTGGTTAAAGCTAATGGTGAGGAGTTACACTGTCGTCTAATTGACACAACTCAAATGTGAGTGCAAAAGTTTCAGTATGCTTAGAAAACAAACTTTTGTTCTGAATTTCCTTTGTTCAAATATAATATCTTTCCTGTACAACAGGGTCACAATCCTACAGTGGGTTAGGTTTAGTCTGTAATAAGATAAGTGACTGTTATTTATCCTAGAAGAATTTGTACCTTATTATAGTTAAAATATATATTACATAAAGGAATAGAATGCCTTTCAAGAATGGCTGACATTCAATTTAACTGTTGTGTAGACTTTGTGTTCTGTACTAGATAAATTTTATTCTATCCAGGGAACTTAGAAAATTTGTAGAGGCCTAATGATTTTGAAAGGCCTTACTGACTCAGTTGATGAAAAAGGAAAGTACACTTTGATTGGTTAATAAAGGAGGTAAAATGTGTTTGCATTTTAAAGCCAAAGGTAAGATAGAAGATACTGTTTATTACATTGTCAGACTCTTTATTTTGTGTGATTTCTAGCTATAAGATGACTTACACTGTCAAGAACAAACCCTACAGCTATACATAAAACCCTACAGCATAGTTCTGTCTTGGGAAGGGAACCTTCCTTGTTATGTTAGAGTAAGATAACTCTGTGGAACTGCCTAGCTATAAATTCGTACTTCGGAAATGCATAGGCAAAAGCAAAGCAGCACTTCGCATGCATTTTATATCTGCTTATGAAAGATGATACTTAGTTTTTCATACTCAAGTAACTTTTGTTACTCTGCAGACAACTATCATAGGAGGAATAATTCTTATTCAGATGCAGGTCAATGAAATCTGTTAGATGCAGGTCAATGAAATCTGTTAAGAACTATTAAATGGAAGAACACTGTATATGTTCCATAAAGCCAAGGTTAGGGACAACAATTCTGAAAGTGCAGTATACGATCTTGGTTTTTTTAGTAATAGAGTTGTACTGTACTTATGTGCTTCATTAATATAATACCTAGACTAAATAATGTATTGTCATATAATCTGTAATATGTGACAAACTTGCTGTTTAGAAATTCAGGTAATCAACTTTTTTATGCAGTAAAACATGAAAACAATGTACATTTTGTATTATGAAGAGAAGAAAAAAAATTATCTTCAGAAGATAACTCAGGGTAATTCTGTTTTAAAATTTCTCTAAAAGAAATTCCAGGGACTGGTCTAGAAAGCTGACACAGCGTGTAAAGGCTAACACCAGTAAGAAACGGAAAGTTTCTCTTCTTTTTGATCACCTTGAGCCAGAGGAGCTGTCAGACCACCTTACCTATCTGGAATTTAAGTCTTTCAGAAGAATATCAGTAAGTGATTTATTTTGTTTCATTTTTTAAAACAAAAGCAGGAAGGATGTAGAAAAGATGGGAGAGGAATAGTATTACAAGTTTAACCCTGCAGTGCAAGTAAAATGGTTTTGCTGGAGAGCTAGCAACGTCAAGGTCAATTACAGAACCAGCTGGGAAAACTGTTATCTGTGTATCAGTACAACTAAATGAAGTAGATAAGGCCTGTTCCCTGGCCCTGAAATCAAGCAGAATGATC
Organism: Anser cygnoides; assembly: GCF_040182565.1. Classification (NCBI taxonomy): domain Eukaryota; kingdom Metazoa; phylum Chordata; class Aves; order Anseriformes; family Anatidae; genus Anser; species Anser cygnoides. The sequence goes on along the minus strand of NC_089877.1, from coordinate 26,662,887 downwards.
ACAGCTCAACTTGCATCTGCAGGGCTAAACTGTCATGCCTTCTAGAGAAGGATACTGATGCATGCTGTGTGTTGAGAATATTCCTTGGTCTGTGCTGTCCATATCCATACAGACATATCCATGGATCAAATCCACCTGTAGTTATGAGAGTGTTAGTGGCATGAGTTGAAGTTTTATCAATTTTAAGCTAACAATTAAATGTATGGACAAATATATGCCCATGTCTGTGTCCAGACTCTTTTTGTTTTACTGGAATTGAATTGGCCAGTGATACTTATTCTGAGTACCTTTCTTTTCCCTACAGTCAGGGGGAGGGAGAGTAGAACCTTTTAAGTAGCTATGCAACACAGTCAGGGCAGGGTCCGTTGGAAGGAAGAGGAATAAACAATCTTCTTCCAAATAATCTGTTTCTATTAGAACAAGTGGTGTTATTAGGCACAGAAACAAGCAGCATCCTTTAACTCAAATCGTCAGTCAGGCTGAAAAGGTATAAAGGAAACTTGGAAAGCTCCCAGAATGTTAATTTCCTGTGGCAGTAGGAAACAATGCATCATTCTCATGCAGTGGCTAAGGGCTTTTCTGCATAAAGAGTCACTGGACTCACTGGACTGTGCTTGCCTTGTTTTTTTTTTTTTTGTGTGTGTGTAACAAAATAAAAACAAGGATAAGTAAGCACTTGAGAAAACAGCATTTTAAGATGCTAACTCCCCTACACACTTTGGCCTCACTTGCACCCTTTTATGCTACATTACTTCTATTCAAACATGGTACAGTTCACACATGAAACAGAATAGTGAACATTAGACACCAAAATGTAGTTGAGTTGCAAAGTCAGTGTGATAACACTGAAAGCAGAGAAAAAATCAGTCTTTTTTCTCAAAATAACAGAATTTGAAAATGAGGTCTAGCAAGCAAGGTGGTTCTCAGTAGATTGCAATTTTCAGTCATGTGTTAGTGTAGTTTGTGTGTAGTTTATTTTGAACTGACTGTATGTGACTCTTCAAGTATTGTGCTAAATTCAAAGAGCTGTGCAACCAAAGGCATGCATAGACATGCTGCTTGTAGGCAGTACTAATACTTAATACAAGTCTTAATGCTGTCAAAGCTTTGTGCAGACATAAAATAATTAGTGATTAATGAGCATAACAAGTATGATTGCTGTCAGAGTCTTGGATTTGTCATAGTATTCCAAATTACAGTTACATACCTGCATGCATTTTGGTATAAATTGAGTTTACTGAAACCTCAGATCAGGAAAAAATGTGTAATTAAGAAATAGCTCTAATCATTAACTCTTTGCAGAATGTATTCACGATATGCTAAGCCACAGAATCCTTTTCTAACTTGGCAGAATATAGCAGGAAAGAGACTGCAAATGGCCTGTTATGTTATCAGTTATTGGCATAACTACTTACAGACTCAGTTGTTTGAAAGTGAGAAAGGAATACTTGATCCCCTACACATATGCAGCACATAGCAAAATCTTCCAGGAGACACCTTGTATCTTGCAGCAAAGAAAAATGCAGGGAGTGATGTTCAAAAAGTAATGACTGCAGGTATGCTTGCACTTGGAAATCATTTTAATGCATAGCTATAAAATACAGGGATCCTATGCTCTTTTGTAAGAACCTAGATTCTGCTTTACTATTGAGGCTCTTTAATTAGTCATTACAATACCAGACCCTTGCATTATTTAAGTACCTGCACTTCTTTACTATATATGCCGCTTACAATTCTTTTACAGCTATCTTGAGTCTTTAAGTAGTATCAGATATAAACTTGTTCAGCATTTAAAAAAAAAACATTTTCTGAAGGAGAGAGCTGCTGATGACAAAATATAAATTAATCAAACTGATTTATAATTGCACTGAAACTGCTATGAAGTTGATAATTATGTAGTCAGATATTGAAAAATTAATTATCAGTACAGAGTAGTTGCTTAAATTTCAACATCCAGCCAAATCTGGCTATGGTTCAACATTCAAACAATAACTGTGCTATGAAATCTTAGAGACAGCTCTACTTATTACTCATAGTATTTCTTCCATTTTTAATTTAGTAAGAAGATGAATCCAGGTGTCTGCTGTTGTCTCTGCTTTTTAGTGTTAATAGTTCTCATTAAATGGGTGGGGGGAAAAAAAGTTAAAAAAGCAGAGAGAGTGAGCAAGAAACATATAGCAGTATTACAATTTATGACCTTTCCTTAAGGATCAGTGCCATTCAGTATATATTCCTTTGACCTTAAGTAAGGAATACATATCTACCATGGCTACAAAAGTTTTTGGTAGGATGTCAGTATTAGTGCCCATAGTAAAGAATGAGTATATAAATCTCCTGTCAAAACTTCCGATTACTTACATTTTTGTGTATTCCTGTTAATGGATATATCAAGAGAACAGGTAAATGATGCATCAACAAAAACAAATGATTGCTTCTTTTTAATCTTAATGGGAAGAATGGCTTCAAAGAAAGTTTTAACTGCTTGTCCCCTAAACAATTTTGGATCGCTTTGGTTAAAGAAGACGACCTCACAAGCCATATCAAAATATTAAGGAGTCCCTAGCCTTCTTTATTTCTCAATGGGTTTAATCACAGTTTTATATAAATATGATTGAACTTGCTTCTTTATATTTGTTTTAGTATAGCTTAATTCAGAAGTGTGCTGTAGATACATAATTTGAACCTAAACCATTACTGAATTACTAGATTGGTACATTACACTTAACATTCGCCATAGAAACCTAGATTCAATCAATCTGTGGAGCCACTGGAGAGGAAAACCCCAACTTTGCTCATCCTAAGGCTTATAAGAGTCAAGGCTTGTGGGATATACATGATGCAAGTGATGTGATACAAATTATCAAGAAAAGATGCTTTCAGTTAATTTCATTACTTCAAATCTTCTGCTTTGAACAAAACTGAACATAGCTTTTACAAAGTAGAGTTTTCAGTCTTATGGATATTTAAAGTGCAAGATAGATCTTGTTCTTTAGTATTTAACTTGTAAAGCAGACCTTTATTTGCAAACAGATCATGAGGTGTATGAAATGGAAGATGAATTTTAATTTACTTTTTATTCTTTGAAGTTCTCAGATTATCAAAACTACATTGTGAATAGTTGTGTGAAGGAGAATCCAACGATGGAAAGATCAATTGCTCTTTGCAATGGTATCTCTCAGTGGGTGCAGTTAATGGTTCTCAGTAGACCAACACCACAGCTTCGAGCTGAAGTATTCATCAAGTTCATTCATGTTGCACAGGTCAGTTAAATTTTGACACGTGTTATTTATTTTGTCTTTCTCTGAAACACCCCTTTAGTTGCTCTTCCCACACTACTAGTGTGGGGTCAGCTAGGAAAGAGATGTTGGCAGTGGTCTCCTGGTTCATATATACAGTGTGCACATGTGTGGGTTCATACCAGGTATTCAGTTACATTATCTTCAATGGCACTATAGCTTTCTTGTATCTATTCTGAAGAAACTGCACCAAGAAACTAGAATTCCTTTTCAATCAGCTGGTGAGATCCCAAGCTGAAACTGCCTATCTTTCCACTGTATGAACTGTTATGATGCTTTTGACCATACGTAGAAGCATTTGTACCAGATATGCTTTACCTGATAGAAACAAAACTATGGTCCTATTGATATTTTTTTGCATGCTAATCCAACTGCAGTCACAAACAAGACAATGGTCAGTGTTTCCTAGGTGTGGCATACCGCAGGAAAAGGGAGAAGTACTAAGGAGCCCTTTGAAGACTTAATAATTCTGTAGATAGAGTATCTTATTTAATAACAGGAAAACAAGTAAATGTTACACCCAGTAAAATTAGAATTTCAATACTGAAATGAATGAAGTCAAATGGATTATGGGACAAAACTTGTAAGAACAATATTAAACTTGTCCCTGAACAACAGAGGAAATGTAGAATTTGGGTTTTCATGTTGAACAGTTTCACCCTTTAAATAATAAATACTGATTGTTTTTATGTCAACACAGAAGCTTCACCAGTTGCAGAATTTCAATACGTTAATGGCAGTGATAGGAGGTCTCTGTCACAGTTCCATTTCCAGACTCAAGGAAACAAGCTCATGTGTTCCTCATGATGTAACTAAGGTTGGTATTGTTTTATAAATGAGATAACTTTTAAACTTTTTGTTGTCATTGCCTACACGCACATGCACAAAACTAAGCTTATTTTGTTAAATCTGACAGAGGAAAAAAAAAAAAAAACTTCCTCTGTTCTTTTTTTTTTTTTTTTCTTTGTCATTTCATCTTTACAAACACCAGTTACTCCTACACTTTCAACCCTCTCTTGGAGATTTGTAGAGCTTTCTCAATTTTTTTGTTTGGGTATGAGAAGATGCATTTTCATTTACATGCAGTAGCACAGAATAGCATTCAAACAATTGCAGACAATGAGATCCTAGAATATTTGAGAATAAAACTTTGCTATCCATAGCAACACTGACCAGCCTGAGTCTATAAAATGCTATCACAGACGTCGGCACTTTAAACTGAAAAGACCAGTTCATCTGATCTTTCCCTATGACAGATTTTATCTAGCTGAGACTTGAACAAACTTAACTCCAAGACACATATATTGTAATACAGTGGAACATTAGGAATTAGTTGAAATTTTCATTTTAATTCATGTGAGTTGTAGAATGGACATATTTTTGCTGTGATTCCAGCTACTAAAACTGTGAAGTTTTTGTTTGTTTTGTTTTGGTTTGGTTTTTTTTTAGCTATGAAATGGCTTTAGGCACTTGGTCTTAAGAGACTAATGCACTTTATCTTATTTGGGTCCTGAAAGATTTCATAAGGGTATCTAAAGAATTTGTTTTGATCACAGTATATTTAAACAGCTTTAATGAACAGTGAATACCTGAAGTCTAGACCAGAAATGACTTCCCACTGATAACAGTTGCAGATCTCAGGATCTATAGATCCAGTTTAGCAAGCTTATTTTAGAAGCATGTTGTTTTACAAATTTCCTCATTATGAGGAGTGGACTGCACATGTGCCTATGATTTGAATAAATTTTTGCATCAAGAAATTGTATATAAGTACTAATAAAAATTAAGTAAATACAGGTTGGTAATTAATGACTTTACTAGTTTAAAGTTTACTTTAAAGTTTAAGTAAATAGATTAACTTGTGAAGGTTAAAAATCAAGTGGTTAGACAGGAACTTCCACAAGAAAACCAACCAATCAACCAACCAAAAAAAACAACAAACAAAAACATTGCTCCATTGACTTTCTAATATTAGAAGTCAGCTTTGTGCCTGTACAGTTTTAAGCAAGGAAGGTGTTTATATGGCTAGACTTGAGATTTGTTTGGCCTTTGCAACAAGTTGATATATGTTCCTTCCTTATCAAGGAAGAAAGCCTTCTTAAAAGCACAGATGTGCCACCTTGACCTGTAAGAGTTCTGATCATGTTGTGATAGGACCATAGCACGGTGTAAGGTTTCTCTTCCAGTCCATTCCAGCTGGTGACCTGGAAGTTGGAGAATTGCATTCCACATTGTAAGGTGAAGATGCTTGCTTTTAGGAAGGTCAGAGACATGACAGATAGCTTATACATTACCCGCAGAAGCATCCCCTTGATTTGAGAGGATTCTTTCTTTTCATTGACTTAATAGGGAATGTAGGAAGGCTGGCATTATAGATGAGGCACGTAAGATGTATTATTAATTTAAACAAGGTGAATAACTAGATTTCATTTGGAGCCTAGAGACTTACATTTTTAAATCGATGTTGACAGTCACAGTGAGCAAACCACATAAGAATAGTCTGGAAAATTCGTGTGATATATGGCCAGAACAGAAGGAGGAACCACTTTTGATTATTTGTTTTCTTTTTCTTTTTAGGTGTTTAATGAAATGACAGAATTGCTTTCATCTTACAAAAACTATGACAGTTATCGACGTGCCTATAACGAGTGCACTAACTTTAAGATCCCAATCCTTGGGGTCCACCTGAAAGACTTGATATCGCTTCATGAGGCCATGCCAGACTACTTAGAAGACAAGAAAATTAACATATACAAACTGTACTCTCTGTATAACCACATAAATGAGCTGATACAACTCCAGGAAATGCCACTTCCCCTGGAGGCTAATATGGACCTTGTTCATTTGCTTACAGTAAGTCTATTGGATGAGATAAACACCTGCATTTAAAAAATGATTTTCAAGTACCTCTCAAATTAAACTAAGTAGAGAATTCCATTAATTATAAATACTTAACACTGTAAGACTTTTTTTTTTTTCCTTAACGAAGTGTACAATAACAGAAGAGAAAAAGTTAGTGATGCTGGTTTACCTGGCAGCAAGGGTAGAGGTGCCTCGTGAACACTTTGTTATTTTAAAGTTTATTGGAATTTTCTCCCAATTACTTCCATAAGGGAAGGAAACATTTATTTACATTTCACTATGGTAGTATACATTCTGTGTGTACTTTCCTTATGGAAGCACCCTGACTCCTCTGCTGATTAAGCCTCAATAGGGAGAAGGGTAGAAAGCTTCCTTAGGGTGCACCTTGGAGGCAGAAGATTGCATATAAGGCTTTCTCGTGTTGAACATATAAACTTGCACATAAAAGGGGTTCCTCAAGATGTGTAGGGTTAAACATACCACATTTCTAGCCAAGTTTCTTCTGGTACTAATAAAACTGTTTGACATAAAGATCAGTCAAGCGTAGTTGTATTGTGCTTCTAGTAATCTCTAGTCAGTACATGTTACGAACAAAATTAATATTACCTAGCACATGTGTCACAAAAATAGTTCTAGCCTCCCCTGGTAAGTTAAAATAGTAACTTTTAGTAAAACAGTAAATCTGCCTTTCTTGTTTCTCAGTTTTGCTTGGCCCTAACAAGTCTTACAGATTGGAAAAGCTGGATAGCCTGCTGACTCTTTCTGGTTATGTGGCCTGTTTCAGGAAAACCTCATAGATAAAATGTTCTTGTGCTTAAGGTTATTTGTCCTCTCTGACAGCACTTGTGTAAGGTCTTGTGCCCAAGGCCTGAAACAGGCTATTCAGTACTTCCCATAGAGCTACGTAAAGTGGTGAATTTCTTCCTGTAAAATGTTTTAAATGCTTTGTCTCAAATGATTAGAAGTTGATCTTTTTCACTAACGTTTTATAAAAGTGCCTATTACAAGCTTGTAGAACTTTGGCCACAAGTTCATGTAACTATATATTACAGGACATAACATAAAAGAAATACTTCTTCATTTCAAAGCAGGAGTTTCTCAACTGCTAATATTCCAGGGTGTATGAGTGTATGATTTTCTTGTTTGTTCCCTGTTTTTTTTTTTCCTCTCAACAGTCTTTCTCCCTTGTGTTCCTATCAACAGCCAAATCAGTTTGAAGAGGCAGTAGTGATTACGTACATGAGTCAATAATTTATAGAAATATCTTAACATTTGCACTAGTTTTTGAGTGTCAGAAACTACTTTAAGATTTCCCCAGGAATCAAAAATTATTCACTACTTTTACTACAACAGCAATCTTTTAGTTGTTCACAAGAAAGTTGTTGCACATTTGAAATTTAAGCCATGTTATTCAGCTTTGGTCTGATGTGTTATTTGCATTAAGCAGTATATTTTGGTTTCTTATTTTATATATATGTGACTGCCACCACCTTGACTGATATGCTAGGATAACTTGAAACTAATTTTGTTATGGAGAGAGTATTTCAACATTGTATTTTCTTCAGACTTGCCTTGGATGGAGGCTTGTAACACATTTACCTGTGGCTTTTCTGTTCACGTTTCTAATGTGAATATTTTCATATAGTCAAAAAGTGTCATGTTGCCAGTCTTAAATCTTAACTTGAAATTGTTTCCATTTATTTGCTATACCATTTTCTGGGGCACACCCATAAGCAAAGATATAAATTTGGTAACTTTTTCAAATTCCTTTATTTATCCAGGTGTAAAGTATCTCACTCTACATAACTGCAGTTGACAGCTAAGTTCTCACTAAATATATGCAAGTCTGTCTTTTATCCTCATCATATACTTGTTGGTTCAGTGTGGTCCCCTGACATGTTTAAACGAGAATTTTCTGAGAATTATGGTTGACAGACAGTTTCATTGGAATGGTGCTTAGTTGCATGGTAGACTATCTGTGTATCATGGGAGTAACAGGTTTTTTTCAGGTTTCTTATTAACACACGGCTAGTTATGCCTTCAGTCACTTGCGTGTTAATGGCTGTAGCTGTGTAATGTTACAGATTTCCAGATAACAGCAACAACAGACTGGAATTTAGAAATGCGCCTATTTCAAATCATGGTCAACGCCTACGCAGCTCAAATGCATTTTTTTCCTGTGGTGCAACCTAAATTAAAAAATAGTCCATCAAAATATACTAATGCATGCCAGGAAGAAATTGATCAAGTAGTATCAACTGCTTTGGGATTAAGCTAATATTGTGTTTGTTTTCAGCTGTCCCTTGATCTGTACTACACAGAAGATGAAATTTACGAGCTTTCATATGCACGAGAGCCAAGAAGTCACCGAGCTGCAGTAAGAGCCTTTCCAGATTCTTAACAAAAAAGTTTTTTTATGAGCAATTTAACTTTTATCCCTTGCATTCATTTTATTTTGTATGTTTTTGGCTTAGCATAAGCTTCATAGACTGAGCAAAATCTGTTAAAGCATAGTTTGATGATGGTTGAATAGGTTGATGATGAAGCATAAACGAGAGTATACGCGAGACTTGACACCAATGTCAGGTTTCACAGTACAAATACAAATGCAGTTACTTTTATAGAGACATCAGGCTCAACCTTGACAAACGATACTGGTTCTTTTAAGTTAAGAATTCTTACATGACTCAAATGATCAAACCCATGAGTGCAGTTTTCGTTCCTGTTTTATAAACATGGAAAAGATGGTGAATTTACAGGGTTGCCAGTGAACCGTGAGAATTTAAACCATTGTTTTGGACAGCTCAGGGAAGAGCTTTCTCTGAAGTACCACATAGTTATCGAAAGTATGACGTTGGGTCAGATAGGCCATTTCTGCAGTCCTGTATCACATAGTTCATCATCATGAATTGAGGAAGCATTATACTGAAAATATTTTAACATGGTACTAATAAAGTTCCATTCAATTTATTGTAGCCTTTGACACCTTCTAGACCACCAGTAGTTGCAGACTGGGCCTCAGGAGTAGCCCCAAAACCTGATCCAAAAACCATCAGCAAACACGTTCAGAGGATGGTGGATGTAAGTATGGTTGGACTATCTACCTTACATCTCAGTTATAGTCTTAATGTTTAGGTATGAAAAGACACAAAGAAGGGAAAAAAATAGGGCCAGACACAATCAGTGATGTCACTCTATAAGTGGAAATAGGTCTGTCACACAGCTGCTTCTCACATAACATTAACCTGGCCAAATAACCCAGGCAGCTGCACAGATTTGGTTAGGGAGATCATCATTGACAGCATTAACTGAGTGCATTAGTACAAGTTGTGCCTTAATAATGATCTTAAAGAGTGATGAAATAAGAGCTAGCGTTGTGAAGCGTTCAGTCTGTTGCATGTTGGCTTATCTGTATCTTCCTACAAATCAAAAAATCATCATGCTTCTTCAGACTCAAGCAAGAAAAACAATTAGAAAAAACTTGTACTGTTGAATAGATATTGAGGGAAAGTAGGAGAGGAATCCTCTGAATATTGTGAAGACTTTCTGAAGTGGTAATTCAGTAGTTCCTATCCATGTTATAAACTATTCTACTATTATCTTACACAGTCTGTCTTCAAAAATTATGACCATGATCAGGATGGATACATTTCTCAGGAAGAATTTGAAAAGATAGCAGCCAGTTTTCCATTCTCATTTTGTGTAATGGCTAAAGACTGGTAAGTACTTACAAATCCCTTTTAACCTAGTTCTGCTTATCAACTTTGTATGCCCTGTGTGTGTTATTTCTGTTGTTTTGTTAGTGGTGGTTTTGTTTCCTTTATTTTTTCATCTTCTGTCACTACGATGGTAAAATCATCCTCTTCACCAACAAATGGAAGTGAAAACAACTGACAAAAGCATCTTTTAAGTGTTTTGTGAACGAACTCTTCATGAGCTTAAAGAAATAACCAGGCTGATGTAGGAGTAAGAACAGAGATAATAGAAGAAATATTTTTAGAATGATATGCAGTATATACTGCTGAGGAACTTTCCAAAGATGACCTGTTCATAAAAAATAGAGAATTGGCAAATGTATATTTTGGTCAAATTAAAAATATTTCTTGCAGCACATTAAAGCACGGAAAAATACAAACATAGTTATTCCAAAATTTTGAAATAGCTTTGAGGTTGCATCTCATATACAGATAGTTCATTTATCCTTACAAGCTGCAATTGTAACATGTAGAGAAGCTTCTGTAGACTTTTGGAACTGTTGACAAAATTACTGATATCACTGTAGTTCTTGGCCAATTAAAGTACAGCCATTATAAATTGTGAAGGTATGTTTAGTTCTCCTTATTGGTATGTTTAATTCTCCTTATTGCTTTTAAGAAAAGAGGTGCCTCACAAACAACTTTTCTTGTTTATTTTCAGGGAAGGTCTGATTAGCAGGGATGAAATAACTGCTTACTTTATGAGGGCTAGCTCAATCTATTCCAAATTAGGACTTGGGTTTGCTCACAACTTCCAAGAGACCACTTACTTAAGGCCTACTTTCTGCGACAACTGTGCTGGATTTGTAAGTTCACTTTTTAGTAAATTATGTTAATATTGTTTGGAAAAATGCCTATTTTTATCTCATAATTACTTTGTATCACATACAGAAATGAATCTGTTTAAAACACCAGTGAAACTACAAACATCAAGTTACTGCCTGTGTAGCTATTTAATGTACCTTTTATATCCCCCTTGGCAGTGCTATTATCTGTTTAAACATGGCTCCTACTTTGCGGTGTTTGGCTGCATCACTCTCAGAGAAGACTTCCCAAATCCAGAGGCTTCCACTCCACTGGGCTGTCAGAACTGGGGCTGTTAGTGTGTGTCCAAAGGAGGGCTACAACAATGGTGAAGGGTCTAGAGAGCAAGATGTATGAGGAGTGGCTAAGGTCCCTTAGTTTGTTCAGCCCAGAGCAGAGCAGGCTGAGCGGAGGCCTCATGGCAGCCTGCAGCTTCCTCACATGGGGAGCGGAGGGGCAGGTGCTCAGCTCTGCTCTCTGGGGACAGCGACAGGACCCGAGGGAATGGCATGGAGCTGGGTCAGGGGAGGGTCAGGCTGAGTGTTAGGAAAGGTTCTGCACCCAGAGGGTAGTTGGGCACTGGAGCAGATTCCCCAGGAAAGTGGCACTGAGAATATTTGTATGTATGTATAATCTGTAAATATTCATGGATCTGAGCCTGCTGGAGTTCAAGACGCATTTGGAAAATGCTTTCAGAAATACGGTTTTATTTTTAGGTGGTCGTGTGCAGAGCCAGGAGTTGGACTTGATCCTTGTGGGTCCCTTCCAACTTGGGATATTCTATGATTATATGAACTCATGTTCTGGTACACACAAGCCCCGTGCCTGGCACAGGAAGATTTAGTAAAACTGACTCCAACCACTTCCTAGCTTAGCTGGGATCAAACAAGAGTGCTGACGAACAATTCTACATCTACTCTAGTTCTACACCTTCACTGGGAGCTGTTAGATCTGCTGATGTATTCATTAGAGACTAGGTTAAGCTATTTTGTTTGTGGTTAAGGAGCATGCATACAAATATTATGTTTAACTTACTCTAAAGATGTGTAGATAGTTCATATTTTGATTTTTACCATTAAAAGGATATGAAAACAAGGTACTCTGCAGGTGCTCAAATCTCAGATGTGAGTAGAGTGTTTAGTGAATATTTTTATCCAGAGGTATCAAAGGTGCACAGAAATATGTTAACATATATTGTTTGTTTGAATTTCAGCTTTGGGGAGTCATAAAACAAGGATACAGATGCAAAGGTAAGATACTTTATTCTTTGTTAAATTTAATCTATAACTAATGGTGAATGGCAAAACAACCAAATAAAAAAACACCTTGATTTTTCCAAGATCCATTGCTATGTCTATGGACCTATTTAATCTAGCCTCTCAGGGAGAAGGCTGACTCAAGAATAGGATGATAGACATGCTCCAAAAGAAATGCGAAGGTGAAGGAACTGATAGCTCTAACCTTTTGCAAATCTTCACTGAATCCAGAGGACTGATAAACAGACCCTTCTATTCTGATGAGTGCAATACAAATTCTCTGAAAACAGTGTAACAGGTTCACAAGTATTTTGCAGTTTTCCACCTCATGCATGTATCTGCTTTCTCTGCAACTCCTACAGTCAGAACTGTTACAACTGTATGTTGCTATTTGATATTTTTATATTGAAAAGGAGTTTGAGGTATATATAGCAAGGGGATACAGTTGAGTTTTTACTAAGTGTATATTGTTTCAGGTAAGGCATGTAGAGAACCTTAAAGAAACTTTCCTGCTTCCTTTGGAAGCAACACAGTGTGAGAGCTGACTTGAAATACTACAACAGAGCCACTGAATCATGTCAAATTTGTTTTGTTTACAGACTGTGGAATGAATTGCCACAAGCAATGCAAAGACCTGGTTGTGATAGAGTGCAAAAGAAGACCCAAAACTTCAGTTCCAGACAGCAGCCCAACATCTGCTCTTGCTTCAAGCCTCTGCACACTAGGGGTCAAAGAGCAATTCCATGGTGAGGAAAGGTCACATTAAAAAAGATCAAAAGATCTAGATAATTTTTTTGTTCATTTTTCTTTTAAAGATGAGTTGTACAGTATTGTTTAGGGTTTGGTTAGTTAATTGCAGAGTTTTACCAACATAGTAACTAGAACGAGTAGGCCTCCAGCCCAAGCAGTAAGATCAATGGTCTGTATAAAACTTATTAACATATAAAATATCTAGAGGCTTTTCTCTGAGCTTAATGGTAGGTATGCTGTGATTCTGATGGAAGACTCCTGTTTTCCTCTCAATAATCCTACTGAGATAAGGCACAGCACTGTTCCAAGAGACATGATATTGAAAAATGTCCCATGACACCAATTTTACATTTACCAATGTAAAAATAAAGAATAGTTATATTTATTCATTAAAGTCATGTTTAATTACTGTACCTGCTGGTTCTCCTTTCTTGGGATAAAATCTTGACTCAATTTATGATGCATATTCTACAGGACAAGAAGAAGGACCATTCACGTTTCCTAACGGAGAAGTAGTGGAACACAATGAAGGCAGCAAAGACCGAACCATTATGCTGATGGGTTCCTCAGCTCAGAAAATCTCAGTAAGACTGAAACCAGCTGTGGTTCATAAAGGTACACAGACTGATTCTGTACTGCTGCTTGGTGATGTATCTCATAGGCAGACAGAGAAGAAAGAAAGGATACCAGAAAATCCTTATCTCCAGCCTACCCCACCATCCCCATGTCCAAGCCCACTACTAAGCCGCAAAAAGGCATATGTTAAATGGGAAAACAAGGACTCCAGCCAGAAAATGAAGGAGGAGCATCACAGCTATAAACCCTCATACCACGAACTTGAGCAGGTATGTACATAGCAAAACAAATCTGGCTTTGTACAACAGTACTGTAAAGTGGTTAGAGTGGGGTGGCTGAGTGGGAAGGTGTCGCACTACCACTGTGCCTCCAGTATAATTGCCAGAATAATCCATGAGAGGTATCATGAATTCTTAGCCGCTTTAACTGCATCAGTAATGTTTCACTTCAAATGCAATTTTAGTAGTGGTACAGGGCTTAGGAATACATTTTGAAGCCTTTGTTATGGTTACGTTCATCCCTGTAGCCTTTTAAGTGACACGCAAGAATGTGACTGTAATCCAATTGCTTAGGACAGGATGTTACTCCACAAAATAAGTTATTTTAAGGAATAAATTTTATTTATTCCTTTTATTTTTTTAAGTCTTCTGCACATGTAATACAAGACTGAGAAACTTGAATTAGTGTTTTAACGTAACTTTGAAAGGATACTATTTACATAAGGCATTATGTTGAAACCAGTTTAACACTTACCTTAACAAAAATATTTATGGCTAAAGAAAATCTGACTTCTAATACAAATTTAAGACAACAATGTTAGTCAAAAAAAAAAAGTTCCTAGAAGTAGAGAGAATATAGAATAAACAAAAAGCATACAGTGAGATGCACGTCAGCCGTTACTAAACAAGGAATCAGAAATCTGTTCAAAGCTTTAACATTTTCTTAAAAGTTAAAAAAAAAAATAAATATGTAAATATCCCAGCCTGCCTTGGAGAAACAACTGTTCTGAACAATGTATAGAGTACTTTTCTGTATTTCTTTCCTCATGGATTACAATGCTGGTAAATCAGCTCTGTGTACAAGCTCCAAACTTTACAGAATATAGTGTCTACTGTTATGTCTTGATTCTCACTATGTAATCAAGCACTGTAAAGACACATTTCTACAACATGTCTTAATTTAGACTCTGCTTTGGATTGTAAGAGGAACTTCTTGTTAATGACTGATAACACATTTTATAGATAGCTTTGTGTATATATATATATAAAACATGTATATATGATTTGCAAATGATTGTCTTAATACGTTAACTGCTTGTTAGCTAAAATGTCTCATCCTTTTAATGTTACTGCATGTAAGCTAGTATCTTTTCTATCGTTAAGAGACATCTCCAACTTATGTTTAAGCCAATCAACCTAAATATACAACCAGACAATCCTGAAACAAATTTAAAATCAAATCCCATTCTCTATTTTTTTTGTTTGTCTAGGAAAGAAATATTCTAAAGGCAGACAATGAAGGTTTAAAGATCCAGCTGGAGCAGGCACATAAAACAATCGAATCTCTTACAATCCAGAGAAGAAATCATGTAGTTGATGACCTACAGCACAGAGACTGTTCCTAGCAGAAAAGGGGAAGATCCCTATGGAAGAATGGAAGGCTGAAGGTGTGACAAAGCTGCTTTACCAAGTGATCTGGAGAGCTAGTCCAAAGGATTTTAAACAGAAATGCTCTCCTTATTCTGTACACTTCTGTATTAGAAATACACTCTTAAGTGTATAAATGAATTCCTTTGACCTTTTTAAGGTAATTTAGCATCATCTGCATGATGAAAATCTTATCTTCTGGGATTGCTTTTAAAAGGAGTGACACTGTTCCTGAAGTTTATGTTCATGACGGATTCCACAGTGAGTTCGCTGCAGGCAGCACACATTACTCTACTCTACAAGTGTTCTGACAATGTAGCTTTCATAAGACTATCACCTCAGATTTGGTCCAAATTCAGGTTTGTAGAAACATGATCAATAAAGCTAAGCATTTAAGTAAAACTGCAGAAATATTCCATTAAGAGAGAGAGTTCCTTCTCATTGTGTCTAAAAACAATTAAAATTATTAAGTGGACTGTGGCCTTTATTTCTGAAGTTTAGAAAAAATATTAAAATAAGTAAAGCTAATGATATTTGATTACTTGATTCTTAGGCTTTGTTAGGATAAACTGACAAATGTTTTAAAACTCCTTCAGAGCTTTGTAGTCCTGCTGCTCAAATGCTTACCTTTGTTAAGGTAAAATATGAGACTTAAGAGTTTAGAGTGAACACTGCTTCCATTTTTGTGGAAATGAGCCCTACTTATTCAGCTTAAAGGATAGCTTGCTGTCCCTTTACCATAAATATGGGACAAAGTTGATTATCTTTTTTGTAATGTCAAATGACACCAGTGTTGCAACATCTGAGTACAACCTTAAAGGCCATATTATGAGGGAAACTGTATAGTAATCCCAGTGCAACAGATAATGTATTTCTGAGTTTCTAACATCTTACAGCTCTAACCAGGATTTTCCATTATCTTTCTCATAGCTTTCACATGCACTTTATCTAAAGAGTCAAGCTGACCATGCTCTCGTGTATAAATTTTGTATAGAGAAAGGTGCTAGGGAGGTAACTTAGTTTTAATGCTATTAAGTGTTCATACTGGTAAAGGATGACAAAACAGTGTTTCAAGTTACTAGTATATTTGTCAGAATAGTCGATTTTAAAATTGCATTTGCGTTTCAAGGTAATTCTTACACTTACAGTTGTATAAAACTCACTTGCATTTATCAAGCAGGTATTTCTCATACATGTAAACAGCAGAAAGTTAAAACTTGATATATTTATTAATAATGTATACTTAATACTCTTCAAAACTTGCAAGTTACTTTACAAACTCCAATATAGATTGAATTTTTAGTTGACCCGTTATAATAGCATGCGTGCTTTGTGTTCAAAGTGGCATAAGTGTATGTTCTATCTCTAGTTTACAGTCATTAATTGTCAAGTATATGAACGTTTTACTGTTTAAAAAAAGACCATTGGAAACTACTTAGCAGTTTACTGGTTCTAAATCCTTGTTTAGCATTTAGATTGTGCTTGTACCTCCATGACTGGTAGGAGACAGTAGTAGTAGTAGTACTAGTAGTAATGGAGTTTGTTATTTACTGTAAATAAATATGGTAAAGAGTTGAAATGTGTATGACAAAAAATAGCAGCTGTGAAGATTGTGCAACTTTTGTTCCTCATACACTAAACCTGAATTATTAACAGTTAACACGTAATTGCACTTTGATTAGTGAAGCAGTCAAAATGGCTTTCAGGTCATGTTTGTAAACTTGCTTTGCCAATTTTCTGTAAGCTTCTTGATATTTGTCCTCTATGCAGGACTACAGCAAGGAGAATTTTTGATATGCATTTAGCAAACAAAAGTCTATTTCTGCAACAAATAAACAGGATAAATACTTAATATATTTTCATGTATTTGGAAAATACCTTCAAAGAGCAACAAAGACTGGTAAATCCTGTTGTGCAGCTAACTGCTTGCTTATGCTCTGGACTCTGGATTCTAATAGAATTTCTGTATGTGTATATACATATATATACTTTGTTCATTTCCTTCCCTCCCTCTCCAAAGTAGACAAACTAATGTCAACAGCCGGCCCAAAGGCCAGCGTTACTATGTTACAGAGTACTAAGGTTTAGTACTTAATGCTTAAAATTGAGTTAAGACCATATTTGTACAGTCGTAAATGTTAACATTTCTCTCTGTCATTCTATTGTTCCTACAAACAGTTTGAATGATTTACAACACCTACTTGCAGGAACATCTTACAGAACCAGTATATGGTGCTTCATGTGTGCTGAAAGCTTCCTGCTTCAAATGACTTGGTTGATACCTGGAAAACTTGAGAGCTCTTCAACTACATTCAGGTTCTTTGTTTGCCAAAATCCCTTTACAATGTTTGTTGTTTTTTTTTTTCCTGTTTTGGTGATAGTCCCTTCTTATTACTTTTGGGACTTCGATTTTGATGCATGAAAGACTTGTGCTAATAGCAAAAACGGACTGTACTGAGATACTGCTGAAACCAACCGAGCTATGAGCAAACATCACATGCGTCTGTTAACCTTAATGCTCCTCCTCTATGCTAGGAAAAAAAGATACAGTTAAACTACCAAGTGCTGTTTAAGTCTTATCAGCAAACAGTGATATTGAACACCACTTATAATTTATCTTGTTAATAAAAATGAAAAGCACTTACCTTTATGCTTTCTCCAGGCTCAGCTGTGTTTCATGTACGTACAGGAAGGAAGAAAAAATGAACACCCCCGCCCCAACTACTGTTTATTTTTAAGTATAAATTCTGATCCTCTAAAGATAAAGTAGACTGAATAATATAAAAACTAAAATGGCAGAGCTACTTTTAATATTCAAATTGAAGACAACTGCATTTAAAGTAGCTTAGAAATGCTTTTGAAAATACCAAAGCTACCTTTTGGAATTTTTTATTATAGCAGCAGTCTGTTATTCTGTTGTAACTGCTCTCTACAGCAACTTGAAAGGTTTTTGTTTTAATGCTATTAAAGAAGATTGAAAAAGTGTACAGATTGTAAAGATTTTATATATGTGTAAGATTTTGGTTTAATATTTATAATAGAAAAAAATATTAAAATTGCACATTGCCTCTGCGTTTCTATCTGAAAAATCTTAACAACCTAAATTCTTTTTCCTCGATTCTGTTATCTGGGACACTTCTGGGACTAACCTAGTGTCTGAGTCTCTACTCTCTCTTGCACCTGAGAACATTGAGAACGCTCGGGAAGCTAGGCCTGCGCAGATTATTCTTTCAGTATTTTAGTGGTTGACACGCTACAGACACTGTTTCTGCCACTCTAATGTTCCAAGTATTGCAAAGCACAATATCCTACTAATTCTGAAAAGATTTAACAGCATGATAAAAAAGTTTAAACAAGTCTTCTGCAATTTCTACTAAGGCTGTCTATTACACAGACAACATCACAGCACCCTGAAGATTTACTATTTACCTTACAGCAAAACTCAAAATACTGCATCTCAAAGGCATTTTTTATGTGAGGTATTGAACATCAAAATATCTGACAGAGGGGAGGCAAGAACAAGTTGTGTTTTGTTTCAGAATTACAGAAATTAAAAATTGAAAGCTTCACAAGTAATTAGAAGTTATTTCCTTAATTTACATAAAGACAACAGTAACAATCATGTAGACCTATGCTTTTTGTCCTATTTTTGACACTGACACTTTCAAATGAGACAATACAAGTGGGACGTATCTGGAATCTGTCCTGTCTGGTGAAATTTTCCTGTATTGTTATCTACTGCCTTGTCTATTTTGGTCATGATCATAAAAAGCAAGTTTCATCATTACTGCAAATCACCAGCCGGAATTCTTCCTTACAAACACAGGAGCACTATGAAATAGAGAATCCAAATTACACTACAGTGATGCAAGTAACTTCAAATACAGTACTTTATTCCTCAGTGTTTACAGCTGTTAACAAGTCTCTCAAAGCCTGACACAAAAATCTTTTTTTTTCCAATTCTCAAGCAACCAAAACCATTCACTAAGTCTGAATAAACACAAAAATGCTCACAAACATATATATGAAAAAAATTTACTTACAACAATTTTTTAAAAATACTTTTTGTCAGGACTGAAACAGAAAAATTTGAGAAGAGGTTTAAATCAATTATTTTAACGTTATTATTGCATCTTTTGATAAATTAAAAACATACATTCTGACAGTAAAGAAAACTGAGAAAAGGATACCTCTATGAAATGTGGTGGTGCTTACTTTACTTTTCTACTACTGCCTTCGCGTTTTGGAATTATTCAAGAAAAAATGAAATGACCTGAGTAAAAAAAAATCTCCCCCAAAACTTCCTCCTATTTAAACTCTTGTCTTCTACGTGGTCTACATCAATACAATTGAACTATGATATTGGAATACTTAACTGTTATAATTAGATGTGGGCACACAGCTGGTTTACTTGATGGTCTACTTCATTCTGAACTGCCCTGCCTGTTACAAACTACATGAAAGCACCAAGGCACATCCACATACACAATTAAAACAGTTCAACTAAAACAGTGCAACATCAGATCTTGACTGATGAAATTTTTATGCAGAGACAAACCACCTGAATTTCCTTGGTGTTACTAAATGCTTGGCTGTTGTTCAGAAATTACTTGTAGCAAAAATAACATCACTGGGATGAGGAAACAAAACTTAAAATTAAGGCTTTGTTAAAACTTACTCTTTCCACTCCCTTGCTGACCAATACTTCTCAGTTCCAAGCCCAGTAGTCTCACCCAGCATGTCATGAACTTGTGAGCTGTTCTGTAGCACTAGGCAAAAATCAAGCTCAAAAGCAAGAAAACCAGTGCTATGCTCCCACACGACCCATGAGCACCTCTGCAATGACAGCAGACACAACAGAAACGAGCATAGGAAAAAGTGATAAAGAGACCATACTGCTAGCAGGTGGTGAAGTTAAGCCAGCAGAGTCAACTCATTGTATCAAGAGTTTACATCCAAGCCAATGTGTTCAAGCAAGGAAAACTCCTGCCCTTTTTTGTTAGGTACCTGCTGGGTCCCCAAGTATGGATAAGACTCTATCAGTCCCATCACAAAGCAGCATACTCGAACAAACAACAATCATACAGGGATGTTACAGGAGGGAAACTTTTCAAGTTTATCTAGACTAAGATTTCAAATGAACGTGTTGGTGGTGACTAATTAATAACATCTTACACAGGCTTTTAAAGGATGTGATAGATAATCATGATTTTAAACAGAGCTTTAGATTTGTGCACAGATCTCCCTCTGTAACTGAGGACATGATGCATGTGTCCCTGAAAACAGAGTAACAACTTGAAAGCAGACCAAATACAGACACCAACAGCAAATTTGTGGAAAAAAAACACAAAACAACTCACCTCATAACTGTGGAACATAAACCACAATCAAATCTTGAAAGTTCAACCTGCAGTTAAGACTAAGCTATATAGTCAGTGGAAGTGCTGGAAGGTTTCTGTGCTATGCCATCAACACACATGCCCAGGTTTATCAGATGCCTTCCTGAATTTCTCTGCAGTAATGTGACCCTGATAAATACTGTCATGAACACACACTTCGGCATTCTCTCCCTGTTCCACCTCTACTCACAGGTGGCATCATAACAGGGGAGATCTCAAGAAACTGGACAACAGAAATTCCTTCTTTAACTGACAGCTGTGAACTTGCCTATATGTATTTACTGCCATAATTATACAAAATCTAACTCCTCACCTAGATGCTCTTCTTCTAGAGTAGCACTATGTGTGAAGGAGAAGATATCCATATCATATCAAGACAGAATTTCTTTTAAGTTACCACACCAATTGGTTAGCGGAATAAGAGAAGAAAAGTCTTTGAAAACTGCATTTGCACTTTTTCCAGAGAACTCAATGGGGAAGAACAACTTTTGTATGAGATACCTTATCAAGCAGGAGGGAAAAAAAAAAAAAAAGAAGAAATGGCACGTTCTTTCTCAGGAAGCTCAGCTTTGCTCAACCTTTATTTTTAAAGGCTGATGCAAAAGGAATGAACTCCCAAAGGGCATGATGGTTGCAGAAGTTTCCAGCTCAATCTGATCTTAAAATACTTTTATGAAACCTCAATAAAATGGAAAACAGGTAAAATCATACTAAACATTTAAAAAAAGTCACCGTGATTCTGATTTTATGGTACACACTCTGACCTTCAATTAGTCTCTAATATATTTATGAACGCACAAAGCTACCTAATTTTATTAGTTTCTATAGAACAGTAATTCAGAATATTACTTTTATGAGAAGTTTTGGAAAAATATGAAACCTAACTGAATAATTTTGACCAAAGACTTAAGGGTTTTAACATCAAAATTCCTCTACATGTCTGATAAGAAAACTGGATGAAGAGAAAAGCCTGAAAGCAGCATTCTTCTAAAAAGTGTTTCCCTCTAGTTCTTAGGCCTGTTTTTTTGTTTGTTTGTTTTTTTCTCGTCTCCTCTCTCTCCCTTCTATACAGTTTTAGGAGCAGGGGAATGGACATGCAACATGCGATAATTAGAGAGGCCTGAACATCAAAAAATTATTTTTTCTTTAAAAAGGTTTTTATTCAGTTTTCTGAGGCTTATTTTAAATAAGAGGACATAATAAAAAAACATGACCAGTACGAAAAACAAGGATTCTAGTCGCAATATTTTAGTATAAAACTTCTGTTCAGTTAACTAAAAGAATTCAATGACAACATCAGTTGGTCTAATGCAATGATTCATATGGTCATACTTAAATCTAACCTAAACCAAAGGTACCATAGCTAAATTCCTGATTACCAGTAAACACCACCACTATATTTTGCCAGTTACTCTTAGTATTTACAGGTTGTTTTTTTTTTGTTTTGTTTTTTTTTTTTTTTTTTTTTAGTATCGCCGGTATCCTCCACCTCCTCTTCCACCATATGGATCTCCGTAACCGCCCCTGCCACCATAACCTCCTCTGCCACCATAATCTCCCCTGCCACCATAATCTCCCCTGCCACCTTGGAAGCCACCTCCACCTCTTCCACCACCTCGGAAACCACCACCTCCAAAACCACCACCACCACCTCCTCCTCCTCCCCCTCCTCGACCCCCTCCGCCACCCCAGCCACCCCTTCCACCACCACCTCCACCTCCCCAGCCACCTCTTCCACCACCTTCTTGTCTTTTCTGCCAAGGAGGCATTTCAGGAGGAGGTGGTTCAATCTCTGTTGGTCTGCCTCCACGATCAGGTACTCTCCCCATAAGAACCTGTATGGTAAAACATAATTTTTAGTTTTAAAATAGTAATTACTTAAAGAGAGACAGAGTAATTCTCTCACGGATAAAAATATGCTGACTGCCCTTTAGAGGAAATATGGTTCCTTCAGTGTGGAGCTTGACATTAGGATTCCTATTTCCTGTCTTTGTAACTTGCTGCATGACAACAGGAGGCAAGAACTCAAAGTGATCCCATGTTTTACCTCTAAGACTTAAATAATTGCAGCTACCTAGCTCATAGTACTGTTGTGAAATCATTACAAAGAAAACTGCATGCAAAATACTGCAACAAAGCAATATATCATTCGTATATGTATATTCATAACTCCTTATGATGCTGCTGCTGTTCTACTTCATTTTCAAAAAGAAGTTCAAACCTAATCAGCCAGCAAAAAAAAAAAAATAATTGCCAAACTGATGTTCAACTCTTAAAAGGAACACCAGTATGCCTTACATTAGAAATTACTGATGCTGAGCAAAGAACGGTAACAGACAAAATACATAACACACTGCAGTAACACTTTCAAGAAAAAAAAAAAAAAAAGGAACTTTTGTAGGTATTACCTAGCGTACCAAAAGGGAGATTGTACTGGACAAAGTTACACAAAACATAAAGTTGAAGAATAAAGTAGGTCTTTTTGTTGCTGTTTTCAGATTACCTAAGCTCTCTATATAAAAAATATTAACATACTTGACTCAGTCCCAGGCACTCCAATTAAAGACCTCTTACAAAAAATAAAAACCAACCAAACATAACAACACCTCTCTCTCTCTCTGAGATCCTAGCACAGGTAGGAAACTTTGGAACTCTTGGGATCAAAACAACTAAAGGCTATCGAAATGGGACACAACATTTAAGAAAGGATTAAATAAAGGATTAATGAAAACAGACAGTCACCATTTAAATAGTGAATTATTCACTATTTAAATAGTGAACTAACATAGTTACTTGCAAGCTCCAGCTTTTGTTATAGTCCAGAAGGTAGTACTATGTTTACTTATTACAAGTAGCCAAACCAAACAATTTTACCAAATAATTAAACATCACTTCCACAGAAACTTCTGTGGTTTGTACTGATACACTAAAGATGCCTGTTAACAACAACAAAAAACAAACAAAAAACAACATAGGAAACTAAAAAAAACTTGTGTTTTACTTTTTCATTACTGTGCTTGACAATACATAGTCCAGGCACCAATACTGGAAAGACTAACACGTGTTCTTAACTTGAGGTATACAATTCCACTGAACTCAAGGACCTAAGTTTGTAACTCAAATATAGAAACAAACAAACAAACAACAACAAAAAACTATCAGTAATGAATCCAATTGTGTTAAGCATTGTATTTACTCACTAGTCCTAACATGAAGTATAAACCAACTCGAAGCAACCGTTCTTCCTCCTTTCCCCTATTTTACCAAGTATACCTGCTACCTAGTAGCTGTAAGGAAAATTAACAGTTTTCAGGTGATCCTGTTCCTGTGTTGACTAAGAAAAAGAAACAACTACTACTATAATTTTATGCTGAATGGAGTCCCTTTCCTCTGAAAATACAGATACCAAAGCAAATGGATGATTCTTATCTTATCTTATTTGTGAATGGTGCATTTGACCCTGCTGGAGGGCAGATTAAAGCTCAGCAGATTCTGCTGTGAAAAGGCAGGACAGGCCAAGCTGTCCAGAAAGATTAAGCATTGACTCTTCCTGAGAACTGACTAGTGTAGCCCTGCTTTCTGAGACTGCTGTTTGAAAAGAACAACTCAGTCGGAAGGGAAAAGTAACTTCTGAACTCTGTCTACTTCCTCCGCTGTTCTTTCTCATCTAGATTACTATTTAATCTGGTTGCATGACTGACTGTGTAATAAGATAAAAAAGAACTTAATGCAGTGTTTATTGGAATGCTGCAAACTTTTCTTGTTAAAAGCACCAGCTATAACCATCGTGCAAAAAGGAACAAAAATATTAAACAAAGAGTGTAATTCCAGAATAACTTTTGATGGGTCTGTAAACTCCCACATCCTTTTATCATACCCCAGGAAGAAATATTACCTTGTTGATTGCACAGACTGTATTTTCCCGTGTTGATCCACTGCTTGTTCTTATGATCTTTGATAAATCCTCTCGAGCAGCAAGAAGGTGAGCTAATGTTATAGTTGACTTTGGAGATAATGCGTAGCGCTTGGGCTGATAGATGCGTGCTATGTCATCTGTCTTTACCTAAACAATAAAATTCAGACATTACTTACTTGTGAGGCATACAAATACGAACACACACTGTAAGCCACACAGTGGTCTCAGTACACTGCAGTTTGAGCACTAGGTGTGATGTATGAAAAATTTGGTGCCAGTTGTTACCAGCTCTGTTCTCTGATGATGTGCAAGGAAATGCTGATTATGTTTAATTGATGCTGAACTTAGCACTGTTACAACAAAAACTCTCCTATCCGCTGGCAACATATCTAAGACTAAATTTTAGGCTCCATGCTGCTCTCTGAAGCAGTGCTTTAAATAGCCATATTTAACACATCACTCCAAAATGTGATGAAAACAGAATAGCTTTAAATGCAGGTCAATTTGTGGAAATCTGCATCAATGAAGCAGAACACTTGTGCAAGCCATGAAAAAGTGAAATTAAGAAGGGGAAAAAAATAGATTTTTTTCCAAATCCACTTTGATGTTTACTTGTTTAACAAAAGATGAAAAATAAATACACTTTCTGTGAACAACTAGGATGATCTTCAGAGTAAATAAACATTTGATCTTGGATGGACCAGACAACAGGTGCTGTTCTTTGTCATTGCTGTTTTGCTAGGCAATTGCAACATCATTTATGGATCCATTTCAATCTGCAAAACTAGCCCCCTGGGGGACAGAAAAAATTAAAAAATACACTACCACCACTCCTCAAAAAAAAAAAACCAAGAAACACACACCAAAACACACTATCAAAAGCAGAGACAAGCAGGTATCAATACATATTTAATGGAGAGGGAGGGGAAGGCAAGCTAGCTAATGAATTAAAAAAGGACAAGAGCTTGCTTCATCGCTTAAAAAAAAAATCAAAATTATTTCAATGCCAAAGTATTTTGAATCCCCGCAAAATTTTTGGAGACATTCTAAACAAGTATTTTACAAGAAAAATGAGGGGAAAAAGTATAAAAAATCATATGCAATTTTAAATGAAGGTCAATTTGCGTAAATTTTCATCGCAGATTTAATATGTAATGGGGTTATTTCTAACTGCATGCTATTTTGCATCAGCAGTCTTTCTAAGACAGGAAAAGGAATCATCTTACTGCTCTGGCATCATTAAAAATTTCATTAAACTTGATCTATCGTGAAAGTATTCATTGTTTTTAATGTCATTTGGAATAAACATCAGATTTTAGTCTAAGTTAGTTATCAGTTAACATCAACTACGTCCTAGAAATACACCTTAAATTTGAAAATGTATAGTTGCGTTGGTTCAGCTATAACAGTTATACACAGTGAAATCTGGTAATTTTGAGGTAAATGCCCTCTCTTTTCCCCTCTTGTGCCATTAAAGCACTCATAACCCCTGCAGAAATTAAAGTGGGCCATTCTGAAGCAGCAAAGAAGAATCTAGTCATGTCTTTCAGTGATATTTAGTGAGCCTCACAAAGCAGATTCTGTCTGCACATGTCTATGCCAAGCTATAATATCACTTTCAGAAAGCTTTTGAAGTTCTAAGGCTTAACAATCTTAAGATTTCTACGCAAACCTTCTCTTAGAAGGAAAGCTGATCTTGCAGCTCATGAGCAAAAATGTCTGACTTCAGCTTACCACACGTATATTCATCAAGTTACAAACTTTTAGTATCTTATCTTCTTTCTTTGCTGGATGGAAACAATATGAATTTCTAGCTCAGAAATATCAGACTGGTTAAGTCATGTCCATTTTCTAACATACAGAGTGCTAGGAAATAGTACAAATGAAATTACTGTGATTAAAACAATACCAGCAGACAAAATCCCCAGCAATAGTTTGGATGTTTTAGCCATCTGAAGGCTTTTCTCACACCAGCTGTTCAGCTTACCGTTTGTTTATTCAGTTGCTTTGCACTCAAGATAGATAGCAGTCACTGTAATAATCTCACTGACCTTGTGGGAAGATGCTCTCTGCACCCAATCTCTGTTAAGGCCTAGTGTTTGTCTTCCTCCTGCATCTCCAGAGAAATGCTGAGGTTTTCTCCTACTTTACTTGATTGGAGGGGTGGATATAGGAAAGAAAAAGGGAGGTATGGACTTAAAGTGAAAAACCCCAACAAAGGATGCTAGCCTATGTGTGTTTATGAAGCTATAGACAGTCACAAGACATGGACTGTGTTACCTACTCAAATCCTTCCCTTTCCTCAATACCTACGACTTGGACGTTACAATCCAGGATGAGAAACTGCTTGGAAAGAAGACAGCAGTAATGGAATTGTATTTACATAGTACATATATTTGGTAACAAGACCTATGGAACTGTAGCAGACTCCCACCTACAGGAAGCAAAAAATACAGCAACCTTACCTTTGCTCTATCAGACCAGCCAAAAGACTGCACCGTCACATCTAGCCTCTTCATTAACATACGACGGCGACATTCATACTCACTGCGAAGAGCATCATTGATTTTTTCCAATCTTTCCTGCAGTGTTACAATAAAAAGTCCAAATATTCAATTCAATGAAGATATACAAGTCAATTTAAAGTTAACCCCATTCAGCAAATAAGATGACTATTCTCTGGTGACCACTACAAACTACATAAAATTAGGGGTGCAGCTGTGTAGTGCTGCAGTAGCGTGTATTTACAAAATATTTCAAAAGTTAGTACGTACATATATCAAGAAAAAGTCTGTTAAAAACATAAATTCTGGAAGTATTGGATTAGCATTATTAATATTTAGTAATTTAATATTAAGTAATAGAAGAGTGACTGTAAAATAAGACAGTTAGACAAAGCCATAAGCATTAATTTTGACCATCCCACGAAATACAGAAAACAAAATAGAGGGACTTTTTTTTTTTTTTTTTTACCACTTGATCAGAATTCAGAGGTTTTGTTAGCAGCGATTTCCCCACATGGTTTTTTTGAACTTTTGAGAGAACGTCCTTTATCTGTAACAAAACACATACTTCTTCTCAGAACACAAATTATATTTACATTTATTTCAGCAAAATGTGCTGCAATCACAATTTGCTACAATTGTAAGATCAAATATAGCACATTTGTTTTAGCAGATTCATAAAAACAGATGTCTTCTGCCTTATTATCATCCATTACAAAGAGTTCCTGAATACTTCTACTACATGATCAACCTCTATATAAAAAGACTATATGGCACAGCATTTCTCCTCCCAATTATAATTGAAAAATATCTATATGTCAAATTTATCAAGTGCATACAGGCAATACAACTAGTTAAATCTACTGGGTTTACTCATCATTAAGCACTGTAATTACATCTAAGGAAATTAACAATTGAAAGCTAGGAGTTCACTGACAAATAATAGACCTGGCTACAGAAAGCTGACAATGGGTGCTAGTAAGGAAGGCAGGAGATATGATAGGTATGAGGTCATTCTCTCTCACTTCTTTCCTTCTATTATTGGTTCCAATTAACATTGTTTAAGACTTTTGCACTCACTCCAAACCAGCTTGGCTTATAGTTCTTCATTAGCTTTGCCTTCAGTATTTGGGAACGAAGCGTGCCCTCTCTTTCTGACGTCCAAACTTCGCTGCATCCCCCTCTCTCCTTACAAAAAGCTTCTACCAAGGAACTTCTTTCAGCACACACTTTCTTTTTCACACACACTTCTACAAACCTTACCACAAATGATCACAACACTCCTACATAACTTTCAGGCCAACTGATTTTTAAGCAGGAGTAGATTGCATGCATATTACTGTTCCTGGACACGGTCTGATTGGAAGAAGTTTTGGACACCGTCTGATTGGAAGAAGTACATCTTCACTTGCTTTCATGTGGAATCAAGTCAAACAAGACTAAAACTATATATTTTTTTCTCTTTTTTTAAACATTTCACAAGGCAGGATTAAGGCAGTCCATGATCTACAATAAAACCTATAGCTGAAGAGCGACATTAGATACATTTGCCAGGATTATAAGATTTCATGTAGGCATACAGCCATTTACACTAATATTTATCATAGAGGTAAGGTCCGGTGCTCACTCCTCTAGCATTACCTTTTCATTTTGTCAGAGTCTTGAGGTCTACACATTACAGAAATATCATCTGCAGTGATCACTGTGAAGAAACTGCAGGAGACAAATCAACTTGCTCAAATTCTAGAGTACCTAGTTAATCAATTACATAAAATTACTTAAATGAATACTTGATAAATTGACTCTCACATTTCAGGGTTTCTGTAACAATTCCCCTTTCCTTTTTTTTTTTTTTTTTTTGGATATACCAAGGCATATATATAGATGATGATAAAATCTGTGTGAAAACAAAGATGTGTCTTTTCTTTACATCAGCTTTGGACAGTACTGTGGCAAGATAAAAATGCAATTTCCCCCAGAAAAACATTTAGGTCAAAAACATTGTGTAGTAAGCAAATTACTTCAAAACACTCTTTTGACTGTTTTGCAGTCAAAAGGCCTCCAGCATAGTAATACCTGCGAAGTGCCCACCTAGTACTGTGGCAGCCAACAAACTTAATAATCAATATAACATCAGCATGACATCAAGAGATGAAGAAATCAGTAATTAATACAGAAGAAGGAATAAACGGCATAAAGTGACGAATTAAAAGTACCACCTGGGCTGTTCTATTCCCTGTGCTATTAGATTCCATCCATATAAAAGAAGTGTTTATGATAAGGGGTGAAGTTCAGTTTCATGTACCCTATTGCTCCCCACACTCTTCTTTCTCTTAAAATTCTTGTACCTTTGCAACCTTTATTTACAAAAAGCTCTCCAGGGTTGACTGACTTGTCTATCTTGTAAATCTAGCCAACTTGTTTTGACTCTAATGAAGCATGCACATGATGCCTCTCAATCTGCTTCAGAATTCAAATGTAGTTGAGCACAAACTATGCTTAAATTTAAATAAATGCCTGAAGAGTCAAAAAGAAATTTAATAATCAACAATATAAGATCAGCATGACAGAAAGAGATGTAGAAACCAGGAATTATTACAGAACTTCTTCTATACTAATAGCACATGAATTAAAAGCTCTATTAGGGAAGACGTTTGTAGCCATTAAGGTCAGAAATATATTATCCTCAAAGGTTCTAATGAGTTGAAAGGATGAGAATCTACCGAAATGAGACTGACTTTGGGGAGGGATAACAATCAAATAAATAACAACAAAAGCCACAAGCCAAAAAACACAACAACAAAACACCTCGATGTAATAACCTGTAGCTATAGATTGAAATAAAACCTGGAAAGCACAGATGCTGAAGATGTTCTGGAGATCAGAATTATTACAAGCTTGCAGCTGCCAGGGCAGCTAAGAAGAAAGTACAACACTGGGCTCCACTTACAAAAACAATACATTCTGCCATGACAAGTGAATCACAAATCAAAGACCTAACTCAGCACTGTCTACCCCTGATTTCTGTAAGCTGAAATATGAAAGAAAGTTCAGAGGAACAATAAAGGAAGAAAATCAGCGAAACTCACAGTCAGAAGCAGCAGGAGCAGCTAAATGAAACAACCCTTTTCTGGCTAGGAAACTGCAAATTTCTGCAAACTTTTTTTTTCCGAGTTAAAAAAAATACATTGATAATAAAATCGTCACTGGATAAAACAAATTAAGTTAAGGAGAAACGTGTTCCACAGATAACCTGATCTACTTTCCTTGTCTGTAACACTCTGCAAAGTCATATCCAGATTTCTGAATCTCCATTAATACTTTACTCCCTCACGTGCATTAGCAGTGCTCTGAGTGCATATCCTACAAGTACAATAGTGAAATAAGCTTTTCTGCCTTACAGTTGCAGCATATGGTGTCCAACCTTGACCAACAGGGCTATGAGCATAAGGTCTCTGACACATATCCTGTCTGCCAGAGGACAAAAATCCAACTGATACAAGAATCTATGCTGTAACCCATTCCTAGCCATGATAGTTGCCCTGCATTAAGGAGAATAAACAGAAGTTCAGGGGGAGAAAAATAAAAAATGTAAATTCTGCATTTGTAAGTGGGAACAATACAAAAAGCCGTGTCCAGATAAAAGGGCAGTGAAAACATATTCACAGAAATGTAAAACAAATTATGCCAGCCAGGTCATCCTAAAACTCTCACACACTCAGTTATGAGAAGCAATCCAATTAATTAAAAGCTAAAGGGAGATGCATATATTTGACTATTCAATATACATAGTAATCAAAGACCTTGATGACACTAAATATTCAAAAGATTGCTTTGGAAGTTCATATACTCAAAAAATAGGATGTTTGAGACAAAAGTATTGGGATTTGACTCCAAACTTTGTTGTGTAAAAATATACAGTTATTCTATTTTTTAACCAAATAAAGCATACCTTTATGTATCAAACATAAAACATATTTGTTTTATAAGTCTATGCTCATTTAAAAAAACAAAACTTTAGCTCACAATTCAGGTTCCATGTTCCACATATTTAATAAATATCTTTACCCTCTGTCAAAATAAAGCTATAGATTTTATGTTTAACACCATTTGCACAGAGTAACAATATATGCACACAACTGCCTGGTTTCTCAGGTTTCAAAAAACTAACCTGGAGAGAGATGTCATTAAAGTAATTTAAATTAAAACACTATCAACGCACAGGAAGGAACATCTTCTTAATTAGCCATAAGGTGTACTGCACATTTGCAGAAAGATCACCTACATTCTTGAGCACAGAGCATGTTAATCCAAACAACGCCTCTCTTCCATTTACTTACATGTCATTTCATTTTCAATACTTATCTAATTTTAAAGATGTTTTTGTCTGAGCTTTATGTCTGGTGAATGCCTACAAGTTTAGGCACAAAGACTACAAACCAGACAACTCTTTTGTCTTGTTCCCTGAAGCTATATTGACATTTTATGCACAGGCACCATTACGGCTGTAAGATTATTAAACACTAACAGTTAAAGGCAACACACTAACTTAAATATGAATAAATTATAGAAAACATTCCCATAAAAAATATTTTTTAAAGATTAAGTCTCCTCATATTTCAGTTAAATTCTATTTTAGCTTACTTTTGATTTAATTTCTTAGGTAACCCTTTACAGTTTCCTTTCATTGCAGTAGACTGTTAGGAGACTACCTTTTTCTGCACTAGAAAACAAGAAATTTGTACACTAGAAAACTAAGAAAAACATGAAACAAAGCAATACATGGTAAAAAAAAAAAGTATTTTGAATATTTTTGTAATAAAAGGTCTGTGGAATAAACAGTATTAGAAAGTTACTTTGTAACTAGGTGTGAAATTCACACCATCTTGATTGGAAAAAGCTAGATATGAGCATGTAGCACAATGCTGGCAGAAACTTTTCTGAATCTTTGATCAAGGTTCATTTACAAGTTATGGGCTTTCTAGTAGCAAATTGCAGAACACCTCCCAGAGGTAACTTTTATAAACATACTTTACAAGGGAACTTCACAAGGGAATCTTAAAAAAAAGACTATTAGTTTTTCTATGCTATAGAATATAATACATTACATTAAGCCGTAGGAGGCTGTAATGCTACCAACTCTGTCCTCATATTTTCTTATATGCATAACCACTGCCCCAGTTCATTACAGGAGGTGCAAATTTAAAAGGTACTTCTAATGACTGCATATTCGAAGTTTGATGTACAACAAAACTCATAGTTTGAATGAAGAAAGTGATCTTGATTTTATACTAGTCTTTTAAGTAATCTGTCAAATTATTAAAAACAATCAACGTTCTAATGTGCCATACCAAAATACAATGTGTGATCTGTCCCTTTGGTAGATTGCTGCTGCACAGCCAAACTAGTCTCAGAACTATTCCCACAGCTACTGACAATGCTGAAGATGCTAGACAGAGACAAAGAGTAGACATGTTGAAATGCTGCAGATACATTTTCAAATTCAATAAAAACGCTAGATTAGTATGTAAGTTTCTGTTACAAATCATATAGTATAATACTACATGTTAGCAGTGCAATTTTATACCTAATTAAATCAGAAGCAACATAATATTTGGAAAAATAAATTGATCATTGCAAGTGAAATTTTGCGTGAATCCAAAAAAAGTTACAAATGGCACTGAAAAAAAAAATGTTTACAAAGTCTAAGAATTCCAATCAGGGGCGTCACCACGCTAATGCAGCTACATCAGCAAACGTAGACATCTAACTCCATGCCCTGTATCAAAATAAACTCTGAGCCTGTCCCACATGAAAGTAGGGGATGAAGGACAATGAAACATACAGCAGAAATTGTACAAAATCTCCTGAGAAGTATGAAAAAAAAGGTCCTTCAGTTGTAAGGGCCAGAACATTTCAGAGCACAAATTACACTATTCATCTGAAGTCAGAGAAGATGAATGAACTAGTTTTGCCACCTTTCTACACCCTGAAGTGCATACAAGTTTTATAACCACTGTGGAATTGACAGACCTGGAAAACACTGAAAAACAGCTCAAGGCAATTTGTGATATGAGAGAGAGGGGAGAGAGGGGGAAGGAGGGAGAGGGAGAGAACATGCTTAGAAGATTTTGATGCTTCAGGACTTATGAAACTGTTAACAGTTTATGTAAACAGTTTAACAGTAACACCCTACATACCAATGCAAGCATGTGACCCTATCTGAAAGAAGTCCTGGACTTTGCAAAACCTTGTAATGCAAAGACAACTTTCTAGGCGTGTGTGTGAAAAGCTGGCCCACCATGTCTGCTATTGCAGCACTAGAGTGTTATTCCTTTAACATGGCATGAAACTAAACCTGTATCCAAGAAGTGAAGCCAAGAAGTGTGCAAGGAAGGCCACTGTCCATGGTTGGAGCCTACAAGCCCCCTGGATGTAAACACCCACAGGGAGAGATCAACAATACTAGGCAGCTTTAATCAACTAGTTACTAACTGGAACTCTGACATTTTAATCCTCAGAAAACAGCAATAGAATTGTTTCTCCATTCCCTCAAAGATATTTAATGGAAAGAATAGATTTAAAGATTTCATATGAGCTAAACAGATCAAGCACAGGGACACTTCTGGAATGCAGACATTTTCACTGCCACCTGGATATTGCTTTTTATATATGAATCTATTAAAGGTTCTGCCTTGCTACAATAAAGATCCACATCTGTAAGAAAATCATGGAAAAAACAGGCCCCCTCCCCAAAACCTCTGAATGTTCAACTTCCCATTGAGCGATAAGGAGAAAAAAAAAATCCATCATCATGCAAAAATTAGTAAATTCAAAGATTCAGAGAGCAGCAGGGGGAAATTCATTCCATGCATCTCTCATAACTCAAGAGGGGACTGATTCTCTTCCCAAATACTAGGCAGAAATGAAGAGCCATACTTTTAACAGAGAAGATAAATTGGCTCTTGGGGTGGCACTTACAATCTGCAGTGAGGAATCCAAATTAAACATCACATCAGTGAAACGAGTTAGAATCTGGTGGGATACAACTGAAAGAACTATAAGGCTGAATAAGGTATGAGGCTGCATATTGACTAGCTAACTTAGTAGACAGGTTGAAAAGTGCCTGAATTAAAACGAAGGAAATGGCACCAACAAATCAATACTTGCAATTAAGGTATTCATAAATCAAAGAGCAAAAAGGTAAGTTTTGCACATTAAATTTGAATACATCTCAGAATTGACAATGATAGGTATGTAAATGTGCAATCAGTTATTACCCAAAGTTTTGTGACTGCTGCAGCATATTTGAATAGGCAACAGGAAAGCGTTCCTACAACTCATACTTTGCCATGCTACCTTAGGGTATGGCTCATCAGGTATGTCTCATCCTGAGGGAACCACTCAAATATTTCACCTCATAACTAAAACAGTTTAGCCTGTACACTAAGCTGGTTTCCAGAATAAAAATCCCTTTGCACTTGTTGGATAGGGCCTTCATGAATCTTACTGCTAGGCCCTCGACTAAGATGAATGCTTACAGAAGTAAGAGTTAACAAGGGAGAAAACAAAAAAACCCGTACCTTTTGTTCCACATTGGTTAACAAAGGAGGAATATCAGATGATGAGTTTGGCAGGCCCAGTGCATCACAAATAGCTTGTACTTCCTGATAAATTTCATTGTGCTTTTCCAAATGAGAGCCTTTACTTTTCTTGCTGTGCAATATCTTCAAAGCTTGGAGTTCTGTACTTAGAAATACTAGAAAGAAAAGTGGCAGATAATGGCAGATTTAGGGACTCAAAAATTTTTGCATCCACATTCTCATAATACAGTTAAGACGACAACAATAAAACAGACTCTCAGTCCTCTTGTAGGCAGGCCAGTATCAGCTTCCCGTTCATTGCCTGAACTGACTTCCATCTAACTTCCTGTCTGTACACCATACTTAACTACTTAACATACTTCCTTCCCCAGACCCCTAGTTCCTTGACTAGTTTCGTATCGTCACACTGGTCCCTGATGTTATTCCATTCTTCTCCTGGAAAATTCTAAGTGTTTGCCACCACCAATTTCTCAATGTAATCTCTTTCCATACTTAGTCTCAGCTGGTGCTCCTTTGTCCAAGTCTAGCTTAAACCTAGACTTCATTCCTCTCAATCCTGCTTTCAGCACCTTCAAATCATGTCACATGTTCTTTCAAGCTGCCCCAAAACCTCTCAGAAACAAGAGAAGGAAGGTCTCAGTTTCAGCTGAGCTGGACTTGGATCAAGAAATTGTCAGGAGGCGTCAGTAGGTTGAGCCGTACATCACAAAGAAATATTAGTTTTACCATTTCCACCCCTCCGCAAATAAGCATGCTTGGGTAGGCTGTAGTGATTGTAGAGATATGCTAAAATACACACAAAGAACTATTCAATGTAAATTGTAGAATAATGATAAAAGATGCATGTAAAATAATAGTATAATAAGTGGCAAAAATGGTCTTAACTTACAGAGGAGTTTAAGACAATCTTCTTTCTCTTTTAATCTGTCCTTTATGTCTCCAGATATAAGTGATGAATATGGACAAGCCATTTCTCTCAGAAAGCCACTAATCTCAAGCTGGAAGCTCTCTATATCTTTATCACCTATGGAAATAAAGAAATAAATGCAAAGTTAATGGCCCTTTTTTTGTTGTTATTTTTACAGAAACATCAAACTATAATCTATTTTTTTTTATTTACACATTTAGATTGCAGGTTTCAAGACCCCATACAAATATTTCCCACCTACCACTCATAACATTTTTTTTCTTCCTAAAGAAGTCCTACATACCAGCAGACACTCCTTTTTAATAGCTAAAGCAATATCGTATTCATGCTTTAAACAAAAGTTGATGCTACAACAGCTTGAAAACATGAATGCAAATATTTGGAATGAACCAGCAGTTAGTTTACACCAATCAGAGGAACAGACAGTGCTTATTCCTTCTTCAGATCACAGGATCAGCAC
Source organism: Anser cygnoides (assembly GCF_040182565.1). Taxonomy (NCBI): domain Eukaryota; kingdom Metazoa; phylum Chordata; class Aves; order Anseriformes; family Anatidae; genus Anser; species Anser cygnoides. The sequence goes on along the minus strand of NC_089877.1, from coordinate 26,627,131 downwards.
TATCATGTGAACAGCTTATGTCACAAAACGGTGGATCAATGTAATTAACTTTCTGATGAACAAGTTACAGGAAGCAAATTAACCAAACCACATGTATGAGCCCATTTTTATTGTCAATGTTAGGCTGTTTTTTTTTTTTTCTTTTCTTTTGAAAATTATCTTCACAAGGTAGGACCTTAATCTAACAGCCACATACACACAAACATCAGCCCCTCTTTGGCTACCTTTTGGCTATTTTTTCAATTTCAACACTAATCTTACTACTAGCTAAAAATACAAGTCTAAACCTACTGAATCCACTAACTACTAAGTATCTTCAACAAATTAACATCCATTTACCATCTGTTGGCGTGATGCTTTCTTCCATGTTACAAAGTGGCTTTATTTGGGAACCTAACCAAACACAAAGGTCAAAAAACTCTGGTGAAGACAATCCATTTTCCACTGCTTTGTTCAGGGCTTCCTCCTCCAATAGGGGACCTGTGTACCTGTGCAGAGCGATAAACATTAGTAATAAGAAGCGGGTTAAACATAAAATGTGCATACTTCTAAATAATTTTAACAAAAACTGGTTAGGAACTACACTGAGACAAATGAATAATTGTGAATTACTTTTGCGAATGAGTAATTCAGACTTTTTTAAACATGCCAAAAATGAGAGGTAATTTATAAACAAAATGGTTTGAGAGAAAATAGGAGAGAGGCATTTTCATGTATGACAGGTATATGAGAACAGAGTTCCACGTTTCAATACACGCTAAACATACTAAAATCCAGCATTTATTCAAGTCAAGCAATTCTCCTTCCAACACTTTTAACTCGCTGCCCGAGAGCCTCGACAGTAAGAGGTAACTGATAATTCAACTGCATTTTACACTATTTTTACTCCGCTGCACCCGTTATTCCCCGCCCCGAACAAAGAAAACACGTTTTATCCGTATGAAGCCCAAAGCCACCCACCACCCCTGCGAGCCGGGGCACCTCCCAGCCCCAGGCAGCGACCGGAGCCCCCCTCGGGGCAGCCCCCGGCGCCAACCCCCCCCCGCAGCACGGCCACGGCAGCCCCAGCGCTGGCGACAAGACCCCGGCCCCGGCCCCCGCTCCGTCCCCAGCCGCTCCCCGCCCGAGCAGGGCCGGCCCGGGCCGCTGCGGCCGCCAGGAGCCTCCCCTCGCCCGCCGAGGCCTGGCCGCCCCCCGCTCACCCCAGGGCCTCCAGCGCGTCCAAGATGTCGCCCTCCATCTTCAGGCCGGCCGCCAGCTCCCTCATGCCGCCCCGGCGGCTCGCCGCGCCGCGCCGCGCTGTGCCCGCCTCAAAGCGGCCCGCCGCAACCTGCGCCCGCCGCTGCGTTCCGCCGGCCGCGGGCACCGGGCCCGGCAGGGGGCCCCCGGCTGCCCCCGGCCGCTGTCAGCCCCTCGGCGGGGCCCGGCCGGCTGGTCGGGCTGCCCCGGCCCCCCTCGGCCTGTCCCGGCCCGCGGGCACGCCGGGCCTCCGCTGGCTGCGGGTCGCGTTGCCCTGACACGGGTCTCCTGAAATCCCTTTTCAGCGATGTTGAGAGAGAGAAATAAACCAAAAAACATTTTTTTTTTCTCTTTTTCTGCTTGGCACCAAGCTATTCCATAGGCTTGCTCAGCCACTTCTGCTGAAGCATCACTGAATTCCCTCTAAAACGCTACTGCCACATCAGCTCTCCAAAGATACTCATTTCATCCAGCTCAGCCACGCACTCCTATCTTTTCTATTAGGTGAAGGAAAATTCTGCCTTTTTTTTTTTTTTTTTCATTCAACCAGTCATGTCTTACATGTACCTTCTGAAACCCACAGCTAAACCTGTGATGAGGGCCTGTAAAGGCATTCTCTCATTCCCAACATGTGAAATTGCCGTAATTTTGGAAGCAACTATTTTGAACAGCCATGAGACCCTCCCACACATATGGACAGAAATCTAGAAAGTAACAAGAATATTTATGGCAGTGGAAAAGAGAGCACGCTAAAGTCAGGCAGGTTTATGTCAACCATATGACGTACATCAGTGCCAGTAGCTCTGCGGCCTCTTTCACAGCTCTCATCTGCCTTTCCCTCTGACGATGGAGCTTTCAGAGGACTTTTGTTTCAGCAGGGTTTATCCTAACCCAGAAGCATGTCTCTGAGAGTGGAGAATCTGAAAATAACATCTCTTACTCCTGCTAAAACAACATTAGTTAGTACCACATTTTGGTAGACTCAAACGTTCCTGCATCATCTGGCAGTGAGAAGCTTGTGCTGAATAGTGTTAGTATTAATGGAATAGATAAGATTTCAGGATAGCTTTAAGGCAAATGATGAAAGCCATGGAAAATATGAAACAAGATGGAAGTTTGAGCATTGCCTGCTTTACAAGAAGAGAGGGTCACAGGGAGTTTCCTTATCCTTTTATCTCCCACTTGAGAAATGGATCCAACCCCAAAAGGATTTTAATCTTAATTTCTTCCAAGAGTCCCGTTTGTGCTTGCTGTTTGAAATAGAACCAGGATATTCCTGCAGCAACTTGAATGGGAAAACACTGTGAATTTTATTCAAGGGTGGTGTAATTAGTATACCAGTGTCCTCCATTGAAAGCTCTGTTTTAGTCAGAAAACATTTTTTGCTGAAGTCTTGTAGGCCTATAGTAATGTCTTCTCCAGTCTGCTGAAAAATAGCATTTCAATCAAGTTTTCTTGTCTGTGCATTTCAAAGTCCTGAAACTCCAGGATTTTGCCACTGTAGCAGAATTCTACTACTATTTTGGATTTAAATGAATGCCTAGTTAAGAGTGAGAAAGCAAAATATGCAGAAAAAGTCTTCATATCACCCAGCAGTTCATGCTAAGAAGAAGGACTGGGAACAACTGAAAGTGAAACTATCATAACATTATCAAAACTAGAAAGTAATTGGTAATGTAAGAAGTACTGCATGGTACAAGTAGGTGGCAGTGTTATTCTCTGGGTTTCTCTGTAAGTTTTGTTACATGTAATAAATATGATTTGCTATGTTACAGGACAATACACAAAACAGTAATTTCTCCTACTGTCATTTGATAATATTGCACATATAACGTTGCCCAACAGCTTCTTACAACCTTGCCATTCATACAGTCCACACCTTTCTCAATGGCCATTCCTCTGTCCCCTGTCCCTGGTGAGTGAAAAAAAGAAATCATGATAAGGTTGGCTAAATAATATTTTGTAGCAGCTTATTCTCAAGAGACTGGATTTTACCTTTGCTGTATGCACTATGTAAAACACAAACAACAACAAGGGCGGAAGCCCCAGCATACAGTCCTTGCCTTCATGTGAAAGGTGTATGTGGCTTCCCTGCTGTCAGCTCTGTCATCAGAGCCCTAAATATTTGAAACTGGAACTAGTTTTTTGTCAGGATTTCTTTTTTATTACTCTAGCAGTTAGCTATCTCGCTCAGCAGTCAGGTATGTCGCAGTGCTAGCACAAGGACGGGGCAGAAATGCACAGGCTGGGATAGGAAATGGAGTCAGGACTGATCAGCACTGACTTGAATCCCTGTAAACTGATACGAAATGGCATCTTAATGGAGTGTGCAGCTGCAGCTGTCTACACTTCTATTAAATATACTGGAAAGTACCCTGAGTTGAAAGCAAGGTGAAGACAGGAATCTGGGGCTAGGTCTTCTGCCAATTCATATTAAATCCCTACAATTACAAGGTGTCTGTAATCTTACTTTAAAAAAAAAAAAAAAAAAAGGCAAAACCCAACATTTTCTACTGAAATTAATCTAAGGTGAATCTCAACCACTTATTAAACTACCTGTATGACTATGACAAACCGTTGTTGCACTATTCAAAACTGCTCAAGGAGTGCTCCTACTTCCCGACTCACAAACGGGCACCAGGCATTCTCATGCAGCCCAGTGGGCAGGGTGGGGAGAAAGGGCTCTGCTTACTGCTGCAGCAGGACAGTCACCTCCTGGCTTGTGATGTGAGAAAACATTCTTGCTTGTGCATTATATGCACAACATATCTCTTTCTCTTTCTAGTAAAGAAAGTGAAACTGTTCACAGATATAGCAGATGCATGTTTGGAAAGATTCAGTTGCTTTGTCCTTCTAAAATGTGGCAAAGGAATTAAAAAAAAAAAAGATTTCTTGAATTCAAGTGAGGAGGAGACAGCCTCTATTTTAATACAGAAGAGGTACAAGTAATTTGTAGTACTAAGAAACATTTAGCAGGCAATTATTGACCACTAGAGGGGATCATAGGCATAGAGAAGGCACATAATAAATGTTTTCCCCTAACATAAACTTACCTGCGTGCAATGTTTTACTGTCTGTTCACAGTTTAAAAATGATTGAAAAAAGACAGCGCATTATGCATGCTTAAGTCAATATAAAAAGCTTATATTAATTGAGTTTAAAACAGATCAATAGCAGTTTTAATTGTGAAAGTGAAATAAGTTCTTTACATAATATTTTTTTTGCATCAGTTTAAATTGATACAGGTTGAACTTTTTCAACTTCTATCTGTCGAAAAGAACTAGCCTATTAGAAAAAAAATAGGTACCATTCTTTAGACTTGCTGACATTTAAACAAGAGTGACTTGCTAGTTTAAAACCTAATATTAAACTGCTCTTAATCCTTCAATAAACTCTTTGCTATCTTTGAGGATGATTTGGGAGCACTCACCCCAGGCATTACCAACTTCATTAGAGCATTGTAGAACCAGACTGCAAGGTAAAATCTGTCTATTTATAAATTAAATCGGTCTTGCAAATAAAGTAGATGTGAATGATAGGTCTACTGACTCCACTGAACCTGAATGGATTTATGCAAGAATCCTGCCTATCGGTTTAAGAGCCATCCTAATTAAGTTGAAGCTGACCTGACATTATAAACATTCAATTTAGAGATCATGCTTCTAACATATCCTACACCAAATCAAGCCACCCAAAGTAATGACATGGAAGTTCTCAATCCAGAATGAATTTCTGCTAGAAATTATATACGTGATGATCTAGTGGGAGGTGTCCCTGCCCATGGCAGGGAGGTTGGAATTAGACGATCCTTAACGTCCCTTCCAACCCAAACCGTTCTGTGAATTCTAATGAAAATGTCAATTTCTTGAAAGTGGACTGCTCTCAAAGTACGTTCCTGGGGCACACATCTCTGCACAGATGGTAGGGGAGAGGTCGGGAGCAGGCAGACATCAACAGACGTTGCAGACTGACTGCAACATATTGACCATTCCTCTTTTACCAGTGCCTGTCTAAGGAGGCAGTGGTTCTTCACTATCCGCAACTTGGAATAAAATCAATAATGCACAGTCTAGCTCTGTAATGTTATAGACTTAAAAGCACATAGTAGAAGCTACTGAGATTTTTGTCATTTACTTTAGAAGGAGTAGGTGTGCTGCCTAAAGTGTTTCAGTGAGATGTGCTTGTAGCTTTTGGTACCACTCTTAACAAAAAAGCAATTCTTTGCAGCCCCAGCGTACACATTTGTTTGCTTCAATTTTATTTATTTTTTCCCAGTGGTGCATTGCAAGAAAAAAGTTATGACTATTGAAAGAACATAATTTTTATTGCTAGATTTTGTTTTGCTTAAATGGAATCTCATGTTGAATATATTGATATATGACAGCATGTCAAGAAAAGTGTTGACCATAAGTAGCCTTACAAAAGGGAAAGATGAGTGACTCATGGAATCACCAGCACCTTTTGCCTCTGTCAGGGGACTGAAATTAATTGGCTTCTCACTACTGAGATAGTCATTACCCTGTGAGGACTGTTTGCTTGTGAAGTTCTCACAGATTTTTTTTAAGAGATAGTAAGACAATTTAATCTCTGGGTGCACAGTGAAGATCTGTTTGCAGAGGAGTCTTCTGAGTACTGGTCATAGTTTTGTAGACATTATTCCATTATGAATGAGACTAAAGCCTCAAACTACTGCAACATATGCTATTAAGTGAGCAAAAAATGACAGACCTGCAGTAGGTCTGGCCCCTGCTTCAGCAAATGTTCAGCCTGGCAGGACAAAGCAATGAATATTCCAAGTTCATATTTCTCATTCTTTTAAAAATAAACTGTGCCCATTTTGCTCTTCAGACCATATGGCATGAATCATTTCAGTGAAGCATTCATCACATCATGATTTACACTGACATTATTTCTTAGAAGTTAAGTGGTAGGGCCTCACTGTGAGGAGCTATGTGTATTGCAGTCTTTCTCTGTTGTTTCACTTGCTTCACTGAAGGTAATTTTATTCATCTTAGCTTGGAGTTACAGGTGTGAAAAAACAATCATACAGAGTTCCTGCTTTTAGGTTTTCTGATTGAAAATGAATCTTTTTGTGAATGCACGCAAACTTATTTTAAGATTCTGTACTCATATATGATGTATTCAGAGGTGCTTGCTTAATACTTACCCCATCCTCCTTATAGGAAAGAGGAAAAGTCTCATGATAACAACAGAGAAAAGTCTTATGATAGTTCTTATGCAAGTACCAATTTAAATAAAATATGATGAATATTTGAATGGATGAATGAGGTATGTGGCCAAGTGTGGGAGCAACCTGAAGGGGATTCTCTGAGGTCAGAAAGCTGCTGCTGAATTCCCACAGCCTGTGTCAGAAGCACTGGGAGCCTGAAGTTTTCCAGGAATGCATGTGTGGTAGGGCACCACAGACTTCATGCTGCCTCCATAGAGAAACCAAACATCTAGAATTGCAAAAGATCTCTCTCAGCTTGCTATTGATTTTTTTTCTCATTACTGATTTCTTTATTCCATGGATTTGCCACAGCTAAATGATTTTTCTTTTTTTCTTTTTCTTTTTCTTTTTCTTTTTCTTTTTCTTTTTCTTTTTCTTTTTCTTTTTCTTTTTCTTTTTCTTTTTCTTTTTCTTTTTCTTTTTCTTTTTCTTTTTCTTTTTCTTTTTCTTTTTCTTTTTCTTTTTCTTTTTCTTTTTCTTTTTCGTTCTCTTTTTCTTTTTCATTCTCTTTTTCGTTTTCTTTTTCTTTTTCTTTTTTTCTTTTTCTTTTTCTTCTTTTTTTTTCTTTTTTCTTTTTCTTTTTCCAATTTGCTTCTTTCTAGTGAGGGGAACAAAAATCAGAGAAAGGAAGGTCTTTTTCAAATTGTAAGACAAAATGATTTCTCTCCTAGTCACACACAGTGTGAACCTGAGAAAACACTTAGAAGTCTCTGTGCTTCATGTGTAAAAAACAGTGTTATCTGCATGGTAGAAATGGTAGACCAGAGCTTAAAGAATTTAAGAAATAATAGTAATCATCATATTCTCCTCAACTGACAAAATGCCAAGTATCAGAGTATCTGTCCTAGTTGAAAGAAAAAACAGGAAATGTGGGATAGCTATTAAATGATGGGAATAGTTGACAGCTAAAAAAAAAAAAAAGAGCAACACAGGAAAACAACAACAACAAACAAATCAAAGCATTATAAAGTGGCAAATGTTAGGTCTTGAATGTAAAGCTGAGAGTTTCAAAGTATGAGACATCCGTTCCACTGGGGCTTGACTCACAAGTCATACTTCACAATTTGTAGCAAAACTGGATTCTTAACATATTGGAATAAAGATTTTTAACAAGCTTCCATCTGTTAAACCAGCAAGTTGGCTTGGTCTGATCATGCTTGCTGTTTTAATAAATAGCCAGCATCATTTTTCAAACCACAGCTTTCAAATTATTTTGGAGAATTTCAACATGCACCAGTTGTGGCCAGTCCTGAAAGATTTACATTGCTTGTACATTTGGAAGAGACTGCACCACAAAGAGGACCCAACCGGTGGCTTGGAAGAAAGGCCTACCAGTGCCATTTAGGAAGGGTGGGCTAAGAAGTGACCTCAGGATAGCCACTTCCTTGACTAATGGTATTGCAAATGAGACGTAATTGGTCTCAAACAGGAAGGGAGTGAACCACTAAAGTCCGAAAGCAACTCCCTGTCTGGAAGGTGTGTTTGCCACAGAAAAAAAAGCGACTCTGTTAGCATGGGAAAATGAACTGAGGGCATGTTTGTCTTTTTTTTTTTTTTTTTTCAATAGCACAAATGAAAATGTCAACAAAAGAAGTGTGCATGAAATAAAATTTTTGCTTTTTCCCCTCTAAAAGCAGACACATTTCTAATTTAAAGGCTTCAGTGGTGCTACACAAACAGTTTTCAGGGAGTCTGGTAATGGAAAGGCTTAACCAAGCAAGTTTAGAAGGCTACATTTTGCATTTTCTAACAGAAATTCCCTTTTTGGGAGGGAATTATGCTCCGAATCAAAGTGTGACCTGAATGTAAATCAGCATAATCTTGTAGTTCTGGAACAGTAAACAGGCTATGTACCTCTGTGCATCCTAACTCTGAAATTTAGCAATGATGTATTGATAATGGGTACTTATTGATAATCACACTATGAGAAAAAAACAAACTTATCTGGCTAACATGTTTATCCCAGCACTCACAACTGCCAAATTGCCTTTCCTTTCTACTCACTGTATGTGTGATTAGAGAAAATTAATTCATTATCCTAAGTGGTTTTCTCTGGACAGCAGACACCAAATTAATAACCTGTGTCAAATTAATAACATGCTCATTGAGAATGAAAACCATCAGAATTGTTGAGAGACACCTATTCATTTTTTTTTTCTGTGTGAATAATGTAACTGAAAGCATCTGAAGAAGAGAGAGGCAACACAAGGTTCTTAGAGGGTGGGAGGAGGGACATTTATGGCATGCAGATATATTGATCATTTTATATATTTGTATTGAAGGCAAAGCATCAAGAAAGTTAAGATGAATGCTTATGGCCCAGAGTAAAGCACTCAAAAAGCCTTCAAACCGAAATTATAATGGGATAGGTGATTAAAAAAAGCATCAAGGAAATTACTAAATATATGCAGCTAAAAAGATAACACTGCCTAGAGAGACTGGGCATGCTTCTTTTATGCCCCATGCCTCTCAAGACCTGAGTGTGAGGAATATCCAAATTGGGAAGAGGTGAGGTTTTATTTTCTGGCCTTGGACCCATGGTATGTTTTCTTAAGAAATAATGACGACGACAACAACAACAATGGAATTGTTCAATCTGTTGTCTCTTCCCCCTCTTCTCTGTTTCTTCATCCAAGCTTATCAGTTCCTCAGACATGATTTCCTGGGGTGTTTGATCCAGACTTTTTCTCCTCTCCTCTTCAATCTTGTCCTTGTCCCACTTCCTCTGACAAATCTCAGAAGAGTACTACAAAGCCTGGGAAGTGCTGAAGGTTCAGTGGCATGGCTGCTTAAACAATCTAACCTACAAGAAGCAGCTGAGCTGACACTGGTGAAGTAATAATAATAATAATAAAGCATAAATTAAAAGAGCACGAAGCATTTGAGCCAAAATGATTGAAGTCTGACAACGTTAGAAGCAACTCAGAAATGTGTGGCCTTTACTGCGTACATTCTTCCTTGTGGAATACGGAAATTAATTCACACACACACAAGTTAGCAAGTGGCTAACGTATGTTTGAGGTTGGGGGTAGGTTTGGTTCTTGTTCTTTCTCTTTCAGATGATTCACCTATGTATTGGTTTTGTTTAAAATTCTTAACCTAATTCTGATGGACTCTCCTAGAAAAAGAAATAAGGTATTTTTAGAAAGCTTATTTTGGCTTTTTTTTTTTTTGTCTTTTTCCCTAGCTGTAGGACTTTTTTTAATAGTAACTCAGCCTTTTGATTTTCTTTCACCCCTCTCACCTCCTCTGTTGCTATTCCTTGAGAACTGTGGGTGGCCGATGAAGCAGTGAACATCACATGATGTCACTTAGCAACCTGATGTTCATAAATAGCAACAATCATTTTTTCTAATGGCTATTTTTCCCCATCAGGAAAAATGCTTAGACCCATTCCATTCTGACAGTGCTAAATTCTTTCTCTGACCTTCCAGCATATTTATTGCTTATGTTTCCTTTTTTGGGGTCTGATTTCAATGGTAACATCATGTCTAATGCAGCTTGAAGGCATCTAATATATTTCTGACCTTACTATTAACGTATAATAACAATAATTATTAGCACCCTTGCAGTTCTTTAAGAAAAGTCCCTTCCCCCTTTCCCCAAATGTCTGCACTGCATAAATTTCAGATGACCTCAACGTAATCTTGGTAAGATGAAATCAGAAGGGTTATCCACATTTTTTTTAATGTCTTTTGGGAATACTCAGGAAACTCAGACACTTTTTGTTTCTTTCAGAAAGAATCTGGCAGTATTTTTGTGTGTCCTCTTAACATTAGTATAGCCCTTTAAAATATCAGCTATGCTGCCAAGGACTGCCTTTGTTAAACGATAGAATTTTGCCAATAGCATACCTTCACATGAGTTATTAAGACAAAAACAAAAAAATAAGATTATAAACTAAGAAAAGTAGGCTTGTGCAAGCCTTTGAAAAGGATCTTGCAAAAATTGCTTAGGAAAGCAATAACAGAGCATAACAAAGCATAACAAAGTTATGCAACAACCTAAGCCTAGCTTGTCCCCAAGGAGATCACTGTTTGAGAGCACATTAAAAAAAGAAAACAAAAACTCCTGGCTGTGCAGCACCAGTTCCCCTCTTCCTAACCATATGGTTGCTCCTCAAAGAGCTGCGGGTCTGTAACTGAGATGAGGGAGTAATTTGGGTGAAACCAAGACAGACTCATGAAGCGTGCGTGACGGCTTCCACAAATCCTACAGCTACACTGTAAATACTCGTCTCCCTCTCACTATTTGCATTGGTAATTCCTAGGCAAACTAACTGGTGGCTAAACTACACAGATGGGGGAAAACACCTGGATTTCTTGCTCCCTTATTGGCTTTTTTATTTGATTAAAGTAATAATAATATACTATGGAACAGAGAAGTAGGGAAGACACAACATCCTTCTTATTTCTGAAGCATTACTTGTCATTCATATCTACTTGCTGTGGAGCTGCATTTAATTTCTATAAACTGGAAAAAAAATCTACATCAGCTCACATTTAGCTTACAGAACTCTCGTATACCACTATATATACCTAAATACCACTCACTGTCTCGTATCAGCAAACTAGTGCTATCTAAGCCACTTCAGGGATATCTGGAGAGTGACAGCAGTAAATCCACCAAGAGCAGTCTTGAAAGGTAACGTTTGGTTTGTCTGGCAGAAGCCAGAGGACAGGGAACTGTGGAATACAGCCTTTCCTCACACCTGGCTGAGGGAAGGAGAGATGGTAGTCCTTAATCAACAGCTCTCAAATGACAGACTAAAATCTTAAAACTCACCTTAACAGGAGAGGCAGATACAGTGATCCCTGTCATATAATACCTGCTACTGGCTCTTCCCACAAGCAAGTAAAGTTAAGGCTGCTGTCATTGAAAGAGCTGATCAGCCAGGCAGGGATTTGGTGTGAGTTATGCATGGAGACAGAGAAGATGACTGGCCTGTACAAATGCTTCTTTTACTCCCTGCCAATGCAAGAAGATAGCTATAAATTATATTTTAAAATAGTGGTTTTTATTACTGTAAACGTAATTACTCTTAGAAAACATCACATTCAGGACAAAGCATGTGCTGGTTGGAGATACAGGACGAGAAACTCCTCAGCCTGATAATTTCCCAGCATATTTCCTTTTGCCTTATACTCCTTCTACATGAGTTGGAGTTGGAAAGCAAGGCAAATGAAGGACAGATAAGTGCACTGTAACAAAACTAGAATCACAGTTACCAGCAGTACTAAAAACGCTTTAGGAAGGAAGAATGCTTCATACTCTGCATGCCAGTAGATGGTGCTCTGTATGCTGTCTACATACACACCGTATGTGCACCGAGTGGTTTTATAGGAAATAATTGTTACATAGTTTTCCCTTAAATGGAACAGAAAGGACTTTGGGGAAGAAAAAGTACATTTGAATTAAAAAATATTTATCATTTTAGTTATGTTAACTTAAAAATACACGTTTTGTCTCTTATTTTCTTTCTAACTCCTCTTTCAGTTTAGGAACTCTTAGGCAAGTTTTGCTTCAGTGGATCTTCTGGCTTCTGTATCAGCATATAAGGTAGTAAATGAAAACAAATCAGCAAATAAGCTTATTTCCCAGCTGAACTGATTTTCACCGTAACCCCCTACATGTAGCTCCATATGTATATCTGTTTAGGTCCTTATTTGAGAACGATATTCCTTAATAGACCTTCCAAAAAGAAAAAAAAAACATTTTAGCAATAAACTTACCTTTAATACATATTATATTAGCCCTTTATGCTGATTGTCATGCACTATTGTTCTGTTTATTTTGTTCCCATCATTAAATGACACCTATACATGTGCCAGAATTATTTAAGAGCACTCTTGTAGGGACTTTTGCTCATCCTTATTTTATTTTTTACCATATAGTCATCCATTCAGACCACATCAGACTACCTATAATAATTCCAATCATAAATACAAATGAAAAAGATAAAGAGTTCTGAGGCACGACTGAACCTTGAAGTGTATTGTTTTCTATTGGCTTTACTGAGATGAAGAGTTCATCATCTTGCAAGACAGGAGGCTCTTTGTTTGGGAACAGTTACAAATCACAGCATGTACAAAGTATACAAGTTGACAATGGCTCACTCTCAATCCCACAATGTCAGTGGAAAAGCTCCTTTCCTCCGTGACAAATTAAGCATGCTACATGTGCACCTAAGACCTTTTCACCACTCCTTTCTCACATATGGTTGCTGCTCTCCTTGCTGTCTTTCTAAAGATAAGGATAAAATAAAATAGAAGTGGTGAGATAGAGTTTTGGTGGTGGTGGTGTTTTTTTTTGTTGTTTTTTTTTTTTTTTTTAAAGAAAGAATACTAACTTATAGTTTGCAATACCACTGAGACTGAGACGCTGCTGTGTTTCGATAATAAAAATGCAATAGACAGCAGGGAAAACTGGGATGACATGCTGGAGCAGATTTTCCAGGTTAGTTTTCACTTCTGTCAATCTTGCCTGCGAGGTGATGGTGGTGCTTGAGTCTTTGGCTGGGTCTTGCATGTCTGGGTTTTATTTTTCTAGTTACCATCTGCAACGTACATCCTGATATAAGTGCCCAACATTCTCCCCATAAAGCATGCAAGGGCTTAGATGCCAAAGGGAGAAGTTCATAAGACAGTGATCTGAGCCGGAGACAGCATGGTTGTCCAGGGAGATGATGGAGGGGTGGGCAAGGATCAGTGTCACTGCTCTTCTAAGCAGTGGTCAAGTTCTTTTATCAACAGCTAAGAAAAGAGAGATGGAGGAGGTATACTTCAACTCAGTATTCCAGCATTCTGGGTATTGTGGCAGAGCCAAACTCAAACCTCTACTCTGAAGGTCATCAGTTATGAATGAACTGGTTACACAGAGAAATTTCTAGAACCCGTCCCTTCCCTGCATATCTGCTTGTCAAGTAAATACACCTTTTTCACACAGCCGATATGTGTTTTACAGAAAGCAAACTCCACTGCGGTAAGTCGCCAGAGCACCTGGTGGATGGAGCAATCGCCTAGGTGTTGGGGGTGAGGATTCACACACACACTGATGGAGCCCAAGCCAGGACCCAGAGCCCAAGGCAATACTCAGGCTGAAACACTGGGCCCACCTTGTATGTCTGTCTTCCTGTAAAATTTATACTCCCGATTTAGGTAGTGATCCAAGTCTCACGGATAAAAAGCAGACAAGAAACTCCTCTTTGGGAATCCTGACAGAACTCAGGAGCTGCCCAGAAGCTAGCTATGTTGATATGGTTGCAACCTGATACACCTGCACATAATTTTTTGATGATTATTTGCCCCATCCCTGGAAGCATTCAAGGCCAGGTTGCATGGGGCTTTGGACAACCTGATCTAATGGGAGGTGTCCCTGCTCATGGCAGGGGTTTGGAACTGGATGGGTTTTAAGTCCCTTCCAACCCAAACTATTCTATGATTCTGTGAGAGGTCCAACAGATAATACGACTTCACAAATGAAATATTAGATATTGACTTCAGGTGCTTTTCAGCGTTGAGTAAATAAGAGAACTGAACGTGTATGTAAGTGCTCACAGAGACAGTGCAGTTTTGGAAAAAATCCTTGCTCTGAATTTAGCCCACAATCCCTATGAGACTCAGCTGGCTGTCCCTAAAACGGGAATACTATCACATCCTTACTTCCTGGAAGCATTTTAAAGAAAATATCTTGGAAATATTGAGAAGTGTACAGTTGGGGGAAGGGAAAAAGGCAAACATATTGGATAGAATACAACACTTGAGATACACTTTTCAGGAAGAGAATTTATATTTTCAGCCAAAAAAGCTAAATAATTTTCTTCCTAGATACTACAACTGTAGTAAACATTCATAAAGAAATGACCTACTCTAGAACCAAAAGGAAGATTAACAGCGTCAGTTTCATATGCTGGTAGCCAAATTATTTTCTCACTTAGTGGAATTTTTCCAGGCTTCTCCTTTAACTTTAGTGAGTTACTCCAGATTTAAACCAGTGTAAGCAAGGGCAAGTTAAAAATACTTGTGCCACAATTGGCCTTGGAAAATACATTTCTCCATGATAGACATTAAACTGACTGCTGAGGCAGACAGCGTGTCTTGCCCATAATCATTTTATATTTGCTTCTTTTCCTCAGTCCTTAAAATGAGTTCATGACTGCATGACTCTGAGAGTAAATATATAATGAATACACATTTTATTCAGTATTTGGAGGAAATTAAAGTAAATGCTGTATGTAATAATACTGTGTGGAAAAAGCAATGATAATTATTTGATGAGAGAGTTAATACGAAGGGCGCTCAGTTAATCCTGTGGTCTGAGGTAAATGGCAGACATTCAAGTAAACCTAATTAACATCATAAAACAAAGACAAACTGCATTAGCCCATGAGCTCTTGACTAATCTAGTATTTTCTTCTGAATACCATTGCATGAAAAGGTTAGGATGCATACTCTCAAATAAACCCAGTTCTATAAATGAATTGTCACGTTGTACTAATGAAAAAGTACCAGTCAAGGTCTTTTGCTCCATTTCTAGTATGTTGCTAATTTTGTTTTCATTTGAAATGAGAAATTGAGTGTTTTGTTGTTGTAAATGAAACTATCGTGCTTTAGCAGAGTGCGACCCACAATGTCAATTCACAATCTTGCAAGGATGTCCTTACTCATGCAGATATATGAGTTTTGCCTGCTGGTGTTTCTTCCCCATTGTTCCTTTAGATGAGCACAAGGAGAGGGGAACTATGCTTGGTGAGAATGGTGGTAACTGAAAAGATTAGTGAGGAGAGAGAGGAATCATACAACCATTGCAAAAATAATGATATTAATTTTCAGTGCAGATGATTAAATAAGAGCAACTTTGTTGCTTTAGGTACACTGCACCATTTTTGCCAGTAGTCATAGAATTATCTGTACCTGAAACAGTACCTGGAGGATTATATTTTTATTTTGGGAGGGTAAGAGGGGAATTTGTGACCTTTCTGGTTGTTTTTGCTTTGCTGTTTTTGTTGCTTTTTAAAGAAAATATAAAGCTAATATAAATAATATATTATTAGATTGATGTTTTATTGTCCTGTTGGTTCCTTCTGCTGTTCTTTACATCACACATAGTCTTTCCATGAGTATAGCACTGTGAAAAACATCATGTGAGGTTTTCTGGACATAACAAGATGATCTTCACACATTTATACATAAATAATTGGACACTGTGACAGAACATCAGAGGACGGATAATATGAAACCTTTAAAAAGCTGTCCATCTAACAAAATTTATGTCAAAATGCAGTGAATGGGACTTAGAAAAGTTTTTGAATAGCAAACATTTCTTTTCCTCTACACGAGCCACTGAGGCAACCAGAGTTTCACCTTTCAGATGAGGCAGATAAAAAATATCTACCAATATGATGAACTAGCATGTTTTTCCTAGGGAGTAAGGCAGTGGACTTTTTTTTTTTTTTTTTTTTTTTATTCTGTTCACATATGTTGCTCAAGAACAAGCAGTTCAGTTATTTCATTATTTCAGTTATTAAAGAGTAAAAAGAATAAAATATGGTGCCAGCCCTGAACTCCTGTCCCTCTTATATCCTGAGCTGGTAGTGGCCTTTCCCAGGGACTGTCAGCAGGGATTTTGCCACATGTATTAGGAGAGACTGGGAAGGTGCACAGAATAGCAATTGTTAATCCTCCAGAAACCTCTGGTGCTTTATTCTACAAATAATCCAGAATAATACTAGCCAGCCCTGTTTTTACATGGGTTTCTTCATCTACAAAAAGGAAGACTGGAATACAGAGCATTTTTTTTTCTACCCTAAACTCAGTATTTGTGAAAAATATCGGTTACTTTGACCGTGATTTATTACGTTCAATGATCATTAACTATAAACTTCAGAATCTTGTTTAGTTTTGCTTCATGTAAAAGTATATATGATGCATCTTGATTAAGCTTTCTGTGCCTTTTGGATTGTCATACTTTGTTAAATGTACTACCCTTTTCCTGTTAATCCTGCATGGTTTTTTTTCTTTTTTTTTTTTTTCTCCTAATGATAAAGTATCAACTATCTAGATTTATATAAATTTTATCCAATGATTAGTCGTTATTGGGAACTAATGGAGTGGAGAACTCACTATTACGAAATGGAGTCAGTTAGAAGTGATACGTGCACGTAGTAAAGAGGTGGCATGGAATGACAGGAACAGGGCAGCAGCTTTAAATTAAGAAAGGAAAATGATGTAATAATGATTAAACCACAAAACAGAACTCCAACACAGAGAATGAGCAATGAAAATAAGGTAATAAAAAGGAGTACTGAACTAGCTCATGAGACATGTTATTACAGTGAACATTATCCTAGCACTATTTATTTTGCTTAGCATTATGGCCACCTTCAAGGTTGCTATGACAAATGTGTGTGAGCGTTTAACGGAAAGTGAACATTTTTTTTTTAGCTAAGAAGGCATCCACTAGCTCTCTGCCTACTCAATTTCCTAAATTACGTGCCACATAAATTTAACTTTATTGGCACTAGACAAATGTTAACATTAACCAATTATGGGTTAAAAAATTTTTGGAAATATTCAGTGAGCTCCTCTGCTTACATTCCTCAACCTGTACAATGAAATCCATACATTATCCAGTTATGCTGTTTTCCTTGAAAAAAAAAAAAAGTAGTCACTTGAGACATATATCACAATAAGAGCACCCACATAAGTTCTAACAGCTAAAGACCTGATCCAGAGATAAAATTAATACGTACAGCTTCTACTGTATTTAAGGGAAATTGAGGTTGTTTTCATAACTGGCCTTTCAATGACATTTTTTTTTCACGGCACTGAAAGAGTCTTATTCATCTCTGACTAAGTGACGCTAAAATTTATGCAGGCTTCTCACAGCAGAGGGAGTAAAGGAGGAAAAGCACAACAGGGTTTCTCCATGCAACTTATAAAAACATTATCAATGTGGTTCATTCACTGAGCAATGACAGACTCGGAGGCCTGCTACCAGCTGGAATGGGTGTAGTGGACAAAACAAAGAGGGAAAGTGAAATCGGGACAGCCACAGCCCGAAAATGAGCTAAAATAGAGCACAACAAGGCCATTGGAAGGCCGCACACAGGAGGGTCACTGCTTGCCAGGTGGCTTTGTAGTGATCCAATTTACAGAGACTAAATGAGAGATTTGGGAGCTTTGGTGGTCTAGGAAGCAGGTGAGGGGCACCCCCCCCGGCCTATGAGGACGTGTTTTTAGGAGAGGGAGGGAACATTACAAGGCTAGATTAGAATCGTAGAATCACAGGATCATTTAGGTTGGAAAAGACCTCTAAGATTATTTGAGCTGTGCATGTAGCACTTAACAGTGTACATAAATAAACAACAATAATAAAAACCAATATCACTAAATGGCAAGACTGTGAGCACAGTGGAAGTTCTGAGACAAGAAAAAAAGCTGGTGTAAAAAGAGCTTGAGATCAGGGGGCTGGCATAATCAGATCTCATCATTTCAAAAGGAATGGAGCAATTTCCTCTGCAGAGACCTCAAGCTGAAGGTACTATGCTCTCTAACCTGCTAACCAAAGAATTACGTGATATTATTGTTGGAAACCTTGATATAAGCTGTATAAGCTTTCTCTTTCCTGAAACATTGCTTAGGAGGTGTTCCCCATCCCCCAAGGTTTTCCTCTTTATTTCTAGGGGATGGTTGAAAACTATCATAGTCTGTACATCCTGGCACAAGATTGCAATTTCATTGTTAGGGTCCCTGATAAAATGCAATGCTGTCACTGCTGTTATAGCAGCGAGACTAACTAAAAGCATGAAGAAGCTTTGAGTCACACCACAGGAACTGTAAGACCACAAGCGATATTGATCAAGTTGCTGTCCAGTGTTTGTTGTCAAAGATTCAAGCTCATAACAGACCTCCTGAAGAGCTGGCCCTGACTCTGTCAGTAGGAATCTAAAGCAGCATGCATACAGAAGAGAGACTTGTATAAACACTTCCATACTGATGCCACAGGTGGCAGATAGCATAAGAAAGACCCTAACCATGTACATTTGTGGCTCATGGGACAGCGTATGTAAGCAAATAAGCAACTGAGAAAAACAACCACATTTCTGTGATGTATTTGGTGACAGGAGAGGAGCAGAATGACCTGACTGTAAAGATTTTGCTTGGGATAACATATTCTGCTTCAGCATCAACACATGAGCTGACATTTTGTCTGTTCCTGGGGATGTGTTCTGGCTTACTAAGCTCTGCCCCACTAGAAAGAAACTTCTTATGATATGTCTCCACAGAGAAGTTATTCCAAGTCAGAGATAAAACAGTTAAGCCCTAATCATACCATGTAGTGGAAATGGGCAAAGAAAATTAACTGCAAGATTGACTGCTGCTGATGAGGTGCCATCTGATCACCCATGTAAATATGCAAACTGGAAGTCCTCTTAGGCTGCATCACAGATGTCCAAGTTCCACCAAGCCCTGGCAGTGCGGTCACCAAATGCTCTGACAGCCAAGACTTTCATCTCGAGTGATGTTGTGATAGGATGTCAGTCACCCTGTTTTTGCAGACATGAATCACTCATGATGTCAACCTTTCCTAAATGACCTTGGCAACACATGGGAGCAGTTTCACTTACATGTTCTTATGCCCAATTACCACACACACTATTTTGAACTGGGCATGCTTCAAGATCTTTTCTACAATATTATCATTAATTACAGAAAGTGTGATTTTTCACACATACAAATTTTTCATAAGGGATGCAATCTCAGAGAAGATCCCCACACATAGCATGCTGTAGTTTCACTGTTTGGAAGCCTACTTTGCTTTGGTATCTTGCAAAGAACAGTTCTGTAACCAAAAGTCTGATAAGGAAACTTATATTTGTTAAAGGTTCATTTGTGGATAAATGATGGCAACACAAACCATTACTAATTTAGTACTTGCCACTTGTGAATTGAAGAGGAAACCCATATGGTGTTCTGTACACATCTACAAAAAAAAAAAAAACTCCACTGTTTGACCTAAAGATTGCTTGAAGGTAATCTTATCCTCCTGTGGTGGTTTTACTCGGGTGGGCAGCCAAGCTCCACCACAACCGCACTCTCACTCCCCCCTCTCCTCAAAGAGGAAGGGGGAGAAAATACAACACAAAGAGCTTGAGGTTTGAGATGAGAATGATTTAATTAAAGGGAAAGGGAATGGGGACAAAAAGAAACAAAAAAAACCAATAAGGCCACGCGGAAGCACAGAGTGACAGAAAAAAGTTATTCTCTGCTTCCCATCAACGAGCGATGTTTGGCCACGTCCTGGGAAGGGCCTCAAAATGCATAGCGGTTTTTCAGGAGGACAACCCCCTCCCCCACGAGACCCCCCCCTTTTTATTGCTGAGTGTGACATCAGGTGTTATGGACTATCCCTTTGGTTGGTTTAGGTCAGCTGCCCTGGCAATGTCCCCTCCCCATCACTTGCCCACCCCCAGCCTGCTGGCTCTTGGGGGTTTGGAGGGAGTCCTGATGCTGTGCCAGCACCATGCAGCAATAGACACAACACTGGAGTGATACCAGTGCTGTTCCAGCTACGAGTGCAGAGCACAGCACTGCGTGGGCTGCTGCAGGGAAAGGTGACTCCATCCCAGACAGACCCAACACACCTCCTTAGAAGATTTAAAGTAGATTGTCAGGTGCAGGTGCTTAGGAAGAATGAAAAAAAATGCAAATCAAGGGATCTAGGACTTGCAAAAAGCTGTTGCCAAGTGCAGATAGCTTTGTACTCAAGATATAGCCGAAGCCTAAACCCCAGGAGTATGTTAAAGGTAATTTCTGGACCATGCCTCACTGGATACATAGCAGATTATAAATACCTGCACTGAACAAAGTACATTGTAAAGATTAGTTTGGAAAATCTGAAACTACTCCAGACGATCTAGAACTATGAAGCTCAACAGGTTGTGCCCATTTTCTAACTTTTTCTAAATAGTAAGTGTCCTGTTACGATAAAAATCTGCAAGCATTCACATTCTATTTTAGCATCGAAATGTAAAATTAAGTATAAATGTGTATTTTAAAGAAATGGAAAGCTAGAAAAAGGGAAGCTGAAAAGAGAATGGAGATAACTTGTGGTGAAGGAGTTTCAGCAGGTACTTACGGACCACATGCCCAGAAAGGGTTAGCTTTAGGTGCTAGTAGGACAGGCAGTTCAGGAAGGCAAAAATCATACTGATAATGATATGTCCATCAGCTATCAGCCTGCCTGAGAGGCTAATGGCATGAAGTCGGAGCCTCAGCTGCAGTGTGTGAGGACAACGACACTGTTGCCTGTGTGACCTTTGCTCCTGTCCAAGGACCTACTGCTGCAAGGCTGGGGAGAGATAGCATAGAAAGTCCAATATACATATCTTCTCCTCCCTCCCCTCAGCTTGCTTCCCATCTTGCTGTAAGGAGAGACAGTTTCTTTAATTTTTTTTGTTCATCTTGGGGGGATCCTCCACAATACTTTACTAAAACTATTGTTAAGCCTCAAGGCAGCGGTTACCAAGAGATGAGATCTGCAGTTAATAGGTGCAGGCAGGCAATGTTGTTGGTGGACAGAAAGTACTGTATGGCCAGGACTGCTGCCACATTACAAATATTTGAGTCTGTTCAGAGGTATCAGGCTGAACAAACGAGGACTGAGAGGAAAACAGAGTTTTTTGAACCCTCCTGTCCAAAAGGGAAGAGAGACTTCAGCAAATAATTGAGCACTTTCTGGAAAGACTGGTAGATCAATTGAGAGGAAAGCTGTGGAGAACAAAGTCGAGAAGTGAGGAAGGGCTTGAGTCACGATTGTGAATAAACCGGTGAGCTGGAGCTGCCCCTTCAGAACAAGCTGGAGGTAAGCTAGCAGACATCCACAGACAACCAGATAACTGACAAGCACATGATGAAGTTCAGGTACTTTGGAATTTTCTAAAAACAAAGAAAGAGACAAAGTTTTTAGAATATTTTATAATTCTCAACTTTGTAAGAGACAAAAGTGACCAAGAAATGTGAACTGGCCATTATACAAATAGAATTATTCTATTAACCAATTGAGAGATATGTCTGTCTGAAGACAGGATGGATGTTTGTGTGGAGAAACATTACTTTGATTTTTCAGAAGAGGCAAGAAAAGAAATGACTCAAACTTCTGAAGTCCCCTCCCATCCTTTGACTCTGGCCACTGAGCACAACACAAATTGTGAAGTAGGTGCAGGGTCCCTGCAGGGTCCCAGAGATACAGCCACTACTAGGCTGCCAACTCGCCATGAGGTGGGAAACCAGAGTCCAGTCTCATCCCCCTGCTGCTGCTCCAGTCTGAGCATGTGCGCTCCTTCCAAGCACAGTCTGCTCAGGTGTTTTTGCCTGTCTTCACTCAGCAAACTTACCTCAGATTCCAGCCACTTTTTAGATAAGCTTTTAAACTAGATTGGTAATCTGGAAAAGATTTGGAGGACCTAATTTTTATTTTTATTTAAACTGAACTATCTTAAAATTAGCTAGCAATTCTGGGAAAACATTTTCTGTGCCAAAAGAGCATTTCAAGCAGCTGTTCAGTACTTATGCAAACACCTGTGCATATTTTTAAACTTACTAACAGTTGGAATAGTTTTTCCCCTCACCTCAATGCTATGCTAATATGTATTACTTATGTTGAAGCCTTTGTTCATGAAATACATTAATATTTTAATAATTGTGTCAGTGAAAAACATTGAGATATAGTGATGATGTGACTAAAAAGACAATCCTTCTATGGTACTTGAAATATTTAAGCAGTAACAGTAGGATCTGCCTCCAAATCAGGAAACAAGTTTTTCTGGTACAAAATCACCTAACTTTTCTGAGACTGCTGTCTTCCTTCTCCAAAATCTCAATTTTCTTGAAAAATGAGTCACAGAATCACTGATGTCATAAGCGACTTCTGGAGATCACCACGTCCAACCCCACCAGCCCAAAGAACTGTCAGTTGGAGCAGGTTGCTCAGGGACATGCACAGATGTTTTTAGTGTCTCCAAGGATGGAGACTCCACCGCCCCCTCTGGGCAACCAGCTCCAAATGCACTGCAGTTTTCTGTATACTACTTTCATAACCCAGACTTCTGAAACACAAGTTTACATTACTAGCATTGTAAGCCCGCCACAAGCTAAAGTTATTCAGAAGTCCGAACTCCATCACTTTAGAACAGGGTGTTAATTGAAACGTCTGAAAAGCAGTCAACCTTCAATATCAATCAGTTATTCATCTGTGCAAATCACAGACAAGCTTTTACAAAAGGGAGTGGTCCATGCTATGACTTGGTGGATTTCAAAGATGGTGCCTATTACAGCAGAGTCAGGACATGGACTCTAATAGACATAACAGATTTATTCAGGTATATAGTGATGCTCAAGAGACCATGGGGAAGTCAGAAGCTGTACAGTTGTAACCAGAAAGCTTGAAATTGCTTGTGATTTCTGTATCACTTTGATGACTCATCCTGAAGAAGTTCATTTTGTGAACTAGGGCCCAGACGGTGGTACCCTCCCTCCGCTCTCCCTCTCCATTCCCATTATTTTGCGTGCACAAACATATACACACAAAATATAGCCTCTGACCCACACTGTACCTTTTCAGCCTGAGCATCTCATTCTCATATCTTGCACCTCCACCAGTTTCCAGTCTTCTAAGAATGCACTGAAGACAACCAAAGCCCAGGGAGGAAGGAATAGTCATTTCATCAGTCTTATGACAGAAGTAACTGGGCTCTTGAGTTCATAAGCAGTGTTTTCAATGCATAGCTGTAACATTATCACAAAAAACAAGCACAGAGGATCCTGCACAGCAGATGTCTCAACAGTATTTCTGAAGGCCAACAGTGACAACCCTCCCAAACTAATTGGTTTCACCATGTTGTTTTCAACATACTTTCAAAAACTGTTAAAATTATGAACTGTATTAGTGATGTGGTTGTTGGGACAAAAGAGCACACTAGGAGTTGTTTAGAACTTCACTTTTTTTTTTTCTCCTCAGAAAGAGTTGACCAAACATCTACCGTAGAGATCATCACATTACTTATCTTATAGACAATTATATGCAACTAGGCAAAATACAAATGAAAATTTTATGTAAAACCATAACAGACTCAAACTACTCTTTGAATTGGTCAGCCTGGGGCTGGATGCCCACATGAAAGAGAAAACTTCTAAGCGTTAACATATTCGAGATAAATGCAATATTCATGTTCTTTTAGCCCTTGTAATACAATATGAAAATATTTATAACAGGGTTGCAGTAATCAGCAGCTGTTGCCATCGGATACACACCTGTACAAACTATGTACCAGTGGAGAAAGCTGAAGAAAACTTCAGTCAGCGCAAAGGCAAAAAAGAATGAATAATGGCAAAAACGTGGGAAAGGTCAACCTGTTATAATACTATCCTCACAGGTAATATAATGCAGCAATGAAAAAGCACCTGAGCACATTGGTAGTTCTGCTAGCACTCAGATATGAAGGGACAGTCTGCTCTGGCTAAGGGACAGTCTGCTCTGGCTAAGGGACAGTGATAGCTGCCGAGAGCAATAACATTTTCATGACTCCCTTTTACTTCAGAAATGCTAATTTAGTCTCATATCCTCAGTTTGATAGAAATAGCTCACTACTCCCTGTTTACATGGAATACAAAATGGTAAATTACCTACATACTTGGAAGTTAGGAAGTCTTCAATGCACGTAAGCTGGTTTGTTTTCTACAAATGAAGCAGTAGAAGGAGACAGCTGATACAAGAAAAGCTCAGCAGATTGCGGTACTTGGAGTAGCCTGATCAACCCATAGTTCAAGGCCAGTTTTGCATGCATTAGGAAGTTTATTCATCTTAACAGACTTTCTTACAGCTAATTGTAGCACTGACTGGAGAAACAGACTTGGCAGAATAGGAATAATCCTTTCAAACATAGATCCAGTATCAATCTTTCAAACAGTTATTGTTAATCCTGCTAAATAAGGTTCTACTGTCACAAAAAGCAGTATTTCCCAGGGTTAGCAAACTCATTAACATCTGCATGTTCTCCTTCATGCTGCTCAGAACTGTCTTAGCCCAATATAACAAACCACTAGGCTAAATTTGTCTTCATAGAAAGTCTCAAGTTTTAAAGAGCAGGTCCTATGGCAACAGCCTTCATTTTGCCATGACTGCTTTCCTTTCCACCCATCCTCCCACCAAATACTGAGCTTTTTGGTCATCTTACCTTATCCTGTTACATATTACTCAACATCCAGAACACAGGAGAGATTTTCCGTTGTGGTTTTAAAGCAAATTGTAAGTGCCAAATATAATTGTTCCTGTGTATTACCTCAAACTGACATATAAATAGCTGTACGCTGCTAAAAATGCATCAGACATAGCTTGGTGGGTACTAAGATGTGCTTGGAGTTTGCCAAATCCCTACTTAACTGAATTCACAATCCATCTGAGAGACTTGGTCTATCAGAGAATTCATTACCTTGAACTTTATGAAGTATTCCCTAAGTTCTCAAATCAAGCATGGACACTATACAGATATTAGCTTCTTGAAGAACTTGACTTCCCTCTTCCTTTCTTTTCCTCCCATGTAAAAACAAATATTCCCAGTCATTCACACTGTGCTGTACTCAAAGCATAATTTTGCAAGAGCCCATTTTGTGTGTGTATGCATATACTCTCCATACTCAAGTTTAAGGTATGAAATGCAGGAACACTTTTTATTCCCATCCATTTACTTGTTAAATCTTTCTAAACTATTGAATTTCATTACATAGCTTAGCATTCCCAAATGATGTAAGTATTGACATAACACAACAATCTAAAGTCTCCATTCTGGTATATAAGCACGTATTGATCCATGACACAAAGACAAAATGTTCAAGAAATGGTGATACACAAGTACTATGTTAATACATTAATTGGAATACAGCAAAGACTAATTGGGATACTATTATGACCTCTCCTTAGAAACTGGCCACTATGTCTGTGTGCCATAGCCAGTTTTGGATTTAATTTATAAAACCCAGCAGGCAAGTTTGACTTAGCTGCCACCCCTACTTTCCTTCTCAAAAAAAAAAAAAAAAAAAAAAAAAAAAGAAAAAGGACACACTTACCTGTCCTTCTCTCTCATTCAAAACCAGAAGGTTGTGTATTATCCATAACATTAAGGGGGATTTGACAGAGATCTTACAATTCGGTTTTTAATTCTTATAAAGCCACATTTAATGCTGAGACACTTTCTTATAATGTGGTCCTCAATAGTTCTATAATATTGCCTATTAACCCCTCCCTTGGTTGTCCCTTAAATCATTTGCCTCTTTCCTTTCTCTGGCAGAGCTGCACTTTCAAATCACCAGTTAAAAGCTCAAGTATCAACAGTTATTTGTCCACCTAATGATTACCCCCAGCAACCAAAGTTCTTCACATTAGAAACTGATCAGATGAACACTGAGAATTACTTTATCAGTTGTAACAAGCAAGAAAACATTTACAAAAGCTAGAGGCAAGTAAGATTCAGTTTAGAATAATCCATCCTAAATCCTGACCACTGAGCTTTCAAAAGCAAAGTCTCTCAGATTTCTACATTAATCTTCAGCTCCATTTTCCTTCATGAACGGAGGGGTTTTCCTTCATTTTTTGGTGTACACCTAAATGTATTATTATTTAACTTGCACAAAGCTTAAAATTATATCTAAACATACACATATTTTGTAATGGGGGTTGAGTGGAAGCTTGAAGAGATGATTTATATAAAGGAATCTTGACCTGCATAGCATGAAGGCAAGAACAAGCCAAGAACATGCACTGCTGGAGACACAAAGCAAGGACATTTTTGTATAAAACATTGTAGCAACTCTTATAAACAGTTCTTACAGTGAAAGATGTGAGACCTTGAAGGTAATACAGTATTTAGGTTTGATCAATCTTAAAAATCAGAAAATGATCTGATTTTGTTTAACCAGTAAATAGAATACTATGGCAAAATGTTACCTGCATTGAAATTGTTTTATTCTGTTCTTGAGCTGCAACGCTCGACTTCATATGCACTGTTCTCAGTAATCCCAACACAGAATGGAAAAACATCAACTGTTTCATTTCAAGATAGTTTTAATTAGGTGATTACAGGGAAAAAAAACATTTAAACAATTTTTATGGTGTTATCTGCTATGTCAACTTACAAGGATATGATGTAACAAACCAGTTACAAATTTAAAGGCATATTTACATTATATACTCAAAGTAATAAGCTATATTCATGTACATAAAAGAAACACCTATGGGATGAGTTAACTAAATTGTACATCATTTAGTAGAAAGAAATAGCAGTTGAGGTTTAATGGAAGCAATATACACATGAGGCACTTTGAGGTCATTAGGGTGGAAAGCAAATGGCACCAAGCAAAAAGAAAAATTCTGTACAGATTATACCTCAGCTTTGATCATGAAGGCTTCTTCTCCATCAAATGCATTTATTTCTTGAACTAATCATGAAGTTTGCAATTAAGATAAGCTTTCAGAAAAAAAAAAAAAAAAACAAAAGAAACAGAAACAAAGCTTCCTCACCCCTCAAACCCACCCCTCCTATTCATCACTGCACCAAAGGAAATGGAAATTTTATCCACGCAGCTGCTAGACTAAGGGTACCATAAGGCATCTTTTAAAAATTATTTTGTTGCCAGCCATCACCTTGATTTTTGTTTTATTAAGATGAATGTATCACTGTACTGGCTGCATACTGTGCCACAAGCTCTGAAAAGATTTAAAGTCTAATTTGAACCTGTGCATTATTTACGTGGGAGTTGAACATTACCCTCCAGGTACACATGAACAGACCATTCTAAAGAGAACACATCTGAAGTGGGAATGTTATATTCCAACATGCAAAATTAAGACATCCTTCAAAACACCTGTTTCCTTAGAGGCAATTGGTTAAGCCTGCCTAGAACATCCCTTACATAAGCTTTAGAAAGGCATCTGAGTTTTATACCATCATTTGCTGCTATTTACTAAGTGGTTACCATAGAAATTGTAGATTATTTTCAGAATATTGCTTTAATCTTGCACACAGCTGTAGGTGTACCCTCATAACTACTGAATTGCATGTGCAAGTGCACAGACACACCTGTGCATATTCAAACTTAATTCACATCACAAAGCAAAAAGCCAGATTTCTTCTGCATGAATATCCATATGCCTTCACTTGCTACTGGAAAGAACTCCAGGAGAAAGTAAAACTCTTACATCTGCTGACAGAACCCAAAGAATTTTCGTTTCATTCCTGATTTTTAGGCTCTTATGTAATAGATTTAAAATAGTTACAACAGCCTAACGACATATTATTAAATCATTTTTACTTTCAATTAACACTAACAGTAAAGTTTCAGAGAAAATTTAATAGGAACGATGAAATAACGAATCCCTGAAAGATTCCAGGATACTATTTTGTAAATTCATAGTTATAAGCTCAAAAATAAGTTGTGCTGCACCAACAGCCTGTTAAATTACCTTGCAATCAGAGCTTGTGCCTGGATAAAGCCTGAATGTTTCTCCGCCAGTAGATGGTGCACGAGTGCCGCTGTCATTTGACTTCTTCCTTCACTTCCTTTCAAGGGGAAATATTTAATTTTCATGGTAACCGAGGCTTGCAGTAAGCGAGGGACTTAATATGCAATGATGGTTTCCCAAGGCTTAGGTCTCCCTTCCAAGCAACACAATGCTCTGCTACTACACGCCTGACGAGCTACAGTTCTGATGTCCAGGGAGAGGGGAGGAGTAAGGGTTGGGGAAGGCAGTTCTCTTTTCCCAAACGTTTAAGAAAGTAGTTCATAAGAGGAAAAATAAATTTTACTTGCTGTCAAAAACAAAAGATGCATGGATTTAAGAGCCAGTTCTGGACTGGGTTTGCTGTATGTCCACTTTTCATTACCCTTCTCACACCTGCAAACATGGATAAGATCCCTAACACCAGAAAAAGAAGGAAGTATGTGTGCATCATTCTAAAACCAACCCTTCTGTAGCTGTATTTTTGCACTTTTCTTCACTGATCTTAAAAAAAAAAGCAGACTGCAAATTCCGTCACAAGACGGAAAAGTGAACAAGACATTTCATTAACTTTTTTTTTTTTAGATGGATCAAGCCTTTAAAGAGGAAGGCAAAAGATGAAAACATTTTAGCAGCGAAGTGGTTAAAAATGTAAGATGAAAATATTAATGCACACACTAATAAAAATATTAAAGCATATATGTCATATAAAATACAGTACAGGACCAGGAGTTTCACTATGTTGTATAGTGCTCAGAGGAAATTGTTAAACTAATTTCTTTCTGAATTATATACAGAATAGGATTCTACAGCATTTACCTATATACAGCCAGCAAGTTCTTTTCTTAGGTTGTTCATACCTCTCTTCACTTTGAGTTAGGAACCTAGCACTTACAAATATTCAATTTCCCTCATTCACAAGAAAGACATTACCACTTTTTTTTTTTTTTTTTAAGTTAACAGTCTATTCCAGGCAACCAAGTTAAGCTGAAAATGTGTGAAGCATGAAAATCAACCAGAGTAGCAGCTTTCAAATATATAAACAGTAAAAACCAAGACTGCTGCTACAGCGTCATATTCTTGGACTTAATTCATCCAATCTTAATACAAAACTAGAAGCTCTTTCGTAACTTCTACAGTTATCAACATATGTTTCTTCTTTTCAATGTGAAATAATACTTCGAGATGATCTATGTACACAATGTGGTTGATTCAGGCTGTAATATAAATATAAATGTTTTCTTTTAAAAAGTATCTTACAGACAGATGATATACACTTGCTTCTTTTACTTCTGGGCTACAAAGGAAAATTCAGGGCACTGATACATGCAGAACAAAAAGCTACAGAAAATATACTGAAAATGCATAGGAAGTGAGAAAAGTTAGTCATGTGAATCTTTTTTTTTTTTTTTTTGGAATTTAACAAGAAGGGTACTCTGAGGACAACCTGCCCACTCCTGCCATGATAGCAAATAGGCACTTTCCCTAATGAATGATTTTTAGTGTTTCACATATCTTCAATGAGAAGTAACTGTTTCTTACTTCATGACAGCAAAACACGAAATGTTCTTAAAAAATCTCTAAGGGTTAATTGGTTAATTCTTATTTGAAAGTTAAATAGTAAATACAAAGCCATAACAAATGTCGTGCACAATATCACATGTGCATACACACACGTGCACGCGCACACACACTCTCTCACCCCCTTCCCACTCCCCAGCCTCCCTCCAATTTCAATTAAGTTCACTCCATTTTTGCCTGGGCTGTAATTTATTTCTCAAGTCTTCTGTTGTCTTTTGTTGTTGTTCAAATAAACAGTAGTTTTGTTCAAGTAAGAAAAAGTTGCAGTTCAAAATAATGAAAACAATTTCAATTTTGTTATTAATCTTGTTTTAATCATAGTACTTGATAAACAGCTGAACAGGATCCTAGTTTAACAGAAGGATAAACAAGAACACTGATGACAACTCGTTACAACTGTCTTAATGTACCTTTTGCTTAATGAACATCTGTATATGTAATAAAAGTATTTTTGGAGGACACCCCAAAAGAAAACAACTTGCTGGTTGAGCAACAGAAACAACTTCCTTTTTGCTATTATGTTGAAATCAAAGTCATTTATATATAAAAATAAATGTTATGTTCTAACAAGAACATTTTAGACAATTACATCTGTGCTTAACAAAAAATATTGGTCACTCAAGACTAGAATAATTAATATTTTAGAGGTTTTTAGATTATCAGAACGTATGGATACAACTCAACACAAACTGTAGCTGAAGGGAAACAGGACTGAAAATATCGATTTGTCCATCTGGAATAAAAATGCAACTAAATTAACTAATTAAATATTTAAAATACTACCATGGAATGTGACAGTAGATATGGTCCATACCTACTAGATCAGAGGGAAGGGAAGTATAACATGTAATAATTCGTACCTTACACATTTAGTTAAATATAAACATTTGTTATTTATACATAAAGTCGCTTCCAAAAAACTATTAATAAGTGATTTAGTTGCACTTAAAATCGGTTTCATTTCTCATTTGCTGAGTATTAACTTTTCTTAATCTTTAATCAACTGTCACTAGTGCACTTTTAGTTAAAATTTCCCCTCAGGTAAGTTTTAATCCTTTTAAAAGAGCCCCCTCACCTAAACCATGAATGTACAAAGTGGCAAAAGTTAATCCCTTTTAGTATAATCATAGTTTATATACTCATTTTATAGCCAATAATAAGAACAGGCTTTCCTTTGCAAAATCTCCTTCACAACTTGCAACAAATGCCACGCGCTTAAAGGAAATAGGCATGGCTAGCACTTGTAAAATGCCAAGGTCTGACAAGTCTCCTTGCTTCTTCCACATCAAGCATCTCTTACATGAAAGAAGACTCCCTTCAGCTTGCCAAAAAGCTTCTACAAATCCAAGTTAGATGCTTCCTGGAAACAAAGATTTTCAGCTCTGTTTGGCACAAGACTGATTCATCCTGCAGCTTTATGCTTCCCTCCACAGCACCCACATACCTCACCGCAGTGATGGCATGCTCTCAAGGGGAGGTAGCAGCACATACACGGAGCAATGAATGACAGCGCTACCAGTGCTAACCAGCGTAAGCAGAACTTGTCATCACTAGTGTCACATGAGCAAGGATCAGAGAAATCTCCTTCAGAGTCTGACATGCAGTGATACAGCATGCTCTCTGCGCAAAGCATGCAACTAACTTGGTAGATACATCTTTTAATAGGATCTGGAGCATCTTGACATTTTCCTCTGCCGTTATCTTCATGATTAAACCTTTCCTGGCAGTATATACAGCGGGAGCGCTCACCATCCTCTTTTCTTCTTTTCGAGTTTTTAAATTTTGATGAGGAAGGCTGAGTTTTAAATACCACAGAACTCTTTGAGTCTTTCAGGGAATTCAGCTTAGTTCCATCCCCACATGGGTATAAATAGTCAGATTTTTTACTGTCTGATTTAGAAAATGGTATATTTGAGTCTGCATCATCCCTCTCCAGGTCGTTCTTCCACATGTCAGGATGCCTGTAGTCTGCATAACGACGTATCAAAATATCACGAGGGTTTATTCTTACGATTTCATCTTCATCCTGAAAGCTAACGTGTCTGATGGACTTCGGTGGGACCTGAAACAGCAAAGACAAGATTAGTTTACTACAGCGAAGTTCTAGATTCATGTCCACCTACGATGTAAAAATTGGAGTGCAGGATTTTTTCCTTGCGTCATGAAGATAAGTTTTTCAGTTTATTTTCTTGCCAGTACAATTTACAGACTTCCCCATGATATTGGCACCATGAGGTTTCATATTCCTTCCTGACTTTTTACTCTGGATATTCTGGCATCCACATAAAATTTGATGCTGTTCTTTTTAATAAGCTCAAAATTTGGGTTTTAACATCTTACAGTAGCAATTAATTCCACAGATCAATGGTGCCTTATGTGGCTTTGCTGGTTTCGTGTGTCAGTGACAATCTTTAGGATTAACTCCCTGACACATTCATGTTGAGTTGCTCATGCTATCTAAGGAGAAGCTTTCCTTAGCCTTTATTCCTACTCTGAATTTTCAAACTTCCCCCAGTTTTGCTACTATAGTACTGAATATAGGTTACTATAGCTGTAGTCTAGATTTTGCCATATGAAGAATAATATTCTGTAAGGTTCAGTAGTATGATCAGACAAGTTTCTTGTCCACAACAAGTGGCTTCTAAATGCATCTCACCCTTACATACAAACACATACAATACTTTACTGAGATTGGTTAGTTTAGGACACCAGCGGACAAAGGATTAAGTACTTTTAAAATTCTCAACTTGTAAGGAACTGATGATAATTTAAGACTTTTTACCTTAATGGACAAGTAACAAGGAATGTGCTAAACATATACAAAGCAAACAACAGAGATAAGAGAGTTCTTGTTTATTGTGTCTCACAGTGAAAGGGCAAGGGGGTATGAAAAAGTTTTTGAAGGTGATAAATTTGAAACATCAGAATTGAAATACTGCAGATCTTAGATACAAACGTAAGATAGCAGACTGCCATGGAATGTCACTGAAATCACATTACAAGTAACTTCTAAGAAAATGTGCAAACAACAACAAATAGGATAAAAATTTAGCACATGTATGGAAGGAGCTTCTGAAAACAGCAGATAGTCCAGCAAAACAGCAAAGTCTCAGTATGTCCCAGTATGCCTGCCTTACAGACAGGCAATTATTTTCCTACACTGTAGGGCTATTATAATCAGAGCCAGAATATAACTGAGCTTTAAGTCTAATTCTGCCTTTTTTTTCCTCCTGTCAAGTGCACAGTCTGCAAAACATCTCACAGAAAAGACTGAAAAGCACTCCCTAACCCGTTGGCCTGAAAAATTCTCCCAGATTCAGGAATTACTTGGGAACACATCTTTGGCATCCATATCATAGCTTTATTAGTGCTGATGAACTTAATGAGAATTAGCATGTCCCTAATCTGCTGCAGCGTGAAACAAAGTGTTACTGAAGATGATGTTTTAAGTTTACACTTCAGTTTCACTTTGCATGTGTCCATGCTCCTACTGCATGGAAGTCTGCATGTCTCAATGTTGCGGTAGACAGCAGAAGAGGACGGAATAGCTTCTTAAAATATTCTTACGTAATCAGAAGTTGGCATATCTGTAGCCTGCTCTAACCACCACTTCCCTGCTTGGTAATCCTTGTGTGATATACATCAATTACAGAACTGTGATTAGAGCTGCTTTGCCCTATGAGCTTCAACTGCAGTACGCTAACAAGAACAATTTTTGTCTTGGCTCCAAGCCGCTTAGTTGGATTTCCATGAGATCTAGAGGATACGGTGTGAAGAAAGGCCATATCCTATTCAGCTGACATCACTGCTTGTCCTTATTTTCCCAGGCTCTGATGCAAGCTGGACAGCCCTTTACTTATAAAAACAGACTGCTTCCAAACTCTTTGTTTTCAAAAATGAGAAAGAGTTATTGATCCTAAAACAATAGGCTATCTATGAATAATTGCCTTTTTTGAACCATTAACAGCATAAATTTAAGGGGAAAAAAGCATAAAAAATGTCATTGCATATGTTACAAGCACAAAGGATCCTTCCCCACTACTCAAACAGAGCACTAAGCATGCATGTAAGATAGTAAATGAATTGTTTAAATGAAAAAATAAAAAAAGAAATCCACCCTAGACCTCCCATTTCCCAGACATTATATAGCCGTTAAAGATCACTACAAATACCAACAACTCTGAAATCTGATCCTTCCTCAATCTTTATTTGTTTGAGCATAACACATAACCAGAACTTACTTCTTTTAAATCTCCAGCCAAACACCTACTAAAATGCTTAAGGTTTGACATATTACAACTGTATGTAGGCAACTGATAACAAGAAATCATTAATTAAGGAAGGAAGTGACAAATGCTGGAAAACTTGTGATAATGCAGGAAAAATTTTGGAAGAGCTTTATTTATAAAATACTTACACATTGGGTATTTACTGGGATCTATCTGAAAGCATAGGATACGTAAACTTACAAACTATATGAAGCCCAGATTTCTTTTGGCACAACTACCAGCAAAATTCAATGAAAATAACAAACCTAGTCCTCTAGATGTTCACAATAGTATCTCAGTACAGGTGCAAACTGTGTAACAGCTGAAGCAGGAAGTGAGGAAGAATATTATAGCCAAACTCCACAGAGTCTGGAAATCAGGGAGAAAATTGTTGTTGACATGGCTGAAGTTACTAGTACTACACCTTACTTGAAGGGTTTCGCCTTTACACAAGGCATGGACACTTGCTCAGTACTGCAGCCTTCACTGAGTTCCCTCAAACAAATGGATGCACCTGACTGCTCTAGTTGAAACTCTACAATACAAGGACAACAGCAGCTGAATATAACATAGCAAAGCACAAAATTTAACTGAAACACACACCCAAAGATGAGGAGCTGAAGGACTTAGGTATTGTTATTATTTTTTTTTTTAAATAACATCACTACAAGAAGGACATTGAAGTACTGGAGTGTGTCCAAAGAAGGGCAGTGAAGCTGGTGAAAGGTCTAGAGAACAAGTTTTATGAGGAAGCAGCTGAGGAAGCTGGGGTTGTTTAGCTTGGAGAAGAGAAGGCTCAAGGGAGACCTTATTGTACTTTACAATTACCTTAAAGGCAGTTGTAGCGAGGTGGGGAAATCAGGCTCTTCTCCCAAGCACTGAGTGATAAGATGAGGGGAAATGGCCTCAGGTTGTGCCAGGGGAGGTTTAGGTTGGATGTTAGAAGAAATTCCTTTACAGAAAGGGTTGTGTGGCATCGGAATAGGCTGCCCAGGGTAGTGGTTGAGTCACCATCCCTGGAGGTCTTCAAGAAACGCGTAGATGTAGAACTTAATAGCATGGTTTAGTGGTGGACTTGTCAGTACTAGGTTAAAAGTTGGACTAGGGGATCTCAGAGGTCTTTTCCAACCCGACTGATTCTATGATTCTTACAGTATTACAGGAAAGGATTTGAATGATCATTAATCACTTCTTTAGTTTCAGCATGTACTATTTGATTTACAAGCACAGTAAGTGTTCAGATCTATTTACAGCTAATTGAAACAAAAATTGGTATTTACCTCAAAATCTGCTGTGCCACATGGTCACATGCACGGAGCTCAGCAGAGAGCGCAGTGTGTGCATGTACAGACTGTGAGGTTCTGTTGACTTGCCTATGTTCTAATGTACACTACAGGGCTATGCAAAAAGCATGGTATGTTTTATATCACAGCTTAAATTATTTCCTCACTAGCTTATTCTATATGTGCTCTTAGAACATACATGCTGTTCAAGCTAATGCACTTTTCTTTGCAATGCAATGAAGACTAACAGCATATACATCACTAGTTAGCGCAGCCAATACGTATTAGTTATGATAACCTCATCATCCATCTTGCTCAAAGAAATTCTTAAATTCTCTTTGCAAGTAAACGGGAAGAGGGAGGAATACTTATCTTGACAAACAGAACAAGCAAACATATGAAGTGACATACAGAAGATAATTGGCACAGATCAACAATAAAAATTCATAATTTTAAACTTTCATTAATTCTCCAGATAAGACTGTTTCTTCTGCATAATAAGGCAGTTAGAAAGCAGCTGATACAAGACTTTAATACAATCCTATCTTTCTTTGCAAGAATAACCCAGCACACAAAAAAGTGTTTTTTCAAAGTGCAGAAATATTTTCTGATGAAGTGCTCACAACTACTTGAACTTTCATTCTGCTTTGACATGTGATATTAAGCTCCTTCTAAAAGCTTCCCAATCTGTTTGCTTCTAAGCATTAGACCCTCAAATTACTAGTTATCTCTCTCACTAGTAAGTCTACCTCTACACTCTACCAAAATGATCGGTTCTGCGAGAAGAAGGCAAAAGGTATATTGTTAAAGAAAAAGTTGCAACATTGCCTTTATGATCTCAGGTCATAAAAACATGACTTCTTTTCAAAAATGTCAGTACATCAGCCTTCTTCAAGTTAGTGGTCTTTCCTCTTTTAAGAATGTCTGCTAACTGCTTAATACCTTTCATGCATAACCAATCCACACTTTTTCCTTCTGTACTAACACTGAATATTTTAGTTTAATAGGCAGTTAGAGAGCATAAACAAAGTTTCACTAAAAATATGCCTCACTGTGTAATGCACCCTACATACCCACTTTCAAGATACTTTAAAATATTTCTAACCAAAACACTATCATTAGTATACACATAACTGAGATTGAGTCCATGGCCAGTTTACATTTTCTAAACAAATTTAAATAACTGCTCAAAGCTGCAAATACAGAAGTCTGTAATACAGACATTTGACTTTGAATAAAGTGGAGGACTTTTTCATGTAGTCTGCCACAGGTAAATACCTTCACAAAGCACTACCTCTGCCATAATAATGCTGTCATGTTTCAGCTGCAAAGCTCATATTGATCACTTCAGGAAGTCCAGACTATAATACTACAAACAGGGATTTAGAATGAAAATGCTTTTTTGTCAGAAACTGCATCCTCTGCCAGTAGTACAGCAAGCAAAGTAAGAATTGCTTCTGTTGGTGGTCTTACCTGGTTAGGCTGGCTAGGAAAACAGGCTCTCCTGGTGTTGAAATCCTCAAATGCTGAAGGCCTTAAATTTGAACTGTTGTAAGGTTCACTGGTTACTACAGTTTCGTGTTGGAAAAGGTGATCTTTCATTAATGAACCTGATGTGTTTTCTTGAGTACTCTAGAATACAAAAGAACACTCCTGAAATGATTTTGCATTTACACAAAAAGTGTACCAAACCCACCAAGTTCATGTATAAAAGCATTAACATTCTACACAGTTTGTTAGAAGCATTTAACAGTTTTTTAATACATTTTTAAGTACATATAAATGCGCAAGTACTTTCTTAACGATGAGTCAGCCTTGGAAGCTGAGAGTTGACTCTCTGCAGAGCATACACAGCTTGGGGGTTAAAGACACAGGCCTTTAACTCGCTTGCCAAATCAGACATGAGGAACGTCTTTAAGGTAGGGGGGGTTAAGCCCAGGCCCTGAGACGATGCTTTCTCTAGCTACCCACCAGGCTGACAGTATTTACAAATACAGAACTGGAGGAAAACAATTCTGAGACTAATAAGGCTAAAGCTAGTCAGACCTTTTAATAAATTAAAAAGCAATACTGCTTAACAGATCAGCTGGAAAGGAACAGAAAGTCAATTTTAGCATATACTGTCTCAATTAAAATATCTAATTACAGCAAGTGTGTATTAAACAACTAATGGCTGTCTTTTTGAAATTAAGGTTATATCAGGCAGTTTGATACAAACATGAGACCATGTGGCAGTGTATAATGAGATATCTACAGGACGTATGCCACTCAGAATGAGGAAGAGGAAGTATGTTTGGGTGGAACATGGGCTTGTAAGATGATCCAATTTTCTGAAAATAACAGAAAAACAAACACTTCATTCTTTAAGCTAACTGCCTGGGATATACTTAGGATACAGTGGAGCATGCTGATATAAACCCCATTAGGTTGCCAAAAATGTTTTGTTGTACAATGTTGTTTGCATTGAAAGACACTGTAAAGTTAACTGGCTGTCATCATCTGATAGCATTGAAAAAACTCTGGCATCATCCCACTTCCAGCAATAAGAGTTTCAGTTTTAGTATAAGGATTTCTTAATAAGGATTTGTACAAGGATTTTGTATCAAGAAAACATGAATTGTGCAAACAACAAAAAAATACTGCAGAAAACTACTGAGGAAGAGGCAAACCTGAAATTTTGGCAGGTTAAATACTAATACTGAATTGTTAGTCTTTGTTTATCAGAATCCTTAAGGAACTTATTCTGAGATCGCATTAGCACCTGATGTAGATAAAAGCCCTATGCATCAAATACTACATCTGGATTAAGTTGAAGCAGCTGCTCTGCTGCTAACACTTAGAAGAAAATCATCTCATCGCTAAGAATTTATATAATGTTCAGAAGCACTGAGCGGAAAAAATTAAAATTGAGTACTTAATTAATGATCAGCTTTAATTAATACCAGTGAACATCTAGCCCATGAAAGGAAAGACAGTAGTTCAATGAGGTCAAAGTTCAGCTGAAAAATGAAGACTGAAAACTCCAAAAAGAAGCACTTTTTGCAGGTCCTTGAGCATGACAACACTACTAAGCAATCAACCCTGTATTTTCTGGTCAAATACTGCTGGGAAAGGAGTACAAAACAACGTTAAAATGACTGGCAAGAGTTAGATTTCAAGGAAGTATGCTTATTTTAAGAGCAAAAAAGCATCAAATATTAGTGCAATATCAAACATCTTGCCAGCAGGATGTACTCCTGCAGGTACATTGCCCAACGACATAAAAAGCTTCCAAAACATTGTTTCAAACCACAGGAGACCTGCATTCAGAATGAAGAAGAAATGCCTACAACTATTTTTGGTTTGAGCAATGTTATAAATGCTTACAAGCAGAAACTATTTAAGCTAGAAACACACTTAACAGCTAGAAGGCATTTTACAGAAACCACAGTAAAAAGCACTACCTAACCTACAAGTTGAGTTCCCTTAGAGCTATTATCAATTTGAGTGGTCTAGCGTGAAGGATGAAGGAGGTGCAAAAACTGCTACTCCTTCCTTCCCAGGGAAAAAACAGATACTTGCCCACATGCCAATCATTATCCCTGGGTGAGCCGTGCAATGAACAATTCAATTCATTGTTCAAAAAAGAACAATGCACAGCTTACCAGCCTGGGCACTGCAGGTAAGTGAATATGGCCTAACTTCCGATATTTAACAAAAATGAAAAGCGAGTAGGTTATTGACCATCTTTAGCCTATAAATATTCATTATGCAGAACTACAGAAATGCTAGATGAATATCCCAAACTCTGTGTTTTTAATCAAAGTGATAGTTTAGACACAGCTAAAGCACATTTACTAGTATCAAAAAGGCTTTATTTGGACGGACACTTTCTGCTCCAATACGATGTTTTATGACCAGGTTATAAACACCTGAAAACCCGTATTTATAACGGAAATACTGATGACCTGACAGAAGAGGCCCTAGAAACAAAAATGCTATTGTATTGGAAATGCATTCAAGTGAAAAGCAAATGTGAAGTTTTTCACAAGAACTAAACTTGGTATATTAAATATACGGAGTATTACACACAAACACAGATGCACGCATTCCCTTTTTCTACTGTCCAAAGCAATTACACCGCCCACATTCAATATCCTTTAACCACAGCCTGCAAAGTACAGTACTGGCATAGGTTATTCAGTATCATCTGTAAAGTAACCTACGCCAGTTTTTAATGCACAACGGAAATCTGGTTTGCTCCCAGCTGCTGGTATAATAATTACTGTCCTATGGTTGCTAAGAGATACTCTGAATTTTTTTCCAAGACTACTAAAACATTTCTGTGCGCACAGGCAAAAGGATGCTGGGTAAAGCAATAAAATGACTCCAGCTGTAGCTCTCCAGCAGAATTCAAAGCCAGATGACAGCTGTAGAGAAAATGAAAACCAGACTGAGCTTCTCTTCTTCTTCAAGTTCTCTCTCCTTACTTCTCCCAGTTTGCCAGAGTTAAATCTGGGAGAGAATTCAACATTGTTCTGCAAACATTGTTAAAAATGTTCTGCTCTAAGTAAGTTTAATGATTACACAGAAGGATGTATGAGAGACCACATTTCCGCTGCATCCCAGCTCTTGTTTTTACTTCCCATGAGGCTTGAAAATCTGCTGTTTGATGCTAACCAACACAAGAAGAGTTTACATTTTTGTCTGTAACTTTTAATTGTGAATAAATGATACAGGTTTCAAAGACATTTGAATAATATCTTTCTGCTTTAGCTACTTCTAAGATGGAGCAATTACTTCCATAGTTGGCAAAGAAATGCTATTACAAGCAGGTATGTATTTCTGACATGGACTGAGATATTACATAGATTAATCTGAATGTTTTATGCAGTTTAAAGTTAAAAAAAATAAAAATATGGCATTTGACATATTTCTTCCAAGTCTGTCCTACCTGAACATATAAAGCATACTAGTAGGGTTTCCAAGGGAGAAGCTAATAAATTAAGACACAAAGTGTAACTGAGGAAATAACAGAGGGAGGGAGATGTAAACAGGCTGTTATAGATACTGGCAAGAAAAAAAGAAATACCTCTTTTTTGAATACTACACCACAAAAAGGTCTAATAAACCTAAATAATTTTAGCTCCTATATTATTAGGTATTTAGCTCCTATATTAGGTTGATAATAAGTTAATATTACTTTTACTTCCAGGAATTACACCTGGTAAAATAATGTACATTGAATATTGCTAATCTTTAGTGCTCAATCACGTAGTATGTTTTTCTCCGTACAAACAATAATGTCAAGTGTAAGTTATTTCAGATTTCCTTACAAATTATAATGTCAAATTATATTTGTAAAATAAAACTTGTTCAAACCTTTGCTTACAGACAGAATAAATCAAATGCTCACTAAAATAGTTTATTTGCAAAGAGGCACATGAACCATTTAGGTCTTTCTCGCCTGCACCCAAACCACTGAAGTTGTGTTTAATTTACAGGACTTTTCCCATTCGTATTGGCAAAAACATCAATGTACCTATTTCTGAAAGCCAATCTTTTTCTTTTCTTTTTTCTTTTTTTTAAATAACCCACAAACTTATAATTTATAAGCCTTCAGTTTTCTTCTGCCAGTAGTAAGAAACTCATGAGCTTAAGTGCTTCATTTCATTTTTATTACTTCAGAACTGTTAAAACGCTGATAGCCTCTAAATAACACCAATGTCTGAATCAACAAACTGACAAGACTCAACTGCTGTATTTATCAGTTCTCAAAAGTAAGACTTCTGCATTCTAGTTTCCAAAACCTACATAAAAATATTTTTAAATACACGAACTCTAGATTTCATTTATTTAGATTTACTTCTAAGAAAAAACCACCAATCCTGATTTTTTTGTTTTGTTAAGCTAGATCAGATTTAGAGTGAGAAGTTTGTATTTGGTAGAGGACAAGAATCTGAGCCAATCTCTAAGCAAACAAGCAAACTGACTTAAACAAGCTGCTTGTCTACTGCATTCAAAATAGCTGGTTTTATACCAAAAAAAATCCAAGCCTCCTACCAAAACAAATTCCCAGTGTATGTTTCCATATAAATACATATACATTTGCAATATTTATTTACAAACACTGCAGGAAGTCAGACAGCTCTGCATTAGCTTACTTGTGTGTTTCTATTTCAAATTAATCTAGTAGAACTATGAACGAGGCTTCTTTAATGACATGAACAATTCTTACATAGTATGTTCATTAAATAACTAAAAGTAATTTTCATCATTTAAGCAATCTTTAAAAGCAAGCATGAACAGCTTAAATGATTTTTTTTTAAATACTAACTTTTAACATTATTTGTTAACATATCTATGAAGCTACAATGAAACCGTCTTCTTAAAAGACAGATTTGATCTTCATTAAAAAGGATGCTTTCTCTGTGAGACTGTATTTCAAGTACATAAAGTCTAGTAAGCCGAGGTCCAACAGCATGAGCAAAACACTAGCCTAGAAAGTGCAAGACAGGAGTTCAATCTTTTGATATACATTTAAGAGTTGCACATACAAGTTTTGATCAACCCGTATTTCTACCTGCTATATCTACAAGATGCGATAATACCTACTACAGGTAGGTATTGAGGTAACAGCAATTTGCCTGACTAGATCAGAAAGCTATGCGTTTTGATCTTATTTGGATCATTTCCTTTCCTTTCTGTAGCACAGATTATAACTGGCCAGTAAAATAATTAATGAAGTCTGTTTTGCTTTATTCATCACTAATCGTTTTGGTTTTTAAAAAACAAAACCGACAAAAAACAAACAAAAAACACAAACCACTGCTAATGAAATTTATGTAGAGTTAATACTATATCCATATTTCAAATGTATGCACTAAATATAGGATTCCTAGAACAACATAGGCAAAACACCTTGACAGCAGATGATCTAACTGATTAAGGACCAATTAAAAATAAAGTTTTCAAACATACCTCAATGACATATTGGGGACTTTATTTACCACGCTAACTAATGAAGTACAAATGAAACTGAAGAATACCAATAGATACGACAGTTACTACAGGGAGTAAACTGAAATAAATCCATAAACCAAGATGCTATGAAAAGTAAGCATGAAATAACCCTTTTCTCTTTCTGAGAAGAATACATTCTGATGTTTTAAAAACATTAAGTAGTCATAAGCTCCACTGTTTGATCTTTCGTACTTCATTCCTCAGAGGTAACAAATGGCAGTTATGGAATATTGTACTGATGAAACATTAGTGTACATGAGGGCAGCTGGGATGCTTACATGCAGGTGTAAACCTCTAACCTTCTGCCCACACTCTAAAATGTCCTTCCATAAATATACTTCAAAACTTTTAGTAGGACTTTTAATCAAAACTACTATTAGATACTTGGGAGAACAGCTTATAGAATAAAAGGGAAAAAAAGAGATCATTATGCCTTTAAACTATTTGCGTGTGTATATACATATGTATATATGTGGCGATGGAACAAGTCAGGCTCCCCAATACGTAAGTTAAACCAAATGGTCTTACCAGTCTTTCAAGTAAACAAATTTATATATACACACACACATATACAAATTTATACGCATGCACACATACACACATATAGTGGAGTAAGTTCCACTTGCAAGAGAATCATTCTTGGAAGAAGAAGGGGATTAATCACTGGGCAGAATATGTCCACTATTTAGTATTTCCCAGGATTTTGTTCTTGATGACTAGACCTGTATTTTGTAACTAAAATTCTATGCTGACATTCATAACCCCGTAATTATGGATTAGTTATCAATACATAAACTTTATTTAGATGAAGCATAGCTAAACCAGGGAGGATTCAGCCTCCCTTGTATTTCTCCCCTTTCTCTCCCCCTTCCCTTCTGGTACTGTAGTAGGAAAGCAATTCTAGTATTGTTTGTTTCACTTTGGTATGCAGAGATATGGTAAAAGCAATTGGCTAGCTTCTTTGCCTCTAGAAAACAGGTAATTCTTATCTACCCAGAGCATGAATCCACAATGAGGCAACGCATGTTGTGGTAAAGTTTTGAAATATGTTTTCCTGTATAGAATGTGACAGAGATAGTTTTACCAGCACTTTACACCAAACTGGACTGTACCCATAAGTACATATAATAGATGTTGTAAATTAAATTAACTTTTTTCCACTTTTCTGAAACCAAACTTTGTAAACATATGAAATCACAGATATTTGCTTCAATTTTGGCATCCTTATATAAAAACATTGTAACTAGGCAGCATAATCAAGAGGTAATTAGTTGCCTCTAATCTCATTAGGCCTGTAGAAATTGCTCAATGATTAATCTTGGCAATAAAGCATGTTTAAACAAGTCTTTTAAAGCTTATTAAGGATAGCATTAACTTTGGCCCACATTCCTCCACCCTGTCAAGAACTCATTCTTACTGTAAATCCAAAATATCCAATTTTAAAGCAATTTTAAATGCCGTAAGATAAAGCACTGCAAATAAAGAGGAACAACAGGTGGTTGAGTGGCCAACTCTTACACAAAGAAATTTCTTCCACCATAAAACAGAAGGAAATCAAGAGACACTTCTGCATTGCTACTGCATTGCAGCATCCTTTCAAAATACTCCACTGCCTCATATAACAATTTGATTCTTCAAAATAGGTTGCTAATTTTCTTGATTTTGTGTTGCAGGGGTTCTACACTGCATCTATCCATACTGATAAAGAATTCAATATTACATAAATGACAAAAACTCCTTTCCTCAAGAAACCTCTTGGGAATATTATCAGTTTTCTGAAAATTCACTAAGACCCCTGAGCCCACTTGTTTCTCCATCAGCTTCACATTAATTTAAGTATCTTCAGTCTAAGAAGTCAGTGTTTGTGTAAATAAAGAAAAGGCTTTCTCTGAAACTATGAACAGGGAAGACAAGATTACAGGCACACACAGACAAGTAGCTTTTACTCAGTTGCTTTACAGCTATTTACTGCATATATATGTCTACAATATTTGTTTATATTACTAGCTTTTTAGTTACACATGCATGTTACCAGGCAGTGCTGCAGCATTTGATATGGTATTTGTGTAAAGTATCGTAACTCTAAAGCATAATGGGTGGTAAGTTATCAACTCTCCTGCTATTATGACCTCTAGAAATCAAATAGT
The DNA here is from genome assembly GCF_040182565.1 of Anser cygnoides. Taxonomy (NCBI): domain Eukaryota; kingdom Metazoa; phylum Chordata; class Aves; order Anseriformes; family Anatidae; genus Anser; species Anser cygnoides. The sequence continues at coordinate 26,582,829 of NC_089877.1, read as the reverse complement.
GCAAATAAGGATCTGTAAAAAATTTCAATCTCAGCAAGTGACTACTTTATCTTCAGTGATTTTTTTTTTAAATATTATCTGAACTTCTGCTCTTGTTTAGACTAGATTCCTCTACCATTATCTAAGCATCTTTTCAACCCCAATCATTCAGTGTTGGAAGTATATATCGCTACAGAGCGTAACCTAGGAAAACAAGCAGGATGTGCCTGTAAAAGAAAAAGAAGATTCTGATCCCTCAAGCTAGTCTGAATAAAAACGATTTTCTCTTTACTCCAAAGATGACATAACCTAGAAGATGCATTTTAAACTGAAACTCACGATCGTTAATCATTCTATTGATTAAATATTGACTTCTTAGTTTAGGACAGATAATAACATGAATCTTCTAGATCACTGTTCTGGAACTTATTTCATTAAATTTAATTTGGCTGTTGCTCTTATTTGCTTATTCACACTAATTAAAAAAATCATTCAAACATTTTATTCAAAAAATAACTGTATGATTAATATAAAAACTAAAATACTCACTTGAAAGCAGTCTTCTGCCACTTCAACATCATTTTGGGAAGGTGGATAGCCTAGAAAAAAGGTTAAAAAATAAAATGGAAAAAGTTATTCTTTTATTTACTGTATACTGCTTTCAGAATTGACACCATTCTTCAATATCTAACTATCATAAATAGGCTTGTTTACTTTTTTAACCAGAAGATCATCGTATTTCAAGTTGATTTTAGTAAGTATTATTAATTACTGTTTTCTGTGATTTTATTACTAAATATTCCTAGCCACACTCCTATCTTCTTCACACCATTCTTACGAAGGATTTTCAAAGAGTCATTGTAAGTCTGAAGGAAGGGAATATATCCTTGTTAATGCAGCATTATGAAAATTAAAGGCAGATATATTTGGTTAGCATGAATACATGTCGTGCTATGTTCTTTTGCTATAAATCAGCAGAAATAGCAACTGTGAGACCCTAAGACAGAAAAGGAGTCAGTGTCTCATTATTTCTCTTGCAGGGATCAGCACAATTCAAAGTCATTCTAATATGACAAAAAGCATTTTCCTTCAAAAACACATTTCACCCTTTGCTAATATGGTAACATACATTAAAGCCCCCCTAAATTCACTGCACAATTTTTTTTTTTTCACACAAGCCTGAAAGACATGTTTTTTCCACTCAGTGGATACCTGTTCTCTGCAATTCCTCTCTCCCCCCATCTAACACTATATATGAAAAATATATTTTGAAAATATACATCTCAAAATTGAGGCATTAAAAGCTTCAATTTGTTCACTAGCTTCCATGAGGTCAGTGAAGCTCTAGAGCCAATTAGGCATATCATTATTAGAGAAAATTTTTCTACGGTCCCATCTAAATCTGTCCTCAGAGCTACTGTGTCAACTGTTAGTACACAAATTCAACTATGAACTGAAATTATCAGTAGATAAAAAGAGATTTCAAAAGGTCTCAAGTCATTCAATTTTATAGTTTAAGAACACTGAAGCTGTAAACAAGCTTCTGAGAAGATGCAAGTAAGACACTAACACTCCAGCTTCCTCCATTTCATCACCTCTAAAAAAAATAAAAATAAGGCAATCCTTTTTTATGTAGAGATGTTTTGGGAATTACCTCAGTACTTTTTGTGAAACAATTTAAGATGCTTGGATAAATGGTACTTTCAAAATGCCAGAAATACTATTTAAAAACTGTTACAATCTCAATATGTTATTGATCAATCCACATCTTTAAATACTGTTGGCACTGAATCAAAGGACTTTGCATAGCATCATCTCCATTATTTAACACAAGAAAAACCATCAATGCCCCTTCATCTGAATACATGCCTTGAGAAATATCCTCTACTGCTCTCCGAATACCTCTATCAAATGCTCTTGCATCAGCAGGACTCTGAAATGTGAGGCCAAACTTCTTGTCATCAATCTTCCAGTGGTAAAAAGTTGGAGTAACTTTGTTGTAAACGAGGTCCTTCTTCAACGTGCATTCCAAGACCACCTTCCAGAAATAAGACAGAAGGAAAAGGTATCACTGACTAATACAGCAAATTTGAGAACAAAAATGTAGCCTTCATGAATTACCTGAAAACATGCATCAAAAGAGCAGATAAAAGCCTCTGTTTAAATTTCTTCCTATTACAAGGATGTAATTTTAACTTAGTTGCCATTATGGCCAAATTATGCCCTAACGGCTACTGATAGGGCAGTATGGGTTAGGGACACTGTGTACTGAGCAAATCTTCCCAGCCTCTGAGGTTTCTCATACCTGCAACAAGCACTTGTGTCAGTACACGCTTACTAGAAGCTCAGCAAATGAAATAAACCTCACCTTGAAAAAAAACATTAGCGTGCTAATATCTAGTACTACTGGGAGTTTTATCTGTATACTTATTCTACACATTTTTTGAGTGCTGAACTAACTTTATGCTGGTTTCAAGGCAGTTTTCTTAAAGAAAGGCAGAAAGAGAAAATACAGGAGAATGGTATTAAAACTGAAATTTATCAAACTACAAGCTTCTTGACTGTATTACTGTCTGTACTTAAATAAATGTATTTATGGTTCATTTTCAACTATAAGGGAAATAGTTATTAATAACAACACACAATTATTTGGTTACAAAACCATTACAGGTATACATACACAATGTTATCAAGCTAAGTCACAGGCTTCATATCTTTTCACCACTATATTAACTGATTTTTTTACATATATTTGCATATTCAATTTACTTCAAAAATTATTAAATGTAATATTGATGCATTGAATGTTTCTTGATACATAATCTGAGATAAACAAGAAAGTCTGAAGGGACGTGCATTGATCTGTTCCTGTATCACTAGGTGTAGTTAAATGCACTGCAAGATAACCTGTATCTCTACATTCTATTAGGTTTTGAAAACCTACACTCGGAGTGGAGCAAGGAATTTTAACATTTTATCATTTCTACATTAAAAATTAATATTCTGAAAATACAGTTAATTTTGTTATGTGCGGAGCTTTCTTTTGGATGGAAAAATGCAAGATTTCTTATGACGTGGGAAAATTAAGTTAATTAAAAACATAATAGAAAAATCTCTAAGTTAAAAAAAAAAATCTGTCTGTACTTATTCTTACATATCCTTTGCATTCTTCCTCTCCTTTCCTTGTCTATTTATTACATAGGCAAGTATTTTTTTTTCCTCCTGCTCTTCATTAGTTATTCCCCCTAAACTGCAGCCCACTGCTAATCATCTCCTCTCAAGTTTTACTGCCTCTTAACCCTGTCTCTAGAAGGATGGCATTCTTTCCACACATACAAACCCTTTCAGCATTAAAATCTTTTTTTCCTCAACTCTGAGTTCTATACGTGTGTGTGTGTATATATATATATATATATATATATATATATTTATTTACTGCCTAAAAATTCCCTACAAGGTACTGCAGCAACAAAAATCATTCTGCAGTTCTACGGTGTACTAGCTGATCATTCTTTGTTATTTTTTGATGATTTTAATCTTGCCTCCTCCAAAAAGAAAAGCAGTTCAAAATGAAGACTTCTCACACCATCACATTTTCTTGATCTGTGATCACTTTGGGGAGATCTCTGCTATATTAGACACCAACTATTTTCACACTATATACTGCATGCAGTTTCATCCAAAATCAGTAAACAGTACTACAAGGCTGATTTTTTAGTATCTCAATGAACACCTGCTCCTGCAGGAGTTAATACAGATTTCTTTACACTGAAAACACTTATCTGGAAGATAAATATTTTTACAAGATACTAGCACTGAAGATAAACTAATGGAGTAGAACTTTAGAGGGTATGATTTGCAAACCAAACCAAACAATCCCCGCCACCCCCCAAACAAAAACCCAACCTACACAACATTGTAGGAAACAATCATTAACAAAACAAGTAAGCAGCCTATACACCAGCATAATTATTTTCAGCCTTATTTAAGGAAACAATGAATTTGACAGGATAGGACAACACTGATTTTACAGCACTAGAGATGTATGAAAACATATCAGTTAATACCGTAGATGTATGTTGAAAGGGGAAAAAACACTTGCATCAAAAGCTGCAATTTTCTGAGTTCTCGAATATCCCAAACTCCACTTATTTTTTACTACACTTTTTTTATTTATGGTTGTGGTCTCTCCAGATTGTACGTGAAGAGAGTATCATACAGAGAGTAGTATCATGCTTTCCCGCGTGGCTACTAAAATCTGTTTTCCTAAACCTTTTTAAGTAGACCACCCCTAAGATTTTCAGTGATAGCCACAAGGAAAATCTGTGAAATTGTGAACTAAATGAATACGACTAAAAATAATTGCATTTCTTAATAAACAAGTCTACTGTTCTGACAGTTCTCTTCACTTGGAGAGTTAATATAAGACTTCCATGCCAGTATGAAGCAGGCATCTCAGCATTCATTGGGAGATATAGAATTCTCAAACTCATGATTGCGAACTCCGGAAGCATGCAACTGCAAAAAAAACCTCAATTCCCAGAGCATATGTAGTACTGTGTACCTATTTACTACTATTTAATGTGAAAATCCTCTGTTAATATAGCATCCAGATCTCATTAAGTGCAACACTAATAAGTTCATAATTATTCAAACACACTTGCCTGCTGTATGTTTCTTTCCTCACCTCTACAAGCCACATTCTTCAAAGGTATTAAATCTACTTGACTTGTATAGACAAATTTCTCAAAAATCAGAAATCTTACAATTCCAAGACAAGTGTTTTCAAACAAATTTGAGATGAATATTCAAGGTATTGGCATCATTATCTTGTTTTGGAAACAAATATGAGAAAAACTTACATTTGATTGAAATTTCTATTCTGGTAACAGACCCTATAACTGAGCATCTCTATAAACTGGAGCCAGTTAGCGTTTTACTGGTTTCTAGTGTTCTACACAGCTTACAACATTACATCCAGATAGTTTCACAGTTTCTCATTTACAGACCAAACCTAGAAACACATAAGCATATTGTTTTTGATCATATTTTTGAATACTTTTACTGCTACATAGAATCAAAGACTTTTCTCCAGTCTTGGGACCAAGCAGCATGACCTGACCATATTACTGTTACAAAGCATATGCCCTCAGTGCCACCATGACCCCATGACAATTATTTTTCTATGCATGCTTTTTTCCCCCAATTCAGAAAGATATGAGGACTGTACTACAGCTATCAGAATCAATCTTTTACTTTTTTAATTGGTGTTGAAGTTTGAAATGAAGTAATTCAACAAGCAGATTTTTAGAACAGAATAGCATTTATATTCAGTTTCAGCTTTGCATCTTTCCATTTACACAATTACTTGCTGTTCAAAAGAAAGATTTTAAACTTAGACTTGCCACCCTGACTGGTGATCCAAAAATGTACTAGCCACATTCTTCAGTAAAAGCTTGCATAGGAAAGGACTGAAGAAGAACATAAAGGTACAACAAGAAACTGTTAGACTTTGTTTCAGAACGTAAGATTCCCAAAGTCTAAAAACCTGTAAGTGTAATGTATGTTTAACACTCTTGCCATTAAGACAGAAGTGAGCTACTGTAAACACAGTAAAACAGAGCAGCAGAGTGACCAGGTTAGAAGGGAGTGCAATTGTTCCCAGCAGACTGGCTGGAGCCAGATCTAGGAAGGTGGGTATAATAAAGGAGGAAACGTGTAATTATGTCAAGGGTATTTTGTGAAGACTTTGCATTCCAACACAGATCTAAACAACCTGGGTAAACCAGCAGGGAGCATTCCCTCTTATAAATTAATTCAGTGGTGCCACCACTTTGATTTCCTTCTTGGTTGATAAGAATGCTTTTTGTCAACCTAGGAGATGTTTTAAATAGCTACATACTGCACAATTTTTTTTATGTTCTGCATGCAATCTGAAGTTTGTTCATAACATTGCTGATAGTAACCTAACTCTCAGGTATATAAAGAAATGATGAGAAAAACCCCAGGGCAACTGCAATGAGGTACTTTAGTATTTTGATGTTCAGTCCCAAAGTATATGATTTATATAACGATGACTAAGATCTACAGTCTTAATTAGATGCCCACATATGCTAAAACATATATGAAGAGATTTGGCACTTTAGAATGGAATTGCAATTGTCAGTAGCATCAGATGCAGTACTTGGAGAGGAAGCAACTAAGGACAGTTTACAAGAAAAAGTAAGAGAAAAACTCTCTCATTCTTTTTGAACATATCCATTGAAGAAGTAGCTAGATACCTTAATCTATTACCTTACGTATGGATTTTTTTTTGCTTTGGAATAAATTCTTTCTTCAACATGTAGGCTTGAACAGTAATATTGTTTGTATTACTGTGCATGTTATACTGTATATATATTGTCCATGTACCTTAGGTAAAAGCCATAGATCTGACTGTATTTGCTGAGGTATTTCAAAACCCATGTTTCCCCATCTCACAGAAAAAGTGCCCACATTTCCATGCTACAGTAGTTTTGTGGTCTATTTTTTTTATTATTTTTTCCAGGATAAGGGAATTTCTACACCTTTTCTGGAAGCTGGGGCAGCTCACAAAAGAAAGACCTGCTGGTCAGAGTAAATCAAAATGTAATCCACTTAAAAAGGTATTTTAACAGTGTATAATGTGACTGAAGAGGAGAAAAAAGACCATCTGTAAGGATTAGCTTTTTTCCTTTTTTTTTGGTGTTAATCCATTGAAGTATTTTCAGAAATGCCTGTGTGTATCTTTAAAAAGACATATTGAACAAACAATTACATTTCATCTTCTTGGTGTTTTCCTTGTATTGCATAACATAATCGTCTACTGTCAAATCTATTTGGACTAGAAAACCAGTTGTTTGGCTTCATTAAGAAAAGGTTATAAGCTGTGCTTTAAAAGTGAATCCACAGGAATATCACTGAGAACAAATGTAGGACCATTATCTACACAGAAAATAAAGAGCAGAACGTTTTTTAGAATCGATGACCTGATCCTTATCTAACAAAATTTCTCTTCCTGTCCCTGCTATGGGGGAGGAATCTGCAAACATATTTATACTAATATGGACTGGATTTTGGACAGGAAGATGAGCAGACACATTTAAGCCTTCTGCCAGAAGCGGAAACGAAACAAGGCTTGCCCAGGGGAATTGGGAGAGAGAACACAAACAGATCAGGACACTGATGGCTACAACATTTTCATATGCATGCTGGAGAAACTTTAAATCAGCCTTCAGTTCTGAGCATTTTATTACCTTAGATTCTGAAGGCAAGCAGTGAATGTTGAAAGTATCAGGAATTAAGAGAAAATTGTCAAGTACTTCTAAATGCAATTAAGCTGCTCAAAAACAGCTTTAATACAGCTAAAAAAAGTTCTAAAGGGAACTACTGCAAAGTGAGGAAGGAACTGCAGGTGCACATAGCTGTGCGGGAACACAGGGTACTCTGCTAATAGCACTACGCCTCGCTGAAACAACTGAGTCAGCAGAATTTCTATTTATATGCTCTCTTCCTACAGTAGTCACAGTCAAGGCAGAAAACTCAGCAGTCCTGCCTCAAGGGAGAAATTGGTATGCTTGAGAAGAATCAGCAGCATGGCGTAGAGAAGTAATTCTACCTTTTAGGCTTACACAGCTTAAGTTTAGGGAGTTGTAAATTATTGGCAGAAAACAGTAAGCCTTTGATAGAAGTCATTGAGATAGAGATTTTGTGCTTTCCCCACTTAGTTTCCACAGTAAGACTTTCCCTTCAAAAATGTATTGGCATACAAGCAACCCAGCAAATGTTAGCCAATTCCATCTTCCATAGGTCTGCAGGTAGCAACAGCTGATACTCTACACCAGTTTTCCTTTTGTGAGGCTGACTTTCATGGTGCTATTTAAGACAAGTTTGTTACAGCTGTTTACTGTAGCTGATAAATTAATACTGTCTATGTATTTGTCAAACCAGATTAATTTTTGGACCTGCTAACTTCATGATTTCTTCCAATAGAGAAGCGGGTTTCATGTAAAACAGCTACCTTTTAATTACCATAATCAAATTCCACATCTAACTGAATCATAACTGAGAAATTCCTTCCGATTTTGTGTTCTTAACAAGTTCTCATTTTCTAAATACTGACAACACTGCTAATAAACACAGTATCATCAGTGTATAAACAGGTCAACAAACAGATTTTACTTTGACCCTCTATTGGAAAAAAACGAATAGCAAAATGTTTTTGCAAATGGATGAAAATCTACAGTGAAAAAATATGTTTTAAAGTTGCTGAAAGATCAAAATCTTTAATTCTAGAAATGTTTGGTGTTACCTAAAATAAATAGTTGGCTGTCTCGGTATATAATCATATGAATACAAGCTCAGCAACAGTATTAGATTGAGACTGTAAGTTTACTTCCCAGTCTACAAGCAACCATATGCAAGCACTGGGTTCTTTGTCGAACACTAAACAGATGTAAATTGTTACCGTTTTATCCCTGAGTCGTTCTCCATGGATAAGAAAATCAGCACAGCTATTCTCTTCCTGGGGAATGACTTTGAAGACTGTGACACAGCTTAGTCCACCCCCTCCAAGTGGTAACCATCCACCACTTGAGTCATCCCGGGTCATCACCACAGCTCGCACTCGTGCATAACTATTACTGGAAGAGATGCAAAAAAAAAAAAATTAGTTTTACATAAATGCAAAACAGCTAAGTCTAGTTAAGAAACAAGACAAAACAAATAAAGAGGCAAAACAAAACAAACATCATAACAAACCCACAACCAAGATCACAATAATTCATGTAGTGGAGGTTCACTGCTTTCATAACTGTCACCTAGGAGAAACCAGTCTAAGACTCTAATAAACATTCCTCCCTAGTTTTATGCCCTCGTTAGGACTACTTCACAAGTATCCTCTTTTACTTTGAGCATACATGTGCGTTCCTTGTAAAGAAACTTAACCAGACAGTGCAGTTCCTCAGAGTCAAGATTTATATTCTTCCAGAAACTTTGCAGTCAGTGATCTAGCTAGAGAGGGCCAGGGGCAGGAAAAGAGTACGAATCAGCTCTTGATTTATTTTAGACTAATCATGAAGCGAGTCAGCCACCATGAAATCACACAGAAAAGAGAACAAGAAAGCAGAAAGAGGTCAGGCCTTCTGCCACTGAAATCTAAACAAGAACAGGCTTCTAGCCAGAAATGCTGCTCCCTCCTCCCTCTTTCCTCCCTCCCACATAGAGAGCCCCTCCTTTGGAAGGGGTAAGTCAGAACACAGGTGCTGTGGGGTTTGACAGCAGAATTGGTTATGACTACTTAAAAACTAATATTTCTATTAGCTGGTTCTCTCCAGTGCTTGCAGCGTGTGGAAAGTTACTTGAATTTTACAGTTTAATGGCTTTTTCCATCATCTAGCATTTTTATGAAATAAAAAAAAAAATAGTTATCACTTCGTTTCTTAAAAGCCCGATTTCTTTTGCAGAGTCCCAAAAAAAATAGTTTGTGGTAATCTTCTCTCTCACCTTTTATTTATTTCTATTTAATTCAATGACACATTTTAGTTTTGAGTAGGAATTTGCTGCTACACCTGTTGGAAAACCCTGTGGTTTGTCACGGAATTTATACGATCCTATCCTACATTCTACATATGGTTTACTGCATGAATGAGTATCCCACCACTTCAAGAAAAATAAGCTTCATGATACCTTGCTTGAGTACTTACACCAGTCAGCATTAGTTACGTAGAATTTAGTATTTCCTGTTCAGTCCTTAAAAGGGAACAAAGCTATTCCTTCCGTACAAAAATACGCAACACAGCCATTACCAAACCATTGTGTTTGAAAAAGACTAAGGTCTTTTCCCAGAATAACAGAAGGTAAGCTTTTTTGCATAATAAATATATTACGTTTGCAGACACACGCATGATTCACACGATTCATATATATATATCTGTGTATAAATGTGTATATAAGTATAAAAATAATTTTGCTGCTTAAATACGTAAAGGTCTGCAAAATGGTGAAAAAACAAGACTATTTAATTTTAGCTTATAGGCAAGTGAAGTTGTTTGTAGTGACTTTGTTTACCCCACAAACTAACCTCCTCCTCCTAAACTCAGTTAAAATGACAGTTCATTTTACATTTTACAGCATTTCTATACCAGTATCCCTTAGTAACTTCTCCCATACAGCAGATAAATATAATCAAGAAAAAAAACAATCCTTTATTGTATGTATCTATCAATTCTAATGTCTGAAAATAAAAATTGCTATATTTTGATGCTTAATAGTGTTACTGAAAGTTGAATTGTTCATAGTTCTCTATCACTACTTAACTCAGAGATAATTTCAGATTGCAATTGTGCACTTAAGGCACAAGTAATCATTTGTCTCTTACTGTCTCAGGTGAAGAGCCTCCCCTGGCAGAAACTGAAGACACCAGGACTTTCCTATGAAACAGTAAAAAATAGGATGCACTAACTGGTTGAACTGTATTTCCGCTATTCTCCCTTCAAGTTAACTACAAATTTAGCTTAAAAGTTATTCATTCTATAAATCTGGCTGTCAATTTATCTGAATAAGTTTTCTTTTGCATACCAGAACTACTAAAGATGGTATTTAACATGCAGTAAGAGTTCAGTTTCATATCTTTCAGGGACAGTCACAGAACTTCACTTGGACTAAGTGGGAAAAATTAAAACACTACTTTTAAATGGTAGTTTACACTCCACATCCATTTTCTTTTCAAGAATTGAAGGAGAAGCAAAGGTAGAAGATACATATAACTTCAATAGTTTAGCTACTTCCATTTCCCAGAAGTCTTCTGAAATTTTCCCCCTTCCCTATAGCGAGATGCCTGTGTCTAGTTAACAATCTTGCTTGCCATATTTTCTATTCTTTAGACTATTTGAAACAATATTTATCCTTTCAAATATTTTAGAAACTGTCAAATCCACTCCATTAATGCAAGAACAAAAATAAAAGTGCCCAGCAGGTAAATCTGTAATATTTAATGAATAACCTCTTAAATCAAAAAAAGGTTGTTTTTTTTTTTTTCAGACAACTACCTTATAAGTTAACTAGACAGATTCATTACTGTACTTGTTTAACAATTCCCAAAACAATGAAGAGACTGCTTTATTCAGTTATTTTATTTTAAAGGAACTGACATTAATGATAGCTATTTTTAGTAATGATACAAGCTGGCAAAGCAGCAACAGGTCTTAAGAGTGATTTAAATTTCTAGAATCCCCTACAAACAAACTGAAGATGCTGAACCAAAGCACACCACTGCTGCTACTGAAGCCACCCAGCTCTCCTGTGTCTTCATAAGTGAGAGCCCTATCTACATTTCGGAACGTCTATAACAAATTGCTAAAATGCTGGGATGGTTTAGCTGGGGGAAAGAGGACAGACAGTGCTCCCATATTTTTCAGCACCAACCCTACAGTATTTTTAAAACCTGAGAGCCTGGTATGTTTACCTGCTCTTGCATGTTCAGATATTGCTGATAGAGCAGCTGAACAAAAGAAAACCAGCCAAACATGGAAATCAGTTGAGCACTGCTCTGATTAAACCTTTTATTAGAACCACCACAAATGTGAAATGCAGCATGAAGAGCAGCACTGCAACAACAGGCCCAAACCTATTGTATCACATTCAACGTTTCCTGAGAGGCTCTGATTTTGGTTGTGGTCACTAGAAACTGTTGAGTCAAGGGCAAGCCTTATGGGAAAAGCAAAACAGGATTTTGCCCATAGAAGACAGCTGATCCTCAAGAATAAACCCTGAACAGCAGTGAAGACTGGGGAAACCCAACACCACATAGAAACCCAACACCAATTCACAGTTACGGAAATGGCACTTCTCTCTAACAGAAGAGTGCCTCAGGTACGGAGATGAGTATTGCATTCTTATGTGATTACAACGAATTATAAATTGTGATCACACTGATTTTCCCCTCATAGTTAAGTACCACTAGAAGTACAACGTCTGAGCTGTATACTTATTAAACTTGAAAGAGTCATTTTAAGACAACATAGTATACTTTGTACTCAGAGCTCAGATATTAGATCTGCAAAGTTTGATTTTAAAAAATACTAGCATAAGAGAATTATTGAAGATGATTCTTGGATTAAAACCAAATGATGGAAAGGGGTGAACTAAGAAGCCTGAGAAAGTATTGGGAGGGCAGAAGCAAAGAACTACAAACCGTAAGTGGACCAGGAAGATACCGAAGTCACAGTCCTTGCTTGCTAACAACTTTAAGAACATCAAGCATTAAGATCTGACCACAGGTTTTAAGGGCTCTCAGCTCCCTCCAAAATCTGTACTGTGCATTGTTGTAATGCTCTTGGGTCCAAAGTGACTTATGGCCTGAATGAACAAACTGCTGCTCCAGCCTGGGAAGCACTCCGCTGACCCTGACCAGCAGAGATCTTCAGCCTAGCAACTCATGAATAACCCCTTTGGCAGGGGATCGGGTGATGTTAGGGGAAAGGACACACCCTCCCATTCCCCCCCTTTTTTTTTTTTGTATAATAAAGTTATTTTGTTAGTTCAGGGTATTTCTTACTTGTAATATCAAGCCAATTAAAGATACCAAAGCATTATTACAACATTTGTCCTTTCTTCCATTAGCGATCCAAAAGAGAATGAAGGTTAAGAATTTTCTGCCAAAATATTTTTCCCAGAGAAAAAGATGGAGATGTTGAAGGGGAGGAACAAAACCAAAAAGGCAGCTATCTTGTTGCATTCCATTTATTTTAACCCACTTTCTAGGAACGGGAAGGCTTCCATGCTGTTGATTTATATTAAGCATTACATATCTTTTTATTTATATTGCATCTTGCACAGTTCTATTTTAATGTAGGACTGAAAAATAATAAGTGGTCCCAAAAATGTTTGTAAAGGCAACCGAACTGCAATTGCATTTTTTTTCAGTGCTACAAAACTACTACAATCACCATCAAAAAAATGATTCTGCAAGTTAAAAACTGAACCGTACAAGAAACTGATTCTCCAGCTTAAGGAAAAATATTTAGTGTTATGGTTTCTTTCCAAACTGGAAAGCAGCTTTGCAGAAAAGGACCTCAGGGTCCTGGTAGAGACCGAAGTTGAACACAAACTGTGAATGTGGCCTTGTTGCAAAGAAGGCCAACAGTATCCTGGAGGAGAGCTGCCCGCAGGCTGAGGGAGGTGCTCACTTCTGCTCAGCACTGCTGAGGCTGCACCTGTAGTGCTGGGCTCCCCAGTTTAAGAGACATGGAGCTACTGGAAGGAGGCCTACAAAGGGCTACTAAGGTAATTCAGGGCCTGGAGCACCCTCATGCAACGCAAGAGGCTGTGGGCACAAACTGAAACACAGGAAGGGTCTAACTGAACATCAGGAAACACTTAATAAAAAACAACAACAAAAACTCTGCTGAGCACTGGCATAGGTTGCCCAGAGAGGTGGACTCTCCTCCTCAAAGATCTTCAAAAGCCACCTGGACGTGGTCCTGGGCACCCTGCTCCGGGTGGCCCTGCCTAAGCAGGGCGTTGGACCAGGTGGCCTCCAGGTCTCTTCTAACCTCAACCATTCTGCAATTCGTTTGCTTATTTACTATAATATTTCAAAGCACAACAACTTCAATAAAACATAGCTTAAAAAATTAACTATTATAGGTTAATTTATTGTAAATTCACATATTTTGAAGTAAGAGTTGTTATTGCAAAGAACTACTAGATAAACACTTCTGACAAGGCTAACGAAAGAAAGTCATTTTGAATTCTGAGAAATCTTGACACACTTTGCTATGAAAATACACTATATTTGCTGGCATGCAAGGAACAGCTCCAGGCTGATCTCTGTGTGAACTTGTCATGGATCAAGGCTCCTTACCTTTGGCTGGCACTTTACACACGTACTTTAACCCCTCCAGCTTCTGGTGCTTGTATGTTTGTAGCCTCACCCAAAGAGCTTGGCTTTTTATGGTTCTTATTATCCAAGCAGCTTTGCAGATGATTTTACTATTCCCAACTAGTGAAGTGTTCAATGAGTAAGTGCATGCCAGGAATACCAAAAGGTAATACCAAACCACCATACTAAAGTCTATTTTACTTGCAGATAACGTTTGTTGAGTATCAATTCAATTTAGAAGAAAGTAAGTAATTTCATCAGTATCACTTGACCATACTGGTAAACTACTGATGATAAAAAGCCCTTTGTTACAAAAGGTTTAGAGAATGCCACCAGCATGAAACATCAATGAATTATCTGCAACAGGAGATGCAAATGTAGCACTAGTATAGCGCTAAGCAAAACATAATTTACATCAAGAAAATAAATCACAGCATATCCTATTATTTTGCATGTAAAGGAAACTGCTATGTATTTTTTGCCATAATAATTATACACGAGGCTTTGCCTGACATGTCTGTTACCATTCTCCTCAACATTATATCAGAACACATACCAAGCTGTCGTGCTCTTAAAAGGCAAAACTTTGTTGATTTTCTCCTTTAAAATGAGAGGTAAAAGGTACGCTATAAGGACAGAAGTTACAGCAACCATGCCTAAGAATTTTTTTTTTTTTGAGAATCTTAGTAAGAAAAGACGTGGATTTTCAGGAGGAACCATAGACAAATGTTGGTATACTTAGGATGTTGGTACTCACACTGACTTACAAATGAATAGTTGGGTTCCCATCATACTTTGGACTTTGCATAAAAAAATGAATTGGACGTTCCTGCTTGAGCAAAAAGGTACCTACAGAAGCCTGAGCTACCAAGCAACCTAGCCTGAACCCAATATGGCAGATAGAAAAGGCTACATGGGAAACGATATCACCTAAGGAGGGAATAACTGGTATCCTGAAAGAGACAAAAAAAAAAATACGCAGTGCTTATTTAGTAGGAGAGGCAATGTAACTTGTAAAACAATGTGTTTGACAGTGCATCTACAAGTCAAAAGGGAAAAATGAGACAGATGAAAAAGTGTCCAAAATGGGAAATTGTCAAAACAGTATATTGCTGTTAAGTGTTCTCTTGGACGTAACACGAGGAGAAAAACTAAAAAACGGTAGCACTAGAATCACATTCCTATTTGAATACAGAAAACTTAAGATTTGTGACAGTGCGAAATAACTTGGACTGCAAGGAAGAATGGCTATTGTTGCAAGAGTTTTTACAAAAAGCAAGAACGCATGACGAACTGAGAAGCTACTAAAAATTTTGAAAACCATGAAAATTACCAAGTAGAAATTTGACATTTGAGTGAATAATATTTAACCCTGCTTCTCTGCTCTTACTGTTTAATAATTGTAGATAGTCTCTATATGTAACTGTATGTCATCCATGATGATACATTACATGAAGTAACCTTTAAGTAGATTGAAGGAGATCACATCACATACCTGGGTTGCACCTCTTTCAAAGAAACTGCCTTCTGTAGGCTGAAGTTTTTGTAATGGTATGGCTTTTGTAACACAGTATGATAATGGCGTATTACTTGGAAAATTGCATCTGATATCAAATACACAAGCAAATAAAAACTTTCTCAAAGTAGTTAAAAAGAACCGAAGTAACATTCAAACACGGGTTAACATGTTTTGGATAAAGAGCAGAACTAAGAGAAGCAGCAGATACAGTAAGGAGTTCCCCTTGGAGGGGTGAGTGAAATGAGTGGGACTTCCATAGCTACCTGTTTAACAGAGGAACGTTGGTACTAGGTGCTCCTGGACTAAATTCCTTCCAATTTTAGGCAGGTGGGATAACAGAATTTAAGTGGTTAGATCCTGCTAATCATATGCTTCCCCAGTCCTAACAGACTTCCTCCAGAAAACCCTGATTTCTCCTCCTTTTTACACACTGACAGCCATGAACTCCAGAAATATCCAGTCTCTTCATCTCAATCCTGCTTCTACTCTATGTTCTCATAGTTTCTTCCTCCACCTTATCCCGGAATTCAGAGATCCAGAGAAATATCTTCACTGCATTTATAGCACAGAACTGCCAATGACTCTTCAAAATCCGCGGAATCACTACTTGTTTCTTACCACATAGCAATTGGGGTACTGAGGTCATGTATTAATTGCAACTTGCTTACTATTGAAATGTAGAGAAGAAAAATTCCATAAAACAAAACAAAGAGTAATTTAAGAAAAGTTTCCATTTCTTCTCATCCTTGCAAAAATGTCTAAAGAAAAGATGGAAGACGAGCTCTGGCACTTCAGTAAACTTAAGACAAGGACAAGGTTGTAGCCCGAGGCAGATTCCACCAAAACTAACACAGCTTGACACTTTTACTAAATGTCCTCAGACAAGTCAAGATTTTTGTTTATTTTTTTTTTAAATAAAGCTTACATACTCAGTTGTGACTTATTTTCCTTGGAACAGCAATGCTTACTACAGTTGACAAAAAATAAAGTTCAGAGACAATGAGAATCTGAAAAACAAGTCAGAATTCTCTCTTCTCGGGACCATTTTCCTCCACTCTTACACACAAAGCCCCTGAGCTTCACTCAGATATGCGAGTACAATTAGATTATGCTCATAGTCAAAGCTATTAGTCATCTAGCCATCAAGATTAAGGATGACAGGACTCCGGAATCCCTGTTAACAGGAAATATGAATGCATTAATCAACAAGTCACTTTGTAATAATGTTCTTGACCAGTAAAATAAGATGAAGGTAACTAATACATTGAAATAAAACCATGGGATTTTTTTATGAGCAGTTTCAGCTACCCTAAGAAGGTATGACTGCCTGTATGTTATTTTCAAACAAGCATCTATGTAATTTTTATGCTTCTTGCATTTAAAAATAGTACTCCACAAAGGTCCAAAAAACTATTACTTGCCACCTAACACATCTAAGAAATTATTCTGCAAAAATAAGTACAAAGAGACAAACTATACGCTGCTATACTTTCTCTAACACACTGGAGAACAGTCTCCTATTTTATGTTCACTGTATCCGAATTTATTGCAGCTTATCCTGGACTATGGGACAGCAACCGCCTATAATAAATTTAATTCAATAAAGCCCTGAATGCATGATGATATTCAGTATATAGTTTAGCCCCTGAACTGCTACATACATCTTTTGCCAAGATATTTAGTGAAGGAAAAAAAAAAAAACATCTGTCCCACTCAGTTTATTCTCCTCAAGCAAAACTTCATAGGTAAGGCAACCACAAATTTAAATTTAAATCTTGCAATGTTAAAACAAATTTGTAAAAGGCCTACCTAGATCATTCCTGACATGCATTTCCCACTTAGCCTGCACAGAAAATGTTCAGAACCAAAAATGAAATAAAGCATATCCACCTATAAAAAAATAATCTTCCTTTAAGTGTCTTGCTGAGCTTTGACATTACTAATGAATGTTACATATGGAAAAAAATGTTTTAAAACTATGTGTATTAAAACTGTAGTTGATATTGTTAAATCTAAAGCTTGTCTCAACATTTACATTGAAGTGACTTTTCAGGGACTTTAACTTGTCCATAGGAAAATGATCCTGGAACAAAATTTACTTTGCAAAACAATCACTAATGCTATTCTTTTTTAATGTAAGATGACAAAAAAAAGGCTTCCAAAATTATGTTTCCAACAGAAACAAGTGGACAAATCATAAATATCCACACTAACAAATCAGGAAGAATAGAAGCCAAACTGCAAAATGCTTAACAAATAGCACCATAACCAGAGCAAATAAGAAAATCTGAACCCAGTTTAAAGGGTGATAACTTGTGAACTTCCAGCTCTATTTTACGTTTCTGTTCAGCAAGTGAAAGGAAGCTACCACTCCCCTGCTATGCAGCACCACACTTTGCAGTCTGAATCAGTCTTTTTTTTTTTTGTATTTTCCCCCCTCCAAAGACACACAAGAGGGAGAGATGAAGAACTGAGACAGATAAGTGAAAGACAAACGCGAAGACTTCTGTTACAATAATCCATCAAAGGAGAGGAAACGAGTTTAACAAGATTATACAAAATGTTTTAACAATGTGCCCTTCAGATTTGCAATACTTCAGAATGAACACTGTGATTTACTTAGCCAATATGTAACTGTATGATCTACATTTGATAATCTCAGTAATAATTAGTATCCTTAGCCAGCAGTCTCAAGCACAGAAGTGATTCACAAGTCCTAAGGTCAGAGAACATCGGAATGTTAACAGAGCATCAGAAAAAAAAAAAAAAAATCAAATCCTGTTGTAACTGCATTCCTTACTCCAACTACAGTGTTCACGAGTTTCTACAAAAAGCAATACGTAATGAATACATAGTTCATGCATGAACACAACAAGCAGCAAAATAACTAAAAGGCCTCTCAGTTCAAAAGGAAGACTATTTAAGTTGTATTATTTGCTGCTGTTCCAGAGGTTTAAAAGCTTGTATTCTTTTTCTGGGTCATTGGATACAAGTCATGCATGTGTTTTCCCCTGAAAATATATAACATATCAAAATAAGAATACATTCACACTTCATAAATAATATCTAGTCATGAGAACTCCTATAATAATCACTGAATCTCTCAAAGTCTACTCAGCAACTGAAAATGGGTCCCTAAGCTAGATTTTCCTTGTTTTGGCAACAACAAGGTCCTAAACAAAACGTTACAACACTGAGATCATGAGATGATTTAGTGTTGTGATAACATCTTGTTGCTTCCTCTTTGAACTTTTCACAACCATTAATGCCATTAGAAGTTATGGGCCTGGGGTAGGACTTCACCATAAGGAGGAAGTGGTGAAAAGGGTGCTGGAGATAGTTAACGGAAGCTGCACAAAATCTACGATTGGTGTATCAAGGAGGCAAGTGCAGCAGGCCATAATGAAAGCTCAAAACAATTGTTAGACAGCAGAATCCAAACAAGGAATAAAGAAGAAGTCCTTCTGCTCCAGTCGATCTAAGAGACAAAAAATGGCACATCAGAACCATTAGGCAGATTTTTGTGCAGCTGACATCTGTGTTGCACAGTTTTACCGGACAATACAGATGGCAATCCACCCTAAAAATGTTTTAAGTACAACTATCTGCCATTTCTGTTACATAAAATACAGTATGATTAAATAGCAAAGTAGTATAAAGCATAAATCTGAAAAAAATTACTAAGTCAATGTAGTGAGATATATACTGAGCCATTCCACAAATATTTGTGGGCTTGTATTTAACAGAACTGCTAACAGTGAATCCTGACTGCATATCTGAAGTAATACGAACAGAGAATTAAAGACTCCTGCTTAGAGAGACAGAAGAAAAGAATATGTATTCAATAAATATAAGGAGAAAACAGACTGGCAGAACGGACAAACATGGATGGTGAAGCTCAAATTCAAGGAACAGGAATCGGAATTTGGTAAACTACCAATTTCATCTTTATTTTTTGCTACAGACTTCTGCTCTTCTAGCAAGAAAAGGGCCTTCTCTGCTTATACCCCAAGCACAAGATCTAATAGGAAAAACAGTATGAATTACAAATAATTTTCTCGTATTAAAAAATTAGACTGAGTACTTTTATCTGCAATGAGACTGTCTGAATAATCCCAATAAGCCAGGAGAAGTCATTAACTGCTTTACTAGCTAAAGAAAAGTAATCAGCATTTTATTAAGCATCCTGAAAAAATGAGGTCAAAAGACCAATAACACATAACAAGTAGTTTTTTCAGTGATGCTAAGAAATATATATATATTTTTTTAAAGCTACACAGAATTCCCTATTTAGGAATTTGAGCTTAAATGACCGACTGTATTATAAAAGTTCATCTGAGAACTCTCTAGACTTTGTTCACAACCCAAGAGTAAGAATGCATTCATCTCATCTGAGCTTGTCACGGTGGATGTGGGTTTTTGAGGAGTCTCCTTCTTGAATTTGGTTGCACAAACGACAAAAAAATTATTGTGTTTGAATGGATGAAAGAATACTCCCTAGTCATACAGTAATTCCTAGACAGATTTCATTTGGCTGTAACTTTTAACCCCCTCCTGCAAGTGTTATTAAAGACTTGGTTTTTATCGTTATTATTTTTAGCCTAGTGACTGAAAGAAAAATCAAGAGAGAAATGCTGGTTTGTGTTTAAGGGTTCTAGAACCACCACTCCGCATTGTAACTACCTATGACTAAAGTAGCTCCTACTTATTTTCTTTGTCTGTATGTTGACTGGGAAGTGTTGTGCGACTGGTACTCAATGCAACCATCTATTTGAGGCATTTTCACAGAAGACTTAGTAAAAACCAGTATTGACTATTCCACATGAAAAGCTGATGTTTAAAGAAAAACAGCTGACACAGTTGTTTCTTTAGGAAGCGCAAAAAAGAAAAAATTGCCCAAGAGTTATTTAAGGGGAAGAAAGGGGAGCTAAAAATGCCAGAACTCAAGTAACAAAAATGAAGTAATAGATGTTTCAAAAGTCAGTTACATGAAGAGATCAGGGTTGGGGGTGGTGGTAAGGAATACTGCTTGCGTAAATTCTTCTCTACCAAGTAAATTAAAAAACAAACACAAACAGCATCCCTTTTTCCCAAACAAGAAGCAGAGAAATTAGGAAAAACTGGATGCCCTTCTTCAATGTATGCAGCACAAACACTAATTGTGCGTCTGTGTATATATGTATGTGGTTCCTATATCCCTCCCATGCGTGGGAGAAACATAATCACAAACCATATCCTTGTTCAGCATGCAATTTGTGTGCAGTGGCTTTCTATAATATACTGATATCTTCTGCATTAAAAGGGAAGTATAAAATTTGTAGCTAAATCTAAACCAGTAAAAATTGTTTTAAATTGGTTCCAGAAAAAAGGGGAAAAAGTGAAGCACTGAAATTTAAATTTGTAAGTGCATATGGATTAAATCCTTTCCAGCAAATACAAGCTGTCCTATTACAATCTAGAGCTGTATCATGTTAATCTTTTTAAATAACATAGGTGGAAAACTGCTAGGGATAATGACTGAACAGGAAGAAAGGTTAAGATGCATTTATACAGCAAGTAAACAATGATGAAAATGACAGCAGTCAGAATTACCTCTTGTAACCACTTTCTGCAGCCTGATTTCAGAAAGTGTTTCAATATTGCTGATAGTTCTCCACTATCTTCTACCAACAGGTCCAGGGCCCCCTTCATACCTGCACTAACGCTGCTGTTATCGCAAGCACTTAAAGTAAAATGATTTAGTACTGTTGCCAGAAGTACCAGCCTCTCTCTACTCTCCTCCTGTCCTGATGGTTTATTCTTGCCATGCACTTTCTCCACTGCTTCTGCAAGTAGGCAGCGATCAACACCAGAATGCTGATGTGAATCGAAAGGATAACTTCAGTCCAGAAAAATTATCCAATCTTAATCAGTAAGTGACTGATTTTTGGTCTCAAGGCTGTCTTGTAACTGTTCAAAATGGTTCTGAAAACAGAAGATATATTCCACACGAGTTCCATGGCAGAGCCTAAACGTGTATGAGAGCTTGCTTCACATTTAGCAACTGCTGCCAAGCTCATTCACATAAACCTGTTTGGATCAGGAAAGGATGGGGCAGTCACATTACAGCCCAGTCAGAGCTTGGCTGTTTCTCTGCATTACGTGTGGATTTTGAGATTAATCCACAACTAGCAATATGGATATTTAAGACATAAATTTTGGCACATTCGATCTCTTTCTGCAGTATCAACATAACTTAAACCTTCAATGTTCCCTTTTCTGGCTTCATGCATGTGGAATGATGAGCACCAAATGTGTAAGGCAGTTATGAATAGTTTTCTTCCTCCCAAGAAGCATACATTTTCTTTCTCTAAATTCTTACTGCTAGAAGTTTTGGCCCTCATTGTATTTAGTAAATCCCAGTTTACACGCTAACAAAACAGACTGAGTTTCCTTTATGTAAGGACTGAATACACAAAGGAAAGCCCTCTTGATTCCAGATGATGCAAGGGGATTAGCTCTGGTAGCACAGAAAACGGATCTTCTGAACACTGCGAAAAGTTTATCCCACAATGTGGTGAAAACTGAGAGGCAAACAAACCACAATTTTTGAGAAATACAACTGAAAATACATCACAATATGAGAATCAATTACAAGCACATCTAACATGCTTGTAACTTTAAATTTTGATATAACTGATTCACCTAAAACAGCATTTTCAACAAGGTGATGAAAGAAATAAGCACTATCTTGCTGCAGATTAAAACCAAAATTATACTCTTAATAATGTTACAGTAAATTAATACTAAAGTTTGTAGCCTTACTGTACAAATTCAGAAGTCTGGATCCAAACTGTAATGGCTTAGCAAAGCTTAAGAATACCAAGTCTGGATCTTTTTAATGGAAAGGAATTATGGTAACCAGCATTTTGAATAAAGTTTAACATACAAATATGATTTGTTTGAAGTGATTCACCAGCTCATCTTCACTGATGCATTTTACATTCATGATCATTAGAGGAAATATCCTTTAATATCCTTTAAAACAACAAACAAAAAAGTTTTAAAATAGAAAAGTAGCCTTTAAGAACAACCTAGAAAATTTGATTTGACAACTGACCTTTTTGCTAGAAAACATTTATTCATTTTAAGGGATAAAAAAAGATAAAGATGACTATACCAGTAATGAACAATTTGTAGTGGAGATTCTTTACATTTTAATTGAGACTGGTTAATTTAGTGGTACAACATATTTTCCAAACTGCAGTGTTATTGGCATCATGAACCACTGCTGCTTGTTACCACTTCTTTAGTTTGTGCTCCTGCATTATTATGCCAGGCACATAAGGGAGAGGAAATACAAATCTCCTCTCCTCAAAAGAAGAAAAAAGTAGCTGCAAAACTTGAAGGGTTTTCATGTATTCATCCTTTAATAAGGATCATTATTTACAGAAGGTTATTCAGTATTTGTTGAGAATGCAAGGAAATACAAACCTCATGAATTTCAAGCTTTTAACACTGAGTTCCAGTACACTGGCACTCAGAAGAAAAACAGCTTCCAGATTATACTCATGCTAGCATTTTGACACAGACAGACGATGCATCTCCATGAGACAAATTAAAGGGCGATGCTCCATTGAATAGTCATACGGTACGAGTACAGAAGACCATGCAGAGCACATAAATGATATATGCAACTCTCATTTTCAGACCTCCTGATTAATTGTAAGATTTTATTCATAGGAGTTGTCTAAACAGTCATATACACAGAGTTCTACCAGTGATTCAGCATTTGTAGGTTTGCAGCAAAAATTATTTGATCTTGTGGGATAATAGGAAGGCAACTAAACCTGCTCACCTAAATCCAGCCTGAACGAATCCCTACCCTTTCTCCTCCCTCAGTCTCGGGGCACAATTCTGCTACTTCCTTTGTGTTAGCTCAAACTATTATGCAACGGTGAAGAGAGCTGGTTGCGCAACCTAAGCAGAAAATCCAACAACCCAAAAACATTGCTTTGACAGATCAGTGCCCCAAATCACCTGCAGTCATTCTCCTCAGATCTAAGGCAAAGGCAGCGTTGGTGAATGCAAACAAAGGTAACTCCCCCTTTCAGAGGCAGCCCAAAATGAAGCCCAAAGTTTCATCGTGAGAAATGCAGATTTACAGATTTAAAAGCTTATGTTATTGTTATTATTTTTGCATTTATATAAATTCACCTTTAATCCAGAGGAAAGACACAAAAGTTCTCTATTCCATATATAAATTTTAATTCTAAATGGTTCTCGCACAGCACCCTTTCCTTTAAACTGCTTTAACTCTGGTTTAAATCAATCTGAAGCTGATGACCAATGGAGTAGCAGGGTGTCTAACAAAAATCCATCTGTTCCTCCTATATAGTACTGGAAAGCCACTCAAAATTACCCCTTTCCTTTAAAAGGCTCAGAAAACAAGAAAAATTTCCTCTTGCATGTGACCTATTTCAATCAATGTGGATGTACTATGCACACACTTCCACCATCAGGTGTGCATCTTAGCCAAATCTCAGTCAGCCAGTACGTTTCTACAACAGTGTTTTCCAGATATATCTATTAGTGCTAACATTCAGTTGCACTTAAAAAAAAAAATCAAGCTAAAGGCTGAAAGCACCGCAGCATTGCTTCAGAATATGAAGTAAATTCTTTTACCATTCTGACTTGAAACAAGCCCTACAAGCCTGTTTATTCATTTGTATTTGATCCTTACATTCCAGCTTCCTGATCAGCAGCTACACAGTTAAGAACTGATGCTATTAGAATAAACTTCTGGTGGGAAGTGCTAAGAATTCACCCCGCTGCCTACCAATCTATCCAGAAATCTGTTCTCACTCCTACTTCCTCCTGTCTGTTCCTCTCTGAAACAGCAGTAGGGGGGTAGGGAGTTTGCCTTTCCTCTACTGGATCACAGTTGTGTACATGAACTATACCAGACCATATGGCAATCTCTTTCAATTTGTACGAGGCAAAACAAGCTCCCTAGCAGCCCAATCCAAAGAGATCCAGATAAGAGAGAGCTACAGATACCAAGCGCTCACATTTCTGCATCCACACAGACCAGTTCCTAAATTCTGCCCATTGATCAAGGTAACGTTTTGCTTCCAGAATTCTTCAGGACAGCAAGACACTTGCCCATATCCACACACACACCTTCACACTTATACATTTACAGCTGACATTACTAACATTTACAGCGCGCTCCAGGTTTTCCCTCCCTTGTACACAAAACTAGCCGGCTGCCTACATGCAACTTGGAGTAGCTGGAGAAAAAACGAAGACTAGGATGCATAATTCAGCACACAGGAAGGCTCTGACTTGAGGAAAATTACTGTATTAAATGAAAACCAGTGCCTGTTTAATGAGCAACACATGCAGAGGATGATCCTACTCACAAGAAAGTAAAGCTGAAGGGAAAGGTTGAAAGCTGAAAAGAGTAATCTGTCACTGCCTGGAACCTGATAGACTGAGGCAGGCTAACCAGAAACACATCAGGATGGATTTTAAACATTTTATTGAACACCAACGTGCAAAAATCCAATAAAAACCAACCCACAGTCACAGGACCTCAGGAGAAATCCCATTACCCGTGCTCAACAAGAACGGATAGGCATCTCACAAGTGCACAACTTTTGCATATGTGAAGTTGTTATTTAGCTCTTTGGTAAAACAGGGTTATGGGATCAAATACAATGGAATAGGACCTTGCTCATTTCCTTTTCTTTAAAGTTAAAAAGATTGTAAGATTGAAAATCAAGTCTGCATAACAAAGTAATAATTAAATTTTACAACAGTTTTTGGTGTGGCAACCAACTATTTTGAGTAAAATGGTACAAAACTTTGTCTACCTTGCCATATCAAGTTTTAGCAAGCATTACTTAAATGAACATGCAGGAAGCTGACTTGCCAGAAAATAGCTCCCTCAGCTGGAACTGCACAATTTTTACTTTTTAATGAAGAGTTGAATTAAACTTGTAGAGTCATTAAGTAATTAAATTATATTTGCATAACACAATAATCTAGTTTTCTTACTTTGACTCTACTGTTCAGTATCACGTTCAGAACGTCTTTAATATCATATAGATAGCTTATTGAGAACAAGAAGCAGATTTATCATGGGGAGAGGTGAGCAAACCAAAAGCAGCCTAAGGGTAATGGGCAAAAAACCCACACCGAGACAGGTGACTGCCAACTAGCTGGATATACACCTGGGGTCTGTCTAAAATAAAATATAACTACAATAAGAATTGAAGCTTGACTATAGCTTGCCATTGCTTCATTCCTTCTTCAGCTTTAATGTTGTACACAATATAGAGACAGACACGGGCCTTACACGGTATGACTGACATTGTTCTGCCTTTAACTTACAGGTGTTAGTACATCTGTAAAGTGCAATTACAGATCCGTGACACCTGTTATATTAATACCATCCACTCTACATTAAGGTTAAATATTTATCCCTCTGGAAATTAAGAAATTCAAACATTTCTGTCTGTGCACAGTTCATAAAAAAAAAGGACAAAGAAATAAGGAATCGTGTGACTAAGATTTTAACAAAATTGAGCCCCAAACTAAGAGGAAACCTAACCACAGCTGTACTTTTCCTAAAGATGCAAATGATTTACTGTAACACTCCTGTAGCCATGACTAAAGATTGCTACTTCCAGAATAACAAAGAAAAATAATTTTCTTGTAGATGATAAGCAGCAATGAAAAGAAGGAACCTTTTTATTTTCTTGGTTCTGCTTTTTGTTATTGTGAATTACAAAGATTAAATCCAAAAACTTAAAAGGTTCAAATGCTACTGTGAAAAAGCTTAAGGGTGTTAACTCTCCCTCACTTAAGCCTTAAATTTAACACTGGCAAGTAGACATTGAAGATGTCACTAGCCTGTTAAATTTCCAATGTTCAGAAGACAACTGTTAAAAAAAACTCCAAAAGAAAGCTTGAAATTGATGTTTAACAGCAATGAGTTAAAATATTAAGTAGTCTAAAAGTTAAAATTAAAATATTAAAAATGCAGAAGTCCAACAGGGTGATATAGAATTCAGAAAGCTCACCAAACCTCTTTAGAAACAAGTTTCTCTAATTCACGCCACAATAATTTAAGGTTCAGTTAGTGTCAAGCACCATTATTTCTTAAGGGCTTTTCTCAGACAGATTATATGTCAAATAGATTTAACCCCAGAGATGTAACATGATCTTATAATAGTTATGACTAAATTACAAGTTTTAAAGTAGACAGCCATCAAAGTAAGGAGAACAGGCAATCACGGATTCAGGAAATGTACATTCCCCCATAGTCAGCTAATGGCAACTTTAATAGGATGTGATGGATTTTTCTCCACCAGGAGAAAATACTGCCTGCATTTCTGCTTCAACAACCCACGCCAGCTGACTAATGGAGTTATATTTTTGTCTCGTATGAGGATGGTTACTTGCCCATCCTCTAGCAGTTGCAGAATGAAACAGTAACAGCAGCTGCGGGGTGAACAGAAAAGCTGCTCTATTTGGTAGCCGAGATCCAAAGCACAGGCCTTTTCCTCCAACAGTGGAGCTCATTTTCTGTCACAGGGTGACGAAAAGACACAGTGCAGAACAAGACCACTTTTAGGGCTTAAAGTAGCCTACTGAAGGCACTTTTAAGGAGTAAAAAAATAAAATAAGAATCTTCGTGGGGAAGTACAGGATTCACAGGAATTAAAAATAGGGTTCTTGGACAGATAAGGGCTCTTAAAGCTTAAAAGTTGTTGGAAAGATCCTCGTGGATCAAACCATATTTCTTAAAAACAACTTTTATCAAATGCTGTTAAATGTAAAAACTCTTTACCTTGGTATAATAATAAGCCTAATCATGAAAGACCTGTCCCAAAGAAAGACTTCTGCCACACTCTCTACTGAATAATCAGCATATGCCTGCACTAGAAACATCTTTTTATGCAAGTATTTGGGCTTCAGTCCTGCAAAAATTTAAATATATCAGTCTGAGTAGACCTACAGATCTCCGTGGAAGTCTACAGAGTTTATCACACACACAAATGCTAACACATATTTATAAGCCTTGCAGGATAATTGCTTTTGGCAGGATATAAATAACACCGCTATAACGTGTTTCAGAATCGTGGTCTCCTGCCTTCAGAAACAGGAGCTCTGGTGAAGCCTGTCACTCGTCATATACAGAATGGCAGCTGCAGAGCCCACAGAGACATTTAAACTTCTCTTTGCATTTTCTTTAAAATCTCAGAATAGCGTATGGGCATTCTTTTAAAGTAGCAAGAAAGCTAATGAATAAAGCCTACAAAAATTGCCTAGAAATGCCTTCTTACTAGTGCCATGGATACTACTGGTAGGACTGGAAGCAGTTCTTAGACAAACTATCTATAGCTTCCAAACAGCACATCAATTAGGCAGTGGGGTTTACTAGGTATTTCTCTAGAACCTAATGCACTGGGTGACAGGGCAATAACTCAATACGAGAAACAGTCTTAATAAAGGACTCTAATGTTCGCTGTACTATACTTCAATGAAAAAGCTTAAAAATCTGCTACAAGAAGAGCTTTCAAATAGCGAGACAGGCATCTGAAATAATTTTAGAAACCTAATGCTGGTAGTTTGCCTAATTGACTTTTAAATGCATACCTAAAGCTAGGCCTTAGATTTCTCTCCTTACTTGTCAGTCTTTTTCATCTTTTCAGCATTGTCTTCCTGTCTCTTTTGCCTTTCATTTTAACTTCCAGTAGGGATAAACTCGAGCAAAGAAAGGGAGCTTTGGTGAGTGCCAATGCCACCGAGAATTGCGCGCGGGGCATCCATCACCTCCCGCAGGCAGCACCGCTCCCGCCAGCCCCGGCTGGGGCTGAGACCTCTCTGGCAGGGGGCCCAGCTCTAAGAAAGGGAGAGGAATTAATATACTTTGTAGACACAGGTAGCTCTTACAGCATATTTACTTGTCCTGCCATTTTTCCCCTGCTTCACTCCATTTTTTTTCCCATGAGATACCTTCCTTTCTTTAATCCCACCTTGATAAAAATGAGACAGTTTTGCTAACGATACATCTTTGAGATTTTACAGCTGAGAAAGCATTGTGTGCAGCAAGAACAGCAGTGGTATAATTTACTTCTGAGAAACTGCCTATAAGAAGTTCAACAATACTAATAGCAACAAGGGGAAAAAAGTAATTTAAAATACTTGGCAGCTATCATAAGCAAATACAATTTCACATTTACAGTTTGTACTGCTTTGGCCCAAACAAACAAATTCCTTGCATTCAATCAATTTCTATTAAATACATTTTGTTTCAGGTACAAAAATGACAGACTGACCTACGGAACACAGAAATAAATATGGATAATATTTAACTTTTAAAATCTAGAAGCCTTCTCGTTGCACCTTCGACTATGTATCTAGTGTGAAGCTGCATCTCAGAAAGTAGGTTAGATCTGATGATAAGAATGTACAGTCTTGGAAACATAATGAAACTGCCCTTCTGACAGCTGAGGTAGAAACAAAGCAGCTTGGAAGTACTCATGAGCCAGCCCTGACTGCCCTGGAGAATGAAGGAGAGGGCGCAGAAGTCCCCTTCCCACTTCAGGAGGTGCTTATTCAAGGCCAAAGCCCAAGAGTGCCAGTACTGTCAATTCCCTTTCTCCTCCTAGTAGGATATTACTTTACATCAGAAAGCAAGCTGTTGACGCTGACATGAACATAAATGCAATGCATTTCCTAACAAAACCTGAATTGATAAGTTTTCCTCTTGAACCTTGTGTAGCTACTGGAAACACTGCTGTTTCATCTCATCACCTTATTCACGTGGTTCTTGTGAAACAAACTGTTTCGAGAAAAGAAATACCCATGCAGTACACAATGCTCTGAAACAATCCATTTAGATACTAAAACTAATTTCAAGTTCTAATACACAAACATGAACAGCAAACTAAGTGTACCAAGAGACTGAAACTGAATGATCTGGCATAGCAATTTCAGCTTACTTCAACTTCCAAATGCCTGAGAACACAACATTTACTCTGAGAACAGATAAGCCATCTAAAGCTAGACTGCTACTAAAGCAAAAATGAAGTACCACCAGACAACCACAAGGTAAAATTTTCCAACAAGGAATCAAGGAACAAATAATATAATCCATCCTGATGAGGAAACAGATATGCATGGAATTTAACCACATATAGCAAGTGGGAAAAGTCAGAGAAAGGATGTCAACAAGAATTTTTGTCAGATCCTTTACAGCAATTCTTATATTTTTATGTAAAGCATTAATATCTTAAAATAACAATAATTTAGTGCTATATTTTACTGTTTTGTAATGACCTTTGAATGCTTTGGGCACATAGTCTCTCTCTGAATGGCTTCAATATCTCGGGTATCAAGTTTCTCGAACATTTTCAAAGGGAGATTTCCAATGTCATTTCTAAGCAATGTTAAACCCAGAGAGGAAAAGTTTTAGCTGACCCCTTTGCAGCTTTAAGGTAGTTCTGACCATCATCTTCTTTGTCACAAAAACTTCCCCAAACTGTTTCAAACCATAGATCTGCTTTACCATTAAAAAGCAAACAAGCGAGCAGTTAAGTTCAGTGGATTTCAAATAAATCTACTCCCACTCTCCCTCATTAACTAATCTCAACTGTAAATTTGCTTTAGATGCTTTAAGAGGTGGCTATTAACTACAAAGAGGCAAAGTTATTTTGTGTGTCAAAATGACAGCACCAGTGCTGTTTATTCAGTGAAAACTGGATTTGTCAGCGTTGGTGAAACGCTGGGTATTAATGGAATTCTTTTTATTTCTATTTTAAAGGGCTTGTGTACTTACGTAACTTTACCTTATACTGAAATACTTCCCAGGTTGACAGAAAGGATTAAAAAAAAACAGCATTCTGAAGAGTTAAGTATTTCAAATTATGTAAATAGTCTATCAAAACCCAATAAAACAAACCCACCTCTAGCACCTATCAGTCATACAACTAGAAAACTTCATACTATTTGGGAAAGGCTTTTAAAAAGAAGTTCAGATTAACACCTCAATACAAAAACAAAAAAATACACATCATAATTATGCAGATTTGCTTGTGAATACCCCTGTTCTGCATAGCTTTACAGAGGAATATCAACTTCCAGACCTTCAGAATTACAGACATAAATTCATGCACTCTCAAATGCTACCATGAACAATAAATTCGGCTCATCTCCTGTGGATCTTGGAACTTCACTTGGTAGCAGCCTCAACAACTAGATTTGTGAAGTGCCACTGCAAGGCTATGGATTGAAATTAATAAACCACACCCGAAACATTTTCATTTGTGAAGAACATGGTATGCAATGGAGTTCACAAGACTGGAGATTAATGAACAGAAGTTTTGTCATTAGGAAAAAACCAAAACAGATACAGAGGTAATATATAATCCTGCCTACTTCCACTGACACATTAGAACAATTTCTGATCATGCTCTCTGTGGAGGTTGAAGGCATACAAATACTACCTGCCAACTTTAACCTTGAGAAGTATCAATCTGAACTTCCTGAGATGTACTGAAGTAATGCACCGAGAAAAGGTTAGACTAAGAGAACTTGCTACTTTTAGACCAACACTGTTATTGCCAAAGGATATATTCCAAAGAAGCATTCTCTGACAAAACTCATGGCAGAGGAAAGCAGAAAGTCTTTTGAAGAACTTAATTTTCCCGTGTAAATAAAGACAACAAAATTTGCATCCTAACTGAAAATATGATACAACAAACTAATTTTCCTAGTCAATGATAAAAGCTTGAATAGCACCTTTCAATTTAACTGTTAAGACAACATTTCTTTAGAATAAAATATACCTTTTTGATAATACAGGAAAATAAGAGAGCATACAAAAAGAAGTCCTCTCAAACACACCCTAGATCATAGATGCTCATGCTAAAACTCGGAAATGACAGTTATGCTTTCTCCACTGTAAATATGCCTAACTATAATTGAGACACGGAAAAAAAAGTAGAAAACAGGTCATGTTACTACAGGGTTACACTCAGTGCAGATAGCATGAGATCTGCGCTCTGCCGAAGATGCTACATTTACCTCTGATAAACTTCAAATATTTTGTACACTGCCAAAAAATAAACCTTCAACTTCACAAAAAGTAAAGGCATGTATAAACAACCCTCCCCTAAAATGCTCAGATACCACTGGAGGCACTGACTGGTGCCTCAGCTGCTTGCTGGTTTCTTTTCTGGCTTTGGTGTCCAAGACAATATATGGGCTTCAGAAGGTGAAGATAACTAACTCTTGAAGTTACCAGTAGCTGAAAAATGTGATTGATTTAAGCTGTAGTGACTTTCACTATTATTTGAATCCCCCTTTAAATTAGCAAACAAGAAGATTATAATCTTCCTTGACATATATACTCTATTTTCCTAATGAAAGGCTTACTAGCACTGTTTGGTAACCATTTGGTAGCAAGATTGGTAACCTAAATATCCTGATCTGCCCCAGGATGTAACCTTGCAATAATTTTTTTTTTAGTAATGTTTACGAAAGGAGGCATATTGTCTCCTTGTGTTTTTGTACTATTGTACAGAATATTTACATTCTTAATTTTTTACTTTAGGGTGGAAAACAGTGAATTACTGTTTTGTATCCTGGACACTGAAGCTTGAGAATTAAGTTAAACTGACTTGAATCACAGATGTGTGTTATTATTATTAGGATTATGTTCTTGTTATCCCAGACCAGCGACGTTTCTCAACTTTGAATTAACTAAAACAAAACCAACACTTCCTAAGGAGACAACCACTAAGAAAACTTGGTTTAACACTCAGACTGTGGTTTTGTACATCTTATCTGGCAATTTCTACACTTCAGCAAATGCAAGATAATAAAAAGCATAATGATTTAAAGCAATCTTTCCCTTCTATAAACAATTAAATATTTCTTCAGAATGTTTTAAGAGTACTCAGCTCCCACCCCCAAATATTGCTCTCGCTGCCTGAGAAACAAACAGGGAAGCAACCTTAGAAAATAGTTGGTCAAAATTACTCTGGCCCTTGAGAAATGACACTCCTTCCTTCCTTTGACATGTAAAAGTTACACAGGATCTCTCTTGTAACTTCTCTACTGAAATAATCTCTTCCTGAAGCACATGGCAGAGATTTGGATCATCGTGCCTTATGTGGGATGGTATGTCGATCAAAGCTCATTGTTCACACCCACAAGTTGGAAGGAGCACGAAGACCAAACATTACTTTAAAGCTTTCACTTCCCCTTTTATCTTCAGTGGTGAGGATCAAGCTCATGCAGCACAGATATGCCAAAAGACAGAAAAGCCAATCCTGTACCTCCCAGCAATTGCTCCCACCTAAAACAACAGCTGAAACAGTAACAGAATCAGTAAGATTCTTTCTAGTTATTCCAGGAGTTTAATCTATAGATTTTGTTCAGACGCGAGGCTACACACAATTCTATACACATAACTCATAGCCTGTGGGAAGCATTTTGTCTTTCTACAACAAAGGGAACACATGTTTTTATTTGGGTTCTGTTTGTGCTGTCCCAGAGCGTCCAAGAAAAAACAAAAACCAAAACGACCTCACCACTTCAAAACCCAGAAAGATATGCCACTTTTAGGAGGAAATGAAAACAAAACCCAAGGAACAACAACAACAACCCCACACCCACAAGTAACAAGATGTCTAAGGCAAGACAAAAACAAAATAAGAAAACCACCCGAACTAGAGTTTGAATAGGCGTAGCATAGAAGGAAAGGCCTGAAGAGAAGAACCTGAAAAGCTCCTCTCCTCAGGTAAAAGAGCATATCGGCTTTCCTCTAGTTAACCACAACTTACTTCAGAAGGAGAATGAAAGCACACCAACAGGAAATAACACTGTACTAAACTACTACTAAATTCATGTCTTATTCTGGAGTATCTTCCTTTACTAGACCTGTTCTTCATCCAGATTTGGAGTAATAAATGAGTTCACGTTTTCTGCCTTGCTTCAGGGGGATAAATGTGGACACATTCTTCCTTTGCAGGACTAGGCAGCCATAAGAGAGAAACCAAGGTAGCAAACTCCTGCTCTGGAAACCAAAGGAGCTCACCAAAAACCAAACCTGCTCACGCACTGGTGACAAACACACCAGCAACACACGTGCACAAGCCTGTTAGCGCTGCAACCCCTGCAGAGCACCCTAAGCCCATGACACAAGGTGCTTAAAAGCATGCAGTAAGGCAACACGGCTTGAGCTTCTGACCTCGTTTTGAAGCGGTCCCCTCCGCCCCACGGAGGCCCTGTAGGCCGAGCAGCGCCTGCTCTCCCTGCGAGAACCGGGTGGCTCCCGTAGCAGGCCCCTGGGAGACGCTGGGTCGCCTTCTGCAGGCCCTCCATTACCTGACGCAGGGCTGCCGACGTGCAAGATGCTTCCCCATTGCCATGGAAACAAAGTGCGTACATTTTAAGGTGCTACGGGGGCTCTGGGAAAGGATGCTTCAAGCTGCACGCAGCTAAGACAACGGGAGATATTTTGAGCTGGAGCCGCTCGTTCGCACAGATACAGAGAACACACGGGGAGCGTGCTAGGGATCAGCCCAACGCTGATGGGGTAGTGGCTGTGGGTGCCCCCGCAGCACGTGTGCCCATCCATGTCAGCAGCCTAACTGGCACCATGGCTAACACGCAAGGCGTACATAGCTGCCGGTGTCATGACTTCTGCTAACAGATGTCATTACCGCCTTGGAAGAAGTAAAGCAGAAGGCAAGTTCAACATAATATATTACTCTCACAAATAACTTCTCATAGAGAGAGTTTCCAAACTGAGGGGAAAAAACAAACCAAACCAACAAAACCAAGAGAAACCCATCTTTCAGATAAGGATTAAGAAAATCACGCTAGCAGAAGGGATACAAGAAACAGGCAACGAATCTGGATAGAATTACAGTAATATTACCAACATCTGAAATACTCCCATTGCTGAAATGTGAAGATTAAAGACTAAAACCAGATGAAACTGGAGAAACAACCAAACAAAAAAAATCTAACAAGCCTATTAGAGGAACATTGCTTTACTTCTCATTATTAGTAGTTATGGAATTTGCACCCTTATGAGGATGCAGTCCCCAATGACAAAGAACTACCTGTGCTCAATCAGAAGGTGCTGCCCTCATTCCTGACACAGGATGAGCAACAAGTAAGGCAAGGAGCTGAAAAAAGGGAAAATGGGTGTTTCCTAATGTGAAGGTTTGAGAGCAGAACCCAGGCCGTGTGATTACAGTGCTGTCTCTGTCTCATTATCAAAATCATCAAAATTCATACCCCTTGGCCACGTGGATTATAATTGCACAATTTCTGTTTGGAAGCTTGGAAGTTCTCAAGCGTTTCATTTTACAACTTTGCATTCTCTTAGCACACCCATTATATAATACTGGAACCAGTAATCAAAAGAACTTTTTTTTTTTTAAATTTTGCAAGACTGAAGACAGATTTTTTTCCACGACATCCACAGCACAGATCAGCAGCACTCAAACTACAAGCGATATTTGTAATGAGATAGATAATTGCCCCTGAAAGGGACAAACTGTGCTATTGTAAAATTTACCCTACAAAGAAAGTTCCAATTTTTCTTGTTCTTAAAGGGAGTACAGACCAGGGATTAGCAACAGGAAGTAGAGCTCAAAAACAGAAATTTGGTACATAAGGTCAGCCACTCACCTAGAAAACAAACAAACAAACAGATTTTCCTATTTTAGAGATTTTAGAGGCATGGGACCCAACTCTTACTCATGAATTACTCTGTACACCTTTCAAACCCACGTTCCTCTTCCAAGCTCAGCAGATATTGGCCTCGATCGCAGGCTTCACGTTACGGTGTGCTGTACGGGAAGCCAGGCCAAGCGTGCCACACTCCGGAAGAGAAGTACCTGAGGGCACTGAGCACTTCGTCACGTCTGAGAGGCTGACAAGTTTTGAGGAAGCTACATAAAAATTCCTACATCAGAGCAGTCTCTGTACTCCCACCTTTCACTACCCTTATTTAATCTTTTCAAAAGGTTAAAGAGAGAAGTCACTTCTGCCCTCAAGCTTTATACCACTTCACCAAAACAGTTCTGCAGTTTCTGAAAGAAAAAAATTGCAGACAGGAGCCTTCACCGAGAGCTCTCTCTTGCCAATTCTGCTTTTAATTAGCTTAGACAATCAGTTTCAGTGGCAATTTTTAATAAACTGCACCCTAGTTTTCAGTATTTGTTTTATTAATGAAATTCCTGATACTTCTTATCATTACACTCATTTATTGACAGCGTTTGACTTCACTAAAACTGAAATAACTCACTTTCATTCTTGCTTCGACAAACTTCTGTCAGTGTCGCAACCTGTCAGTGCATGTCAAAGAAAAAGAGCATTTCGCAACAGTGGTCAGACCTTCTTGGGGAAGATGTAGGTTTTTTCTTAAAAAATAATTTTAAAAAGTCCAGAAAAAGACTTTCCATAGACTTTAAGGAAGCCTGCTCTCACAAACCATTCAAGCGAAATGGCTCACATCACGTCTGTAAGGCTCCTGAGCAGGTGAAGTGTTTGACTTGTAGTAGAAGCATGGATTACAGGACTTCCTCACCCAGCAAAAGTATCCCATGCAACAGTGGTCATATTTTTCAACCACAAGGATCTTGGGGGGGGGGGGGGGGGGGGGGGGGAGAATAACTTGCCACCTTTTTTTAACATGGTTTAGATGTTTTGGTGGCATACATTTGGGCAATTCTCATGCAGCACATATTAGGAGAGTATTTTCTTATGCTCTGTTCTGCATTGCTGTTACCAAACTTGTGTTCATATCCATGGCATATTTTCCTTGTTTGAAGTATTTACTATCACATGACAGTGAATTCTTGGAGACAAAAATGCATGTGAGCTCCTTACATAGATGTATTTATCATGACTGCACTGGGATTTTATTCTTGCAAAAAGTGTGCAACAAGTCTGCTATTATTTAATTACAGGAACATTTATAATAAATTTCAGTACTCAAAAACACTTAAATGCATATTTTCGGTCCCTCAGCATATCTAAAAATTTGTTTTTTTTTGCTTTTTAAAAAATTATTTTCTTGTCACAAGTAGAAGAACAGTGAATATAACACAGAATATAAAAAAAAGTATTTTCTCAACAAACTCATACAAGAAATATCAGCATGAGCATAATGAATAAGATAAGCTGGAAAAGATGTGCAAACATGCACATAAAATGTCTGCTCAGTTCTTACAAGTAGGTGTTGTTCAAAACCACCATAGTCTTAGAGACTGAGTTCTATAACAGATACTATTCAAAGAGGAGGAGAGATATACCATGTTTACCATGGTACTGTATACCATAAAATATGTTACCATATAGGACATGATACTGCATCATTTATGAAAAAAGCACATGGAGTAGTGCCAGCCAACATATTTTATGAAATCATATTTTAATCATCAGCAGAAGACCTATTCTCTTACCAAGAATAGGAAAAATAAATTTAAAAAAAAAGCATGGATTGCCTTAAATCTAGAAATATTGGTTAATACAACATACCAAAAGAGCACCCGGTTCTCTTCCTTCCTTTAAATAAGAAGTATTGCTGAAGATTATTTCTGCTGAATACTAAGGCTGGGTGGAGAACACCCCTAACAAGGTATCAAAGCACAGAAAAATGTTGCAAATACATGGTACAAATATTCCAAAATAAAATACTTTAATAAAGATATAAACATTGCCACCAATCATTAAATAAATATTTTGCAACTAGGAGAGCTTTCAGATAGAGTAACAAGTATTTTCAAGGGAGAGGAGGAGTAGATTTTGAGGAACCACGATAGATCCATTCAATTTCTGTTTGCAACCAATTCCAGCTGTTCAGTAGCTGTGCAAGCTATGCTAGTTAAATCTGTTTGCTTAAATACTGAACATGTGAACAGAGAGGAAAAAGACAAAGATGGTTCATTTTTAAAACACCCATAAAGAAACAGGGAACCTCAACAACATGGCAACCCCCAGCAAGCTCTCCGGGTCCTTTAAGGAAACTGCAACCCATTCAATCAGGGGAGAACAGTAAGAGTGAGAAAGCAAACATTTAAGCATCAGAAAATACAGTTTAAGACAATGTATGCTGTAAACCATATCATAGTTTTTTTGTTTTGTTTCATTTTTATATCAGAATCAGAGTGGTAAAAACCCAAACTGACAAAAGTATTTCCGTTGTCTCCTTTTTCAACTTGCATCAGTATTCTGAATAGTATTTTTTGTTTCTGCTGTTTGTCATATCCCATCAAGTCATCACCAATGCATATGATTTTCCCAAATATTCACAAGAATGGCTAAACAAACAAAAAAAGAAAAATGCCAGTGTTTAGCCTAAAAACACCAGGAATGCCCTCGGCTTTAATCCTGTGACTTCTGGTCCTGTCAAGATATATTCCTTTCAAGAAATGTCTTTACTTTAGAAGCGTACACTGATGCCGTCACTGCCATTTTAACAGCTCAGGCACATTAGATTTTAAACAAACAAACAAGGAAAAGATTGTCATTTCAAAATTCAAATATCACAGGCTCCAGTTATGCTGAAACAGACAGAAAACATATTTTATGCAGTACCACAATAATCAAGTAATGTTGCTAAGTTGAACCTTTAAAAAAAATAAAAATAAAGTCTTGGCTTCCAGATTATGTAATATGTAAATTCAGTTTCACCTTCAGAATAGCACTGCGTAGCATAAAGCCAAAGAGACGGCAAGAAGCCATTCACAAAACTGGAAGAGCCTCCCAGGGACTCTAAATAAAGAGCCATCCCCACAAAAGAAAATATATCTGAATTGCAATGATTTCATCATATAACTGAGTGGTTTAGAAGACACTTTCCCCAAAACAAACATTATTTTTTTTAAAAAACACAAATTCCTTATATTAAGGGATGAAGAATTCTGAAGCCTGTATATGCCCTCAGCAGCAGAAATAAAATTAGCCTGCTGAAACATGTTAAAATCCTTTCAGAACTAATAAAAACAAGCTAGATGGCTTCTCTGTCTCAGGTATGATCTCATGCTCATCTTTCAGCATTTGGGCTTGGACTATGAGGAATTCTGAAGCCCATATGAAACATAAACAGTATCTTCATTAATATTCAAGGAAGATATATGAATAGGGCAAGAATTTTATTTCAAATCAACACGTGAGGCTGTTTAGACCATCATAATCTAGAGGTTGTTAAGCGCACAGCATTAGTGTATACTCAGCGTTTCTTTGATTTATCATCTCCAGAATTAAATTATCTAGGAAAATGAGCATGAGGTTACCTATACCGGAGGAGCAGAACGATTCATATATGACAGCCTGAATCTATACAAACGCAGTACATAAAAACCCCTCAAGGTTCAATTCAGGAGCACAGGCATTCCCTCAGAAAGAGAAGGGGCCACCTGCACCCCAGAGGAAAGTCAACAAGCAGCGCTCCTACTTTTCAATGGAGCAACTCGGACTCCATCTTAATCCTGTCATCATTCATCCCTACTGAATAGGCACTACATAACGTAACATTTCTTCTGTTTTACCCAACACTGAAACCCAGCAGCATTTCCAGACACCAATAAAATCTGCCATCAAATTAGGAATCGTGTACAGTGCCTGCTGATCTGCTTACTTTGACATTATTATGTTAATTTGCACGAACAGTAGATTGACCCACAAGGCCACACATCCTACTAATTCCTTCATTTAAAAACTAATGGCATCTGTGAACACCACATTCTGTTTGCACTGACCACACTGCTCACAGAACATCACCGAGGGAAAAGAAATAAATACAGATATGTATCTGGAAAGGTATAGAAGTACTCTCAGTTAACTAACACCTAACTGACAAACACAATGAAATCTTTACAAGAACAATCAAAAAATCACCACGAAGAAGATTCAGCCACGGCAATCAGAATTTTATACAGCTGCCTTCCACGTGCTCACAGCCGACAAGAAACCAAACAGTCCATACTGCAGCTTTTTAATTAATCTTTCCTACCACACATTACAGCTTAAAAGACATTGAGAATTTAATATTATTAACTGAGGTCAATTTCTAGACACCACAAATCTTTATGTCTCGCTCCATGAAGCCAAGTTTTATAAACAAAGAATAATGCTC
This sequence comes from Anser cygnoides, assembly GCF_040182565.1. Taxonomy (NCBI): domain Eukaryota; kingdom Metazoa; phylum Chordata; class Aves; order Anseriformes; family Anatidae; genus Anser; species Anser cygnoides. The sequence goes on along the minus strand of NC_089877.1, from coordinate 26,543,274 downwards.
AATTACCAGAATATTCCTGGTAGCCACAATGACACGAATGTGTTGCAAAGTACCCGTATTCACCCTTGCATGCTGAGAGTTTGTTAATGAAATCAAGGCCATTGATGATATCAATTATACCAACACAATTAAACACAGTGAACTTTCAATATACGATGTATTTCAATTTGTAGATCTGCCCTATTTCCACAAAGGATTTATTTAGAGCTTCAGTCATATTTCTCCTCCATTTACAGTGGCAGTCTGTGCTACGTGCAAAATCAACCAAAGAGGAACGACGACTCTGGCCTTGCCAGAAATGCTGTCAAAACAGCAAAGGAAACTGAGAAATATTTTTTTTCCTCTCCAGTTAGAGCTGCTTTTGATATTCTAAGAACTGAAGTAAAAATATCTGTTCTGTGAGAAAAAGCCCTGCTGTTGATAATGCATTGTTAGGTTATATACGTTTAGCCGTACAGCAACGCCGGATTAACTCAAACTAAATGCTGCATGTGAGCTTTCTTTTCTCATTTTAAGTAAATGATCAGTAACCTTTCAGGTATTCTTTTAGCTCTCAATAATGACAAAGCCTCCTCCACTCCACAAGTGTATAATTAAGGATCACCTCAGTATAATTCGTTAAGATAATGAAACAGTGTGTTCACCAGCGATGAACATCACCATTTTAACACTGGCAACCGCAGAACAGTTGCATCAAACCATTGCACTGCCTGCCGTAGTGATCCTTCATCGCTGAATTACATTCAACTATTTTTAAAGGAACATTTCAGAATATTTAAAGCCAAAGTTAATATTTTGACCTCTGGATAGCTTATGCCACGTTAAAAACATCTCTCTGTAATTCTGATATTTCAGAGGCGCTTTCTGCGAAGGTATCGGTTCAGGAGAAGCGCTGACACCTGATCTGCCATCAAATTCTCAAAGTAAACAGCCCACGACGGGCTGCATTGCCGATCTCTACCAATGTAGCAGTCTCCAGCGTCGCCTGCATTTCTTCCAGGCAACGTTTGCAGCCGCCTCGTTAGGTGTGCCCGCCTGCCTTCCACACTGCGCTGCTCCCCTGCAGACACGAGTTAGCAGAGCTCAGTAAAGAGCAAACGACCAAAAACCGGTTCAAAAATCGGCTCGGAAGCCCGTCCCTACACCGAGGTCGGTTTTCACTGTTCCACGTTTGGGTGGCGCTGCCGGAGGGGGAGGCCCGGGGGGGGGGGGGGGGTCCGAGCAGAGCTCCTCGGGGCCGGGCGGTCCTGGGAGGTGAATGCGCCGCGGGGGCATTTACCGAGGCAGCCCTCCCTCGGACAACAGGGGCGGGGGGCAGCCCCCCGCGGCCCTCCCCAGCCCCTCACGGCTGCGAGCTGTCCGTCCGTCCGTCCGTTCATCCGTCCGTCCGTCCGCTCGGGCCGGGCCGGGAGCCCGCTGGGCGCCGGCACTGCGGCGCGCTGTGAATGGGCAGCCAGGTATTTTATGAATGGAGCGGGTCACGTGCTCGCGGCACCTCCCCGAGCTGCGCTTTCCCACAGCACCGCGTCAACGGGCGCCGAGCGGCAGCGCCGCGGGGCCCGGCGAGCCCCCGGCCCCGGCCGCCCGCTGCCCGCCCGCCCGCCGCTCCTCGGCACGGCGGGCCTGCCCCGCACGCCTCGCGGGGAGCCCTTGGCTGCAGGTCGCCGGTGCCGCCGCTCTCTCTTTTTTTTTTCCCTCCCATTATTTTTTATTATTTTTTTTTATGAATGGAGATTGTGGTATGCAAATGAGAGCGATTCACAAAAAAGAAAACATGGCGGCGGCGGCGGCTCCAGCGCCGGCCCCACTGACACCGCAGCGGCGCGGCCCGCATCGCATCGCCTCGCCTCGCCAACCCGGCCCCGACCCCAAAAGCAACCCCAAAAGCAACCCCAACCCCGGCCCTACCGGGATCCGGGGCGCGCCCGCGGGCACCGCCGCCCCCGCGCCGGGTGGGAAGGGGGAAATGGGAGGGGGGGAGTGCGGGCGGGGGGCGCCCCTCGGGCTCGACCCCTGCGGCGGGGAGCGGCTCCCCCCGGCCCGCGGCCGGGCGCTGCCCCGCACCATTCATAACAAGAGGGCCGCCCCGCGCAGCTCCGCCGGGCAGCGAGAAGCCAGGCACTTCAACTTTCTTCTAATAATCGTAAAACAAAAGTTTCAAAATACCTTCTGCTTGTTTTTCACGGCCGCAAACAACTCCCGTTTTTTCTGACAAATATTTCCCCCCTCCTACCCCCGTATTTATTTTTTTTAAAGCCATTACATGCACTGGGCTACGGCCGCACGCATACACATTCTCCTCTGGATTTCCTCCAGACCAGTCACGTTAAAAATATTAAGAGATCCTTGAACTGTCCCCTTCCTCTTTTAAAAAAAGAAGTCCCAAGTGCTCATTTAAAAAAAAAAAAAAAAGAGGAAAAAAGAAAAAAGCAGGGCTTTAGGGTAGGTTTAAGCTGTATTTACACTGCCTGACTCATCCAATTAAAATTCAGGAGCAGTTTCCTGCAGGATGAAGCTCCCACACACTAGTTTCCATGCGAAATGTCTACGAGCAGTGGGCTGCTAGCGGGGCCGGGCCGTGCCCGCACCTCCCCGGGCGCTGCGAGCCCCCCGCCCGCAGCCTCCTTACCTGCGCCGGCCTCTCCCCCTTCACCGAAGCCCGCAGTTTGGGCACCCCCCGCGCACCGGGCTCCCTCACAAAGGGCAGCCTCGGGGCTTCCACCTCCGCCAGCGAAATGCGCAGTGTGGACACGGCCACGCGTGAACGCGCACGGCCAGACACACAGACATAGGGACAGACACACGGCCACCCGGACACGCGCGGCGCGGGGCTTACTCGTTGTTAGAAGCCGCCGTCTCTTCGCTCATTTTCTCCTCACCGTGATCCGAGGCGGAGCCGGAGCAGCACCGAGGCGGCCAGGGCGCAGCAAGAACTCACCAGAAACTTCACCATTGTTACCCCCCCGGTCCGCCCTCCCCGGCGAGGGCCAGAGCCGCGGCCCGAGGCGAGGACGGCGACCTCGATCCGGGAGAAGCCCCAAATCCCGCTGTCGGGCGCCGGAGCGGATCCCCCCCTGCTCTCCGGGGCCGGGGCCGGTGCACGCAGCGCTGGGTAGAGCCCACCCCGGCTAGAGGGGCGCGGAGCGGCGGCGCCGAGGCTGGGCTGCCCGCCGCCAGAGGCTGCACCGCGCCGTCCTCCCGCTGCGGCTCATCTCCCGCTGCAGCCTCCTTCGCTGCCCCCCCCTCTTCCTCCTCCTCCTCCTCCTCCTCCCGGCGGCGGTGCCGCCTCCCGCGCCCAGCCGGGGCACAAATTCCTCCGGACGCCGGCGCCGCCGCGGGCCGGGGGAAGGGAGGGGAAGGGGAGAGGAGGGAGGGGAAGGGAGGAAGGGAAGGGGCCGAGCGGCGGGGCCCGGCGCTGCCGCCCCCTCGGAAGCGAGGCTGGGCGCTGCGGAGGGAGGGAGCGGAGCCGGCCCCGCGGAGAAGGCTGGCGGCGGGGGGAGGGAGGCGATTTAAGGCAGCCGGGGGGGGGGGGGGGGGGGGCAGGGGGAGAGGGGCTGCGTCACGGCCCCCGGCCGAGGGGAGCGGGGGGCTGCGGGGCACGGGAAGCCCCCGGCCGCCGGACGGGGCTGCGGGCGGCCTGCGGCGAGTTCAGCAGCGCCGCTCCCTCCCCGGCCGCAACTCCATTAGCGGCCTCCTCCTCCTCCTCCTCGCAGGAAAACTGGGCGGAAGCGTTGGCTTCAAGCTCCTTCCGCCGCCACAGCTTGATCCAAAATAACCGCGGGGAGGGGAGGGAGGGGGGAGGGAAGGCAAAGGAAAGGAAAGGGAGGGGAGGAAGGACGAGCGAGGGGAAGAAAGCAGTCCCTTCGCCCGCTCTCCCTCCCGGCGGCTGCCCAGCGCCGGAGTTTCCCGAAAGTAGTCCCCGGGCCCCCCCGGCCCCCCCGGGGCGGCCTCCTCACGCCGTTCCCGGGCCTCCGCCGCCGCGGAGGGATCCGCGCCCCGCGCAGCCGCCGCCTCCCCCCTGCGGCGGGGGGCTCGGGGGAGCCCGGGCCGGGGTGGGGGCACCCCGAGGGGGCAGCACCCCGAGCCGGGGGGCTCCCGGCGGGGGGCCGGGGGAGCCCGGCGCGGCTCCGTCCCGAGCTTCCAGTTTTGGGGTGAAAAACACGAAACTTGGTGAAGCCGGCGGCGCCGCGGAGGCTGGGGACGAGGCGGGCGGAGCGGGGCGCGGTGGCGGCGGGGTGCGGGCAGCGGCCGCCGCGGGGCTCTGGGGCTTGAGGCATCGATCGGCTCCCAGGAGCGTTCGCCCGGCTCTGCCCCGGAGCCTGCCCCGTCAGCTCTCGGCCCGTGCCGGTTGTCCCTGGAAGTGCCAGCCTTCTTCCCTGCTCTGCCTTCCTGCTTGGAAACGACGGGGCGAGCTCCCCCGGGGGTCGCCCCGGCTGCTTTCCCTAGGGAGGCGGAGGAAGGAGGTGTCGCTGCTGCCAGGGCACCCGGGTGGCTCACAGCATCGCGGGCCACGCTGCCAACCGGCGGCATCTGGCTGCCCAGCCGCGGGGCAGCACCGCCGTTACCAGGGGTTAAGGAAAAACTTTGTTTCTGCTTCAGGCTGAAAGTAAAATTTGGCTTAATGGTGTCTAGAGATTTTTCCCGAGGACTTTTTCTTTGTAATTGAAACTATAAGAAAATATTAAAGTGAGAAAAAAAGCATATACGGTTTCTTTTTTTTTGGGGGGGGGGGTATGTAAAGCATTGGAGCATTTTAATCAGAAACCTATTTTTATCTTACATTGCACGAAAAGGCACGCTATATTTCTAGGTAGTTTCTGTTCCTGGTAATATTTCCGCGGATCAAAATTCCATGTGTCTGTCGAAGGGTCTTACCATGAGCATAATGGAACAATTATAGTAAACTGCTATCACGCCTGTCCTGATAAATGGCCCGTAGCACGTGTTTCAAGCAGCACGCATATCAAACCCGCAGTAATAATGCTTGCTTCCTTATCTGGACCGCTTTTGGAGGAAAATTTCTAATTGTTTTATAAAAACATTTTTTTTCCTAAAATGGTACACTCAAATGGATCAGTTATTCATGGCACAATCTCAGCAAAACACTAAAAATACATTAGAAACCCAATTTTGTACAATTTGACAGTTCTCACTGATTCAAATGCACAATTTGATTCTAGGAACCTCACTCCCCCCTTTGAAAAAAAGTGTTTTGAAGCTCAGCTGTGGGGACACAATATTATTCTACTTAACAAGGAGAATTCCTTTAGAGTATTCTGACTTGTGACTGGCAGATACTGTGACTTCCTGTTAATTTCTCATTTCCTACAGGCTCGAAAGTTGTAATATTTACCATTCTGTAAGCTAAGTTTATTAAGATAATTTGATTAACATTATCCTGTACAAGAATGCTCAGGAACCAGCTCAGTTTGTAAGATGGTGATACAGCTCTGTGCAGAGCCATCTGAAGAGACATGATGTCAATAAGAACATTAATCTGTTGCTGTTTTTTAATTCCTTAAATATATTTATTGTAATAATGCTTTTCACCATAACAATTCAATAAAATTAATTGCTTTGTAATATACCTCAAATGATGTCAGTCTCCTCGATTTTGAGGAATGTCCACATTAAGAATAACGTGTATTCAGTTATGAACTGAAAATGCAGTAGTCATCCCACGGCTTATAGTGGTCTACATGGAGGGGGTAAGAGGAGAGAGGCCCACTGCTTCTTCACCTGGGGTAGCTCTTCAGCTTCTGAAGGCAATCTCATGCCGCAGAGGCCTTACAAGCAGTTTCCGTCCCTTCATCTGGACGTCACAAAGAAGACAGAAAATCTGTGTTGGTCTGTGTCTTGATTCTGAAATCCTTTTGGTCTCTGCCCAGGTTGGAAAGATCAGAGAACAAAGTCCTGGGGTGTTAGTGTCCTTTTGCTGAGCAGCTGTTGGTTTCAGGGCCTTCCAGGTTTTGGGGCTTTTTTTTGAGCAGAAGTAAATGATCAGGCATTTTCAGTGTACATTTGAAAAGTATGTGTGAGCCCTGCCCGTGCAAACAAGGTAGAAATGCCCTAAGCACAGGTGACACCGTTCAGAAACGTCAGACAAATGGCCACTTCACGTCACAAGTGCCGCATGTTTCGGGGGTTTGTCTTCCTTCGTAATCACACAAAGTCAAACAGATCCAGGACCAGTCTGTGTCTTTGTTAACAGACCTTACAGTTCAAACGTCCTGAGTTGCAATCTGGCCTTCTCAGATTTGGAAAAGATCTTCAGCTGCACCTTACAAAAACTAATTTATACCTCAAAGCCATTGCTCTGCTGGAACATTTTAATAGCTGTGGACCTCTGAGGTGCAAATATTCTGTCTCTGGTTCTAGAGACCCTTTTAAACGGGAAATGGAGAGGCAGTAGTTACCACTGAGGGAAAATGAAGTCAACGTATTTAATTAGGAAGTCATGTAATGTGCAAGGCTGCCTTTTCATATGTGGAAATGAAATAACCAGTATGCTGATTTTTATTTTTATTATTTTGTAATTTTCACACATGTTAGGATGCAAAGCTCATCTGCTCTTGCCCTTCTTAGTCTTCAAAATGTCAGGTGGCCAGGAGTGCTTGACTTAGGCAGTCCATTCAACGTTGGAAAATACATTTACTTGACTAAGCAGGACTAAGGTATTTATTCTATATTAACAAGTGTAGACAGCATACATCTGGTCCAATATGCTTATTTACCATTCCTTAAAACGGTTGCACTTGTATTTGTGAATATTTCTAATGAAACATATGGTCAGGAGTGGCCATGTCATGTAGCAGGCCACAGATCTGTGGCAGAAGAATTATATATAGAAGATGTATTACGGGGGTTAGGTTGCATAATTCTGATCAGCGTGGCATTCACATCTTAAAATCCGTAATAGGATCAGTGGAAGTAATGCTGTCCAGATTAGTTAGTCATTGCAGAACTTAAGTGACCAGTTCTTGCTTGAGGTTTTAACTCCTAAGGATAAAAGTTGCAAAATCTGCCTCCACAAAACAGCGATCCGTTTACTTACATCCAGATGCTAATGATAAGTTTACAAAAAATGGAAGTAGTATGGATGTCCCGCCACTTAGGGGAAAATTATTAGTGGTCATTAGGGAATTTCTTTTGTAATAGCTTTCATTCAGAGTCCTAGTGTGAGTTAAACACTGGGTGGTCATTGCACACATCCCGGTAAGGATTTAGCTAAAGTGAGCTGATTAAATCTGTATTAGTATTTCAGCAAAGTCAGATTTTGTTAAGTTCTAACCGGGAATCCTGCTACTGCATACAGGATAAAACGTGTTCTGTTTGATCCTACTGTCTCCAAGATGTTTTCTAGCAAGATTAAAAACAACACATTAGAATCCAATTTGTATACATTTTAGTGTATTTTGGATGGCTTTAATCAACAGAATATCAAAATTTCATAACTTATACCAGTTATGGATTTATAATAGCTTAGAAGCATTTACAGTACAGAGAAAAATGCTAACAATTGGTGCTTCGTGTTGGAAAAATGGAGGCTCAGCTGGGGAGATGGGGGACATCTTGTGCATTTTTGGATTTATCGGCTGGTCTGCCTCTGATGGAGCTGGCTTCCACACCGATCACAGTGGTGATCTTTGATAGCTCTTGTTCAGGAACTTTATTCCATCTTCTCTTGCTGGGTGTTTGGGGATAAACATGTGTTGTATTTGTGAGTGCTTAGGTATGGCGATCATACTAGACCTCTTTCTTCTTTTGTTGACATTCAGATAAGGCTGATGGCAGGAAAGGGAGACTGAAGGTTACCCTGGCTCCTCCGTGCTGCTGAAGCCCTGCTGACCCGAAGGTGTAGGTCAGCATTGCTGCTGGAAGAGGCAGCCTCACCTTCCTCCTACTCTGCTCCCTTCCCTACCTTGCACCTTACCTATGGGCCCAAATATTTGTGTGCTGAGCAATGAACTGCACTGGTAAATGCATCCAGGCTAATACCAGTGTAGGAAATAAAACCTGATTAGTCTTTCACTAGGTCCAGTTAAATATGCAACTGGGTAAACACCCATACACGCCCGAGATAAGGGATAACATGGAGGGGGGGACAAGAAAATGAAGGCAGTGCAAAACTGCTTTTTGTCGAGGCCGTGCCAATTTGTGCTGCCCTGAAGTGCAGCACTTGTGAGTGTCAAACAAGGCAAACTGGGGCCTCAGAATTGGGCTGCTGTTTCAAGCGCTGCAGCTGAATGCTGTATTCAGGATCAGGTGGGATAAAAATAAGAGATGTTTTCTTGCTTGGGGGAAGCAATCAGAAAATACGATGAAGAAAATGTTTTGCTTTTAATTCAGGATGTATGTTTCCTGTTTCTGGCTGTGTTTACACGCTAGCAGTAGTACTTAATTCTAAGTAATTCTTCAAGGCAAAGGTAGAGTCGGAGACAAAAATGTCTCCTTTGTACACCAGTCGATAGCACTGCTTCCTTCAGCTATAGATACTTCTCCTTCTGTCTATTTCTTTGTGAATACCGTGACTGTAATTGCAATATGTGCAGGAGCGCCCCTTGCATGTGTCTGGGAGCAGACAGAGGGGCTGCTGCTTGCAACTGGGGCTCCCTGGGTTTCCCTGGCTCCCTGCTGCCGTCCGGCTGGAGGAGGTGCATCTATCCCTGCCAAATACAAAAGCAGTGGAATATCTGAGTCATCTTCTGGAGATGCTTTGCTCTCTTCATTGACTCCATAGAAAGCCTAAGGCAAGTATACTTCTAATTTAGATTATTTGGAAGCTTAAAGTTAGAAGGAGGACAGCACAGGCCAGAATACTTTTTGCCTCTCAGAGTATACTCCAAATCTTCGCTAAGGTTGAGTATGCTAGAGAAGAGCACAGATGGAAGAATATCCTCTCCTATTGTAACCTTTCCTCTACCTTCCCCTTTTCTTCCCCTAGTTATTTCTAGTCAAGATGGGTGATTACAAGCCCAGAGTGGTGCATTTACAGAGCAGGATACTATTTTATTGTTTCTCAATAGTGGATGCATTTTGTCACTTTAATTAGGCTAAGCCACACTGTCCAGATTCATGGGATGCACGCATACACAAAAAATGCCAAGTGGGAAAACCCAGTGGTCTACAGTTTCAGCCCTTTGCTTTGAGACTGGGCAAAATACTGCAAAATGTGGGTAAATAAAAGGAAGAAAACAGACAATCTAAGTACATGGAAAATTACTGAAGTATTTTTTTTTCCCCTTTGCTAATGGTTGTATTAAGAAGTAAATATTCTGTGAGGAACACACACAAATCTTATTTAGAATCTCATTCTAAATTTAATATAATATTTCATATATTTCTTTTTTGGCCTTTTGGGGCCATTATTATCAATGCTCACAGAAAAAACACGCCTCAGGATCCTCAAAAGGGAAAGTCCCAAGGATACTCAGAAATTAATGGAAGGTCTGTTGGCCAGCAGCGGAGGACAGATTCACTGTAGTACTTGCAGTCTATATAAAATAGGAACCAGGGGCAGATTTCTGTCTCATACGCAGAAACGTGTTATCTAGGGGAAAATGTGATCTGATGCACTGAGCACAGAATGCCCGGTCAGCAGCTCTGGGTCTTTCTCCAGCCCAGCCACCCCTGGGCTGTGTGATCATCGTCAATTCACGTAGAAATCCGTGCTGTATGTTGTGGTTGAAGAGATTTCAGCTGAGACGCTGTGGTCAATTGTATGCACACTTTTAATTCATTTCAGTGCACAGCTGGAAATTAGCTTAAACCTGCCATTGAAGGAAGTTACAGCAAACCTGTTTCTTTCGCGCTGAAATGGCCAAGGAGCATTTACGCAGCTGTTATCACCATGGGAGGACAATACTTACTCCACCCTAATTTCTCTCACTTCAAAAAATGAGACAGGACATGCCCGCTCTGTTTTTAAAGGCGCTTCAGAGATTCAAACAGATACATAACAGTGAAGACGCCCTTTCTCTTGAGCTCTTCCTTTCCAATACTATCAAAAAGAAATCAGAAATGGATATGCAGGATCTGAAAGGAATGGTAGCTCATGCGCACACGGATGCTGCAGGTATCCTGCTCTTCAGGAAATACTCTGCCCAGCACTGGCACTGCAAAGAGAGAACTTGCCTTGTACCGCTGCCACCACCTAGCTACCTTCTCCCACCATGTCTGCTACTGCCATTTTGATGAAATTGTTTAATTTAAATGAATGTTAAAGCCTGAGTCTTTCCATGTGGGGTTTATTTCTTTTCCTTCCTTCTTGCTTGTGCTGCAGAACAGTGTGACAACTAAGCTGTGTGTGCCATTATTCCTAGGACCCACACAGAGTTGTGCTAAATTAACTAATGGCATGATTATAACATCAAACAAATACAATTAAATTATTATGCATGCGTGCTGCCTCTTGTAGAAAAGCTTTAACTTGGGGAGGAGACTTGCAATTTAAAACAGCAATATAATTTTAAAATCAAGCACCCAGTATAGGAGGTTTTTGGTGTTTATATTGGGTGTTTAAATTCCTCCTTACGAAGTAAATGAGTAAATTTCCTTTAGTACGATGCAAAACAATCCTTTTATTTAAAATATCACTCTCATTCTTCTTGAATAATAGAGATTATGAATGTTATCTTATAACTGTAATGTACTTCAGATCTCGGCTACTTTTAATGCCAATTGCCTAAGAGATTTTTCTTTTGATTTAGAAAGTTTTGAAGGAAAAAGTCCTCTTGCTTACTTCCCCGATTTGAGCTCAGCACATGTAACCCTTGAATCTCACCACTGCGAGTTAGCAGCACTTGGACTAGGGTGGATCTCTGGTTTAGTGGCTAGCTTAGAACAGACATCCAACTTTGAGAAGGCTGAATGAACCCTACTTGCAAGTGCTTTCTGTAATTTAAAAAATGATCAGTCTAGCAATCGATGTAATACTTCAGGGTATCTCAGAGCCACAATTGCTCTGATGTCTCTGAGCTGAGAAATGACACAAGGTCTTGATTAGTAGTGTTTATTAAAAGCCCTGTGGCACTTTTTACCCAAGCTGACTATAGATGGGTAATCACATTCACAGTTACATAACGAAGATAAACATTTCACGGCATTATAAACTCTCCTGCTGTGAAGCATAAGCCACCCACTAACTGCCTGATTTTAGGAAGAACCCTCTCTATTACATAAGTGTTTGATATGGGGGTTTCTTGCACCTGCCTCTGAAGCATCTGGTACTTGTCACCTTCACCAGCAGGATTCTAGACTCGATGGACAACGAATCTGAGGCAATGTAGCAATTTTAATGTATTTTTTATGAAGCCTCTTGGTGACTGAGTATATGTCGTCATTCTCACTGATGTATCCGCTGAGTTCCTAAGGCTATTTAAAATGTATATTGTATATTCTGCCTTAAAAGTTCATTTTTAAGCTGCTTGATATAAGGTAATATTCGAGGAATTGCTGTACAAATGTGCAAACGAGTGGGCCTATATTCATATGTGTGATTGTGGGTGACTTCTGAGTACATTGCTGTTCATGAAGAAGCAATGAATCGCTGGCAGAGAACGTGGGAGTACTATTACATAAGCTGGAGCTATCCGGGATATATTTGACTTGTTCTCATATGCTTTGTGCATTTTTCTTTTCTTCAAAGAAAGGGCAGAGCAGGTGTAACTATTGAACATTGGCCATATCTCACCCTTGATTCAGCTCCTCCCTACAGAGTTGAGCTAGTGTAGATTCCTGAGTGCTCTCAGAAGTAGATCACGGAAGTACTACCAAAATGCTTGTTAGTCATTTGAAAGAATTTACAAAGGAGATCTCTATCAGGGAATTTCTATGGGCAGAAAAATGATGGATACCTTTATTACTGAAGCAATATAATTGATTTCAAAACATTCTTCAAATCCTAAGTAGGAAACTTGTGAAATGAAAATTTGCATTTTCATGAAAATCTATCAGGCTCTGGGATAGTAAATGGCAATGTATAAATCAAATTATTTCCTATCTGGTCCATGTCTAAATCTCACTGATGTTTCTGAGAATTAAGCAAATCCATCAAGTTAAGCACATCCTCGACTACTTTATTTTATTTTATTTTTTTACTATGGGACATTAACAATATCATATCTAATCAAACAATGCTTTTTAAATATAAAATTTGACAGCATTAGATGCTGAATATGTTCTTTGGTAATGGTACTGAATTTTTTAAACCTCAGATTAAATCTGAAGCTCTCCAACCAATAGACTTTGTGAAAAGCTCTCCAAACATTTTCATCCGTAGCTGTGGCTTCCCAATGTATCAGTTCTTTGTCTTTTTCCTGGTGCACTGATTGCAACTGTCACTGAGTCACACAGCTTGCTTTGGGCCTGCAGCCAACTTGATTACAACAACAACTTGTGAACCATAAAAAGGTACTCTTGGATCTCAAGGAGCACTGAGTGCTAAAGAAAAAGGACACGCTAAATCTGTCTGAGAAAAAGGGTGGGCTCAAAAGTATTTTTGCATCATTCTCTCTCCTTTATCAAAAAAGAAATTAATCAGTAATGGTCAAATTAATTCTTTTGAGACATCACAGACAGCTACAAATAAAAAAGATTTTGAAGCTGTCTGGAGTTCATCAGGCTGCCAAGGCAGTGCCTGATAGTACAATGATCGCAGGCATACAGAGTTAGTGCGAAATGCCACAAAATAATCTTAGTTACTTTCAATGTATTTCAGGAATATGAAAGTAAAATGACTGCTTGCCAGCTGTCTAGGAATATTTAACATCTTCAGAATGTAAACAATAAAACTTATAAAATTTCTTCATATGCTGACAGTTGCACAGATGATCTTTATACAATGGTTGATAAACATACCAAGTAGGAAAGAACTAAGCTGTTGTCCATTGGGGGGCCCTGGAAAGCAATATTATTAGAAATAATATCACAGCTTTTTCAGATGACCGACTAAAAAGTTTTCCCCTCATCTTCCACATCACAGCATGGCTCCCATCAATAATTTTGGGAAAAATTCTTGAGTTCCCAACGTTTTAATCCATATATCTTAATTACATGAATTAAAAGGGAGTTGGGTATATAGATAACTTTAAAATGTTTCAGTCCAGCCTGTGAAACACTACTTTAATTTAGAAATTCATTTTCGCATTAGATAAGGGAAAAATATTCTATAGAGCATTGAGGAGCAAGATATTAATTTGATTTTAGTGGCTGTGCCGTGCTGACATGAGCAACCACATTATATAATTTTTCTTCTATATTAACCAAACTTCAAGTTACAACTGCCTAGCGTGTTTCCCCTCCATACTCACAGTGGGAAGCTGATCTCTATCTTCATTCCCTAATTAGGAGGAAACATCTGAATTTCCAGCCTAAAGTTATTCACGATCAGATTATACTCGTGTTCTAATGACAACATTGCTGGCTAGCTTAAACAGTTATTTTCCCCCTTGAGGCATTTCTAGACCATAATATCAGTCACCATACTTCTGGATGAACCAGACCACGATCTTCCAGTCTCTTCTCACAACAGGCTCTCCATTTCCAGGACTGGTTGAACAGCCCATCTCAGCACCTTCCTGGAGCTTGAATTCACAATTCTTGAACATGAAACACAGAAACTTTGCAGAATATTGTATATGAAGTATTGCCAGAGATCTGCACTAAAGGTCCTTCCAATACAGCCTATGAATGCATTTCTCTTTTTCTTCAGTTATAGCAGATCAGTAGCCCACAATAATTTTGTGTCCAGTTAATGCATACATGCAGTTCTCCTCCTGAGTTGTTTCTAGCTGAAGAGCTCAAGATTTTATAGTAAAGCTTTGTTCATAGTTCATAACCACTTGATTTTGGCCTTTGAATTTCACTTCATCGCTGTAAATCAGTCCTCAAAGTTATCCAGTTCTTCCCATGCGATATCCTCCTTTGTGGTGATCACTTCCCTCTGTCAGTACCTCTCCTAACCCCAGATGTTTTCTGTGACTCCCTACTTTCATGTAGGTGCAAATGAGACCCGTCCCAAGGACAGTGCTGGAGGAACTCTGCTGGTTCCCTCCCTCCAGCTTCATGCTTTGCTTTCAGCATTTGATGAGAAAAAAGTGCGCTTTGTAAGCTGACATGGAGACCAATGCTCCTGCACATATTTTATTTTTTTAAATGAGATTTTAAAAAGCATTTTGTTAGTGGCAGAGGCTAGATTCTCACCTGAGGGCCTTAAAGCCACTTCAGCCCTTCGATGTTCCCCCCGCTGCCACAGCTTGCTAACACTTGCTGGCTGTTGACCAGTTTATATGGGAGTGGTTTAATGATTTCAGGACATTTAAAGACAAAAACATAATATTTGGAATAAGTATAAAGTAGAATCTAATTTTGAGGCTTGATTTGATCTAGAATTCAGTTTGGAAGGCATCAGAAAATCTACAGCTTCTCTCCCCTTCCATCCAAGTTTGAATCAAAACTCTGCAAGTCAAAATAAAGCCTTTGTGAAGAGAAAGGTTGTCAGGTTCATTCAGATCCAGAGATTCAAACACATCTTGGAACAGTAGGGCAGAAACCATACTTGCTGTTTCAGTTTAATCTGCAAATCACAAAGCTGCATCAGAACTAGCAACAATTTATATAATTCTTTACAGTTCCAGTATACAAGGCAAGACATAAAGACTAAACGAACACCTACTATCTGCTTTCTCTCATTTCTTAGATTGTAAACTGTTTGAGGTAGGGCTAGTTTTGAGATTATTCTGTTTCCATAGCGCTTAGCAAAATAGGGTCTTATTCTTAGTTGGCACTATTGTGGGAAACACCGTTTCTAAAGAAGTAAGGACAAAAACTGCCCTGTTGTCAATGAATCATGGATAATACTAATGTTTTACATATTTCCTCTTATCGTCCATATTCTGTAAATATTTTTTTCTAAATCTTACACTGTAAATAAAAAGTACATGTATTTGCTGTACAAATACCACTGTATGGTTAATATAATGACCAAATCCAGTTCACAAATATAAATAAATTTAATCAGGTTTTAGAAGCTATTTTTAATTCTTTCCATTGTACACACAAGCTGTGACATCTACTTATGAAATTCCTGGATCTCTGATTTGTGTAAGAGAACAAGGGGATTTAAAATTATATTCTTGATTTTCTGAGACTGATTAAAATGCTTCAGCATAGCTGAATAGTGCAGGTGTAAATTGTCTGCGTGTGGGAGGAAGAGACAGGATTGCTTCTCTTCAGCTTAATCTGACTTACACTACAGCAAACAGCCTATTCTCCTTCACAGAATGTGTGGCAGTCGAGAAGCATGCTGCTCCTCTTGTGATCTGGGATACTGACAGAGTGTTTCCAGTTATTCATCCTAAATGGGAAATGTAGACAAGCAAAATGCAGAACACATGGTGGGAAATGTGCTCTGTGGTTTTGGTGGATTCTTCCATCCCTAAATCAGTCTTCTCTTAAATGTCTGCAAAGCGCCCTTGTTTTTAGGCTTTCAGATACACACACAGCCATTCACAGACAGACGCATATGTAGCCATGCCCGTATGCACACGGATGTGCACAGATATGTGTACATATGCATGAACACATATCTTAGTTGTTCCAGAAGAAAGGAAGCATTTATAAATTAATAAACCTTCTCAGCTCTTCTTCTCCCACAGTATTATACCTACTGGGCAGGCTTTGATGCTGCTGGTGTCAGAGTGTCTACAGGGCACAAAGATCTCATAGAGCTTGTCCTTGAATATGCACATAAAGAAGAGGAATCCAGTAAAGAGTGGAAGTCCAATAGTGGTTGCAGAGAGAAATGGGAGGCACCTACAACTATTATCTGTCCATTGCCTACAGGAAATGCACAGGGAGACTAGATTGTAGCTGAGGTACCTAGATCACATGCCTAAAGATTTGTGTTATATATTTTTTCCTGCTGTGATTTGCCCAAGGTTGTAGTGAGTCTCTGTGGTAAGAACATGAATTGATTCCAGACCTCTTGATCTCAATCTAATATGTTAACCACACATTATTCTCCTGCTGTTACTAGAAAATGCATACCTGAAAATGCTATATATCTGAGATTGCTGGGAACTGTTATTTGTCTTGACTGGCTATGAATCAATTTAGAACAATAAGAGTAGGAATACTAAAAGTGGATTGGTAAAGCATTTGGGGAAATTAACAAATTTTAAAAGCCCTAAGAGAGAATCAAAGAGCAAGATTTTCTTGGAAGTCAATGGAAACAGCAGCTGATTGGCATAAATTTTATAGAGGTCTCCAATCAACCCAGTGTGCAAAAGCCATTGTTAATGTAAAAGAAAATAACCTTTGTTTTTTCAGTCACCTGACTAGAAAGAAACATGCTGTTTACATGACAGACACTACATGGAGAGCTGCAGAAGGTCATTCAATGGAAAACAGATTTTGAGGCTGTCTTTCAGACTCTTGTCTTTTTAGATTCCTGTCAATGAAGTCTTGAGGTCTTGTTTGCTGATACGTCCTCTTGAATAAACTTAGCAATTGACCTTTATTCAAATTGTGATTACCATCTCAGCAGCACTCCTGTAAGTACAGTTCAGGTTTCAAAACAGCAGAAGAAAGTACATTTATCTTCAGGAATGAGGAGGAGTCAAGCAAAACAGTCATTTAGCACATTCATCTGTTTTATGTTCCCTGATCTCCTGAAACCATCAGAAAGATACTGCTGTGGTATGTTTCATAGTGTTAGTGGTCTCAGAGGATAAATTTCATCTGTTAAAAAGTGTTTTAAAGTCCAGGAATAGAAAAACTGGGACAAAGACATAGTGGAATGAATCAGGAAGGGCATTTTATTTGGTCTGGTGCTAAAGCTCTTAGTACTTACAAGTTTTCGAAGGTTAGCTGCTGCATTTTGCAGTGGATGCAATACCTAGCAGTATATTTTCTGGGGTTTATTAGTTCAGCATTTATGTAGTTAACATTGACTATAACAGCTAACTTGGACTTTCAGGCAATAATTGTGTAAGGTTTTATTGCTATATTGGCTTTTCAGGTGCTATGTTGTATGAATCCTATTGGCAGGAAATTTCTATCCTCCGCTGTATCTATTTTTTTCTAAAAAATAGTACAAGCATTCATACTGCCAAATATGGTTATGTTTATTTGTAAATTTTCAGTTTTCCTTTTAGAAATTTTATTGTATTTTGTATAGCTTAAAAAAGAATTGGGATCAAATTTTTGCCTTGTATGAAAATGCAAAGTTGTATTACTGGAGAAGCATTAGGTTATGGCAGCCACACATGTATATGAAATGTAAAGAGAACATATTTTTCTAAATTAAAGAACACATGCTTTTTAATATCTTCTTCAGCCCAGCGCAACAGTGCGTGAGAAATTATCACAGGAAAGACATTGTTACTGGGAATTTATATTTTTGCAATAATTGGCTAACAAAATACTCTCTTGATCTTGTGATTTAGTAGGAAAGACACTGTTACTGGGAATTTATACTTTTGCAATAGTTTGCTAACAAAATACTCTCTTGATCTTGTGATTTAGATTTACATTAAGGCAGCCCTGAAGCAATCTGACTCTGGGACAAACAACTTCAAGAGCTGGTGAATGTAAAAGGAACAGCCTCTCCCCACTACTAAACCTCTGGACATTTCAGCTGGATTCACTCAGATTCAGCTAGATCAGATTGTTTTTCCTTTGTCCTTTAATCTTTCCACAACTCTTTTTCCTTCCTCCTATAATGTCAGTGCTGTTGATTTTTATTTTATCTTCCATTAGTAATAGAGTCATAATCAATGGCTTTCAGGATTCGTGAGAGCTGACATTTGCTTTGGGATTACCCCAAACTGTCAGACTATTACTATCTCCTATGCTGGCCATGACCATATATATATATATACTGGTTACATATATGCTAGCTACTGCATGGTAATTACTTATATTAAATGAAATGCATGCAAGAAGCTTTGACAGCATTGTAATGAATCTTCTGAGAACAGTTCTCTTGTGTTTCTTATGCCTTGCCATCACTCTCAGATCCTTCATTTTCAAATCTACCATTTAGATTTCCACAGACTTTTGTTATTTGCTCACAGATATGGTGAAGTCCGAGAGTTGATGCATGTTATGGCTTTCCCACAAAAGATCCCACAAAGATTCTTCAAACACTATGGAGCAAAGCAAATTTATTAGGCAAGTCAAGCTATTGTGAATGAAAAAAAAAAAGTCAAATGCCAAAAATGCTGATGTAAAATTATATATATATTTATGATCAAAAGATTCTCATGGGATAGAGAAACACACAATATACGCTGCTCTCAAATTACTCAGAGAATTGGTGAAGAAGTCATCCTGCTATTCTTAGAAACTGTTCTGAGAACATTCCCTTCGCTGTATGATCACAAATAAATCCTATTTTATCTCAAAACCCACAGAGACTCAGAAGCCCTTTCTGTGCCACCTTCAGATCAGAAATGGAATGGATACCCCATTCCATGATTTTGGATGAATCACTGAATCTTTTTGAGCAAAATTGTTACTATCACATAACTACCATGCTGACAATAGATATGATGCTATCTCTTCTCATTGCTAACTGAATAATCACCAGCTGGAAAATGGAGTAGAAGGTATGAAGCTATGCACAGAAGGCAGGAAAGTCAATATACATCAACCAACGTGATGAACAACTCTGAGCTGGTGGTTTTCTCTAACTTCAAATAGTTCTCTCTATTTTTAGTATTAGATTTTTAACATGAGCCTGAATATGTATGTAGTTATTCATGTGGAAGCTCTTTATAAATATCATAGTTTTCAGACTGCACCTTACAAAGTGTGATTAGCATTTAACTAAAAATCCTTTTCCTGATCACCTTGCCTGCAGAAAATATTTCAAGGAGAGATCCACTATACAGGGTATGACTTCTACTCTTGTTCATATTTACTTGAAAGCTGTCTTTCTAGATTTCAAAAACGTTCCTGAGTTCACTTTGTACTTCTCTGATTTTGTATTCCGTTCTTCAACATTCAATCCTTTTCTCAGTTTTAGGTTTTTCTCTCTTCTTTTTCCACCTTTTCTTCTGTGAATCATTCTTTTGTGTACCACACATCCTTTCTTCCAAACAAATGTGGCCTGTAACTCTTACATGGGAATTGGATTTGGTGAAATTTAGAGTAATACTCATGAAAAAGCTACAAATGATTGATATTTTCTTCACTGTTTCACTGATCTTAATTTCTACTTCAGACACTCTTCTGCAATACATTAATGATTTAGTATATTGAATATGATATATAAATCTGTCAGGTTTTCTAATGCAAAAATATGCGAACAAACAAGTTCCTAACAATCAGAAAGAGGAGTTGTAACTGCACAGAGAATAGAAATGCAAACCCTTTCCACTAAGATTGACACATACACTAGTAAATGAGACTGAGACTTCCAGCAGACTGTTTGCATGAGGAAGCTTTTTTTTTTTTTTTTTTTTTTTTTTTTTTTTTGGTTTTGTTTGTTTTGTCTTGTTTTACCTCTTCCATGTTTTTCTATTTTGGCATGGCCATCATTAGGCTTTTGAGGTCTGAAACAACCCTACAATAATACCGTCTGTATTTCTTGGTTGAGTTATAAAACACTTACAACATGAAGTCCATAACTCCAACATAACAAATTAGGAAATGGTGTGGGATCATCTTTGTCTGTTCTTATTTTCTTAATGCCATTTGTATATTTTTTCAATTTTTAAGTTTTCATTTGCAGGAGGCTGAGCTACCAGAAACCAACACACAAAAAACTAAGCAAGATATATGATGAAGAGGAAAAAAGAAAAAAAAGTCTGTGGAGATCAGTGCTATGCTCTGTGAGAAGAAGTTGGCAGCGAAAGACACTGATAAAAAGTAATGATCTGTGCCCACTCATCTTCCTTCTGTTTGAAACACAGTTTTAGATCCTATCTGAGATTAGAAAACACAAAACCAAATCTACATATGCAATTAATTTCATCAAAAAGATGGGAGGGGTAACTAGAAGAGATCAAATGCTGAAACCATACTTTGCCACAAGAAAAAGTGTGGAGCTGGGACTGGAGGGGGTAAAAAATGTAGTCCATATGGTTTAATTATTGACATTCAACGCCTTTGTCATCTGCCAAGCGCAGGGAGGCACAACTGGAAGTATGTCGTCCTTGCTGAAATTCCTGACGGCTGCTTTCCCCATACTTCAGTTTAAAGAGTGATAAATCTTTATTCCAGTCCAGTGATATGGGACTACTGCATAAGAAAGTCTTCTTCTTAGTCAAGGCAAGGCTGTGCCTTCTAGCCCCCTCCAGTTATCACTTAATACAGATCTAACTGAGAGAAGGAGAAGAGAGCATGGGGCATTGCTTACTGTGCAGGATGGTCTGCTTGCCTGTGGCATGTAGCGGAGTGCTTTAGACAGCATAATTTTTCTTTTGATCCTGGAAAAGATCAATAACAAAACCACATTGACCTTGTGAGAAGCCTCGGGTCAGGTCAAGCATCCTGCAGTCCGGATGTGTGGGGCTGTGCTGAGCTCACCAAGGGAAGTGGTGGAGGTTCCCTTGTCCAGGGAGCTGGGCCAGGCAGGCTCTAGGAAGTGCATGGGAGCCATGTAGCACATCCATTGCCCCACAGCCTTATCCTTGGGATTCCCTTTGCCTGGGGGTGCAGGAAGGGGTTGGAGGGGCCGTGGGCCTGCTGGTTGTTAGCACAGCAGTGCTCATCCCCCAGGTTGTCTCATTGTTCTTCTGGTGCTTTATCGTATCTGTGTGGGACGTGTTTTTCACCACTGTGACAAATAAATTTAACTCACAGTACTCTTATTACTCAAATGGGGTGAGGCATACATATTTAATGTCAGTGCTGGCATTTTTGGAAAGCTTTGTAGATTATGTTTCCTGCTGTGTTCAGAATTCTCATCTACTCAATAAAACAGTTTCTACCCCTATCCACCCCTCAGGCAATCACATTTGCCAGTTTTCAAATCAAAATACTCAGCTCTTTTGAGCTTCTTCCTCTTTAAAAAAAAAAAAAATCTAGTGCCAATACTAATATGCAGATTTAGTGCCAAGTTTCTGCTTGGTTCAGTCACGTATTTTAATCAAAATTTCAGAATTGAGTACAGCATTAAACACACTTCTTCCACTGTCCATTTTTCAGTGAGCATTAAGCAGTAATTGGCTACCGTATCTTGTGTCAGATCGCCTCACTCTCCCCCAGGCCACAAGCATGAACATTGAATGAGACTTCTCACTCAGGCTCAGGTTGTTAGTGTTTTCTTACACAGGATTTTTTTTCAGGTGGGCCAATAGCTGACATCTCCAGGTATGGGCAAGAACTTTTTAATCCACCATAGGCTGTACCCACACAACTAATGTTTACAAGATTTTTACCAGCAACTTCAGAAAGATCAAGATTAGCTCTCAAACAAACTATTGAAAATCTAAACCAATGCACTTTTACTACCCAGATTTTTATCACTTTTTTTGTTATCAGTTGCACATAAGTTCAAGTTCAAGAAAAGGCGACTGTCATCTAGCTCTCTAAGAAAGGTGCTTGTATACGAACTGCAGTTTTGCACTTCCTTATTTCAGGACAAACAATAATAGCTCTGATCAGTTCAGGGAGCTGTATCGCTCTCTAGAGCAGTCCAGCCAATTCACAGTTTTAGTTCCCAAACAAAAGCTTTTTATTAGACATTCAAGTACAAATCTATACCCATGCAAAAATCTAATTTTTAAAGAAACTCATTTAACTTAAAAATAATGCTGTTTACTAGGAAAACAAGCAAACCCCAAGCCCTGAAAACCTGAGAAAACAAAAGTATTCTCAGGCTGAAAGTATTCTAAGTTCACATGGCCATTTAATTGTTTCTATAATGTCGTGCAGAGCAGATAAAATATTACCGTTATAGTTCAGAACACTTGCCCTTCCTTTGCACGAGTGTTATGACAGTCAGACCTACACTGATCAGAATAATTAAATCACATGGTGATAATACTGTGAATAAACATTACAGAGAAAATCATATAATTTCTTTCATTAATTCTGCATAGTATATTCGCTGGCTAAGTGTAAGAATGTTAACGAAATGCATAACACCTAATCATGCAAATATTACATGTTAAATGAACTGAAAACCTGATCATTTCATTAGCAGTTATTGTGCTGCATAAAAGACCTCAGCTATACTTAAGTGTATTGGAACATACAGTAAAGATTGTTTAAGTTTTAAATCCACATTTCATGCAGTAAGCAGGGAAAACCTCTGCTTGTGCATTACATGACTGTCCTGGAACTTTTGCTTCCTAGCCAAGATCAGTCAGACGGGTTAGACTTTTGAGACTGAAGTGTTACCAATTTTGGGTGCCATTCGTAGATAGGATATCAGTGCATATTTACCCCTCTTCGTCCCAGTGTGTGTTTCTGTAGACACACATGTGCATGCACACATATGCAGTGGAAGATGGAAAGGAATGTTGTAACTCAGCTGTAAATAAGTAACTCGATAGGACACCTGCGTACAAAGAGAATGCTACCTTAAAGACAACGCAAAGGCTTTATCTATAGCTCTGCCACAGTGAAGCAGACCGTGTCGATTGTCTGTTCTTTACAGGAATTTTTAGGAATGTTCAAATAAGCCCCCGTAAGGAAAGTTTAGGCTGCTCATTGAAGGAGTTTGTGTGCTGTAGAG
This sequence comes from Anser cygnoides, assembly GCF_040182565.1. Classification (NCBI taxonomy): domain Eukaryota; kingdom Metazoa; phylum Chordata; class Aves; order Anseriformes; family Anatidae; genus Anser; species Anser cygnoides. Next base: position 26,520,584 of record NC_089877.1, on the reverse strand, counting down.
AGTTTATGCTCACAGTTAACCTGGATTAGCCCATTTTTAGCACTGAGGAAAAGTGAATCAATGTAATTGTGTCACGACTTTGGAGTAGCAGCTTTCCCCAGAGGGAATGTAGTGCTGAAGGTAGTGCAGTCACTAGGGGTTTCAAAAAGTGCTTAGTTTTGGTTAAAGGATGAAAAATACATTAATTGACTTTATTTGAGAATAATAATAAAAAAAATAGGCCATTTCAGAGGTTCAGAATACAGTCACATTTTAAAACTGAGCACAAATATATTGCCAGCTGATGCCTGACAGAACTTTGCAAATAATTGCATTGCCCCAAAAGAAAATAAATCCAGAGAGAAAAGTTGTTTTTTTTTTTTTTGTTTTGTTTTTTCCACTCTGATACTGCCAGTGTTTTCAGCTTAGTCACTCTTCTTTCCTAATGAGCAGCATCTGGCTGCTAATGTGTTAGCACTTATCTTAAGAACATTATTTTTAAAAGTTTAGGAAATACATCCTACAAAAACTGCTGCTGGTAACATGGTTAGTTCTAAACAGAAACCTGCAACAGTGCTTCCCTCCAATAGAAGTCAAAGACCCAAGCTAGGTTTTGGTAATTCTGTAACCACAGCAATCTATGCACTTCCACACTGCTATAAATCAGTGCTGATTAGCTTTTGTCAGGTGGCCCAACTTTTCTTAGGTCTGGGACATTGAACCTTTGGATATTCTTGGGACTCAGAAGCTCTTTGGTATTTTGCACATGATAGAAAGAATAACGCAGACAAAAACAAACAAACAAAGTTTTTAGGTAAAAGGCATAGTGGTGGTAGAAATTGATTTCTGTAACAAGACTTTTACTGTGATCCTTTGATATTCTGAAACATGATTTCCCTCTGCCTACTTTGTAAGTCAGTTAAAAAGAAGAAACTCAATTCTTACTTGTGTACTGAATACCCGCAGTACAACTCAAAAATGATGTTACCAACAAAAAATTAATCGAGTGAACATGTGCAGATTTTTTTTTTTAAACAAGATCTTTCTAAAGCTAAGTTAGTATCAATCAGTTAATCGATTTTTTTCCTTCTTTTTTCTTCATAAACATAAAATACTTTCTAAACCCTGATTAATAGAATCCTTGGCCCAAAGCACTACACCAAATAATGAAGGTAAAAAATAAATGACAGTAAACAATCCTCTGTTTCTGTTTGGATTTGTACATATTTCATCCCATTGAGCTTGTAGTGTAAGCAGAGTAATACGTGCCTTGCAAGTATAAAAAGAGACTTCTTCCTGACTTTACTTTTTGAAGTCCCAGCTCTCCATTGTTCTTTATCTTGAACAATGACTTGCACTAGTACTGAGTGCAGAGAGTGTAAAATAGCACCTCCAGAGTTAGAGGCATTTTATACCCAGTTTATGCTGGCATTTATGCAATTGCTATGCAAGAAGAACAATGAGTGAAGCCCTTCGACTGTAAAAATTGATGATTCAGTAAACTGTTGCTTATATGAATCACCCCTACTCTGCTGAGCAGATTTTTGGTTTTAATGACTCTCTACACTATCCTGAGAAAATAGCCTGAAGAAGAGCTGTACGGGAAGTACCTTCTACCCACTGCCTCCCTACTTTACAGGCTATGTATCTCTATATATGACCCATAGAGAGCTTGTCTAGATCTAGCTGGCAAGTAATAAAGCCTCTGAACACTCTTGGGTCCAGATTTGTCTTGGTCCAACAAAACCCATATTTTCAGGCTTGTTGTCTACATAGGACATAAATCTTGATTTGAAGACAAGGCTCTTTACATCAATAACATGGAGACATTGACAAAACTATTTACTTGACTACAGATATCAGGGAACATATCTTGACTTTAGATGCTGCATCAATGCACCCTATTTTTTGTTCGGTAATAGCATGTTAAGCGATTTATCTGGTCTCTTAGGCTAAAGTTACATCCATGCTAGTAAAATGCACAGTGCTGTAGTATATTCTCTGGGCCTTAAGCCAACTGGCATGGTCTGGTCCTCTCAGTACTGTTAACCTCTCTTTATCCTTCCAAGTCAGAGTGGCTGCTTGCACACCACTACTGCAGGTGGTCACTGGCCTGTGTTCACTCCTAAATTATGCTTAGGAGTTGTTTGGGAGAATGCTGCAATGGGCAGTGTAATTTAACAGTGCAAACATTTGGGTTCCAGGGCTAGGCATGGCCAAATATTCTCCATACATTTGTTATTAAAAAAAAGAGCATCTAGTCATCTTGTATGCCATATATCAAATTTGTTCTATGACCCATACATAAATCCAGCATTGGCAAGTAAATCTGCAGCACAGAATACTTTTATTTAGCAAATCACCAATTTATCACTGCAACAAAGGCTATTCCTACCAGCCAATTTGAGCAGTTAGGCTAGCAACCTTGTCTTTGCACTGAAATCCTAGGTGGAGGACTTCTTATGCGTCTCATATAACATGAAAGATCTTTTGCCTGAAATGCTTTTGAGGGACAGATTTACTAATTGACCCCTGAAAATTTAACTTTTTAGTCACAGGAAAAAAAATATCTATAATTGTCCTATTTGTATAATCCTCTCTGGAATGACCCCCATGTAAATTGAATTGCCAAATCAACTGTTGCATCTGTATGAGCAAAACTCGTCAGTTGAAACTGGAACTTTTATTCTCAAATAGAGGTTTTCAACACAGGTCATAAAAAGTTCAGTCCTATATGAGAAACTTTTCAAAGGTTTTGTCCAATTACAAACTAGTAATTTAGGTTAGTGTAACTGTGTAGCCAATTTGTAAGGCAACATGATGCAAGGGCTGGGTAACTGAGTTCACCACAAAAATTGTAATTTAAAAAAAATAAGCCTAATTCTCTAACACTGGATTTATTATTATTATTATTTGTTGAATTATTTATCCTTGAAAGAGCACTGCCCCATCTAAGATTCTTTGGTTTCTTACCTACCCTGTTTACATAATTGCCAATGTCCTGTGTGTACAAAGCAGCAAAGGATTCATTCATTGTCCCTTACTGTTGACAGGCCAGATGTGCCAGATCTGCACATTGTCTTTCGAAGTGGAGGTACTTTCTGATTAAAAAAGTACTTTAGAAATTCCGGTCTCAATCCTACAAACACACATACCAATGTGGAAACCTTTAAAATCCACCGACTTTTCAACTATATCCCAGATCGTGGACTAAAGGTGAACAAGGGTATCCATTTTACTGGAACTCATCAGGCAGACTACTCTTTCATGCCATACATCAGCCAGCAAGTATGTCCATCACTCATGAATGGGTAATTACTGGGAGGGCAACAAATGCGGTCTAGCCAGTTTTGACGCCCACAAAAATGCTTTATTTTTGTGCCTATGATGAGTGGCACATTGAAATATTTCTTCTTTTCTTGTATAGTTGGCATCCTACTTCTCACCTTGATGAGTAAATATGCATATCTCAAGCTTACAATATATTCAGCTTTAAAAAAATTCTTGCCTTACTGCCTAAACAATAGTTTGGAATAGTCATTAGGCTGGTCCAAAGCAGGTGTTTTTTCATTGTTGTTGTTTTGTTTTGCTTTATATAAACCCACCCCTCTGAGCAAGAATCTTTTGCTTATAGTCAGTGCAATTTTTAGGGTAACTTATTTTCTAAGTATCAGCCACACTCCCTATAATAAAAGTCAAGTACTATAAAAGCACTTTACCAGTTTATCTCATAATACTTTACAAAGGAGTAAGTTTAATACTATTTTATAGATGGATAAATTGAGTGTGAGAAAATTAAAGTGACAAGACCAAGGCCATGAAAACAGCTAAGCAGAGACAGGAAATAATTGAAGCTGTCTGTATATTGCAGTATTTTAGCCACATTCATGAGGGCTTTATATAATTTTGGATAGAAGAGATTCAAACATTGGATTCTACTCTGAGTTTTGCAATTTTGAGTTTTAAATCTCAATTGCGGTCTCAGCTGAGATCAGTCTCCAGCTGATTTATAGTTATTTTTGGAAGAATGAAAGTATACTTATTGTGTCATATATATTGGCTAACAGTAAAACGTGCTTGAAATCAAAGGAAGTGAGGGTAGCATAAGAGGGAGATGAACACAGCTAAAAAAAAGTCTTTGTTTTTACTAAATGTCATGGCTACAATACAATCCGGTCCCACCAGAAGATCCCATTTGACTTCAAATGAAGTGACTCTGGAGAAGAAAGAGTGGACAAAGGAAAAGACTTTTCATTCAGAGAAATTAAAAAACCACTACTCCCACTCCTGGCCAACTACTTAACCACCGCATTTCAGGCCATGATGAAGCTGACAGAAACACACCCAGCTTTCTCCCAGATAACTGTTTATGCCAAGTCTTTGGAAAAGGGAAAGTGGAAGCTATCATAGGCACAGGAACTGCCCCTGAGAACTTGAGATTTGTCTTTATACAGAGCCTATCAGTAGTTAAAACTGTTTTTGTCTCACTGGCGTAGTGCAGAGCTGCTAAACTTGCCTGAGGGTCAGTGTCTTCATATTACAGAACAGAAATGTAGAGACTACTATAACATCAAGTAAAAACCCCTGATTTGTGGCGTTCATAAATCCAGTCTTCTATTTAAAGAAGAAAAGGGCTTTTGGATTGATTAACTGTGCCAAGGAGGGATTTGGAAATACCAGAGTAGAAACGTCTAGCATTGCTCTAGTTCAAAAAGATAATTGTTAAGTAAACAGAATTTTCAAAGCAAGAGCTTTGCTCTACATAGCAAATAAGCACTTAATCAGGCATGTAAATGGAAGAGAGGCATCTCAGGTATTTTCTGAAGGTAATTTAGGGGCACTTAGGACTGCTGTTATGTGCTCAAGTTGGTACCCCTGGTAGATTTATAGAAGTGATCAAAAGAGATTTTGAGAAACTAGATAAAAGTTCTTCAGAGCTACACTGAAGACCAAAGATCATCCTGGAAGTGCCAAAATTGCTGGAAAGTGCTTCAGATTTATTTTTTCTATGTTATTCCTGGAAGAAGTGGCCTTTCTTTTCCTTGATTAGTCCCATGTTTGAGGAACATGGAAAGATTCTTGCTAAGGCAGAAAAAGGTTAGTAGGAAAAATCACAGAAGAAGCTATGCAACGAAATACTGAATTATGCATGCATATATTTGAAGTTCTACATTCAGAAAGAAAAGATGACGAACTAGGACCATGAGGAAGTACTGGGAAAAGGATGACAGTATTCTGAGGGGAATTACTATTGCTCATTTCTCTTCCTCAGCTGGCCGGTCTACTTTCGGGTGAAGTACTGAGAAGATGCGTCACAAATTACATCCCCACCGCTGCAGGAAATCTGCTTAAAGGCAGACTTCACACATGTAATTTGCTCGCGTCTGTCAGTAGTGTGGGTATGGTTAGGAAAGATGCATTCCAGGCTGAGCAGGAAATGCAGTGTCACTGGGCACATGTCTTCTGGCTGGGGGCACGGCACGCTGCACCCCCACACCTCCGCTCTTCCACACTAGGGCTGCTGTCTGGGGATCAGCAATCCCTGCCAGCCGACGCGGGGCCACCCTGCACAGCTGGGGCCCCCTTCGTGTTTGGTGCAGTCACTGGAGAAGGACACCAAGCTGGTGCTCTCCACAGAAAGGACCAAATGCACTTCTTGTCCGGTAGCTCTCGAGTCCCTCACACAGCTGAAGTATGATTTGAACTCCCTTTCTTCTGGTTCTAAGAAAATGTCTGGAGGCCATTTTGCCAGGTTTTGTTCCCTGCTACGCATTTCCTGTTTGACAGCTGTCACCACCAGTTTCCACAAATACTGTCAGTTCCTTTGTAGGATGCAAGTCAGACATTTTATTTTTTCCTGTGTAAACATCAAACATATTTAGAACATTAGTGATTTCACCCCAACTGCTTTTTCCAAGTGTTGTGAGGGAAAGTGTTCTCACCTCCAAAACTGGATGAAATATGTCCACCTAATATTTTTTCCAAACTTGGAATTATGCATCCATAAAAAGGAATTACATGCAAAACTAGCAGAATTGTCTTGTTAATTATTCACATTTCCAAATGGAAATAATTTGCTTTTAGAAACTGTCTCCCAAATAAATAAAGCTACATTCAATGTATAAATTAAAATAATCTCTGACACTTTACACATCTCTTTAAATAAGAATAAAAATATCCTCTTTTTGGCCAAAAATGAATGTCATAAAAAGTACTTAAGAGTAGACACAAACATTTAAAGCCACACTGAGACTTCAGACCATATAATAAAAGACAAGTACCACCAATGTAGGATAATTCAGTGGTTCTTAAAATTACAATCTATCGTACTTTACCAATCATTTTCTAAATCTGCCATCAAAACCAAGATTTTTTTTTTTTTTAAGACAGCAAACCTGTTATTTTCATGACTTAAAGCCATATGGTTCCTCTCAGACATTCTTCTCTAGCACAAATTCACTTATAATATTGAGGTTAATCCTCTGTTTGATAAATGCCTATGAATCATACCTTTACCCATCTGCCATCCTGTGTCAAGGAAGTAACACTCCTACATCTACAAACATTTCATTCACCTTAGTTTTTCAAGTGCTGCTCTCAGACTCTATTTTCCACAGATTTTATTTTTACCGAGTCCTCAGTTTCATGTCTGTTTGTATCAGGTGGTTCAGTAATGGGTGAAGTCACCAGACTGCCGACCTGATTCAAGGTCAATTTCCTGAGATCAGGCCAAATCAGACTACTGTAATAGACAGTAGAATTGCCCCCTATAGAAGTTCTTTGCACGGCCATTAAGCGCCTGTGCTTGTAAATGTTGTAAATATTGCTTTATATTTTGTAATTAACTTTATTCTGACAAAAAACAACAACAACAACAAACCAACTAATTTTCTGACTGCACGGTAATAATGTTCTCGGGCCGTTAACAAAATACTTTACAGAAAACTGTTCTGTGTTAAATTTTGATTCTTTTTGAGTGTATTTTGGCAATGATGAGTACATGACAGGCTCCTGTCTCACACAGGGACAAAATAGGTATGATTGCTCTTGAGAGAGTAGACCAGCCTTTTCTCTGTGTGTGTCTGTACATGAGCAGAGCTTTCCATAGTCCTTGGTGACATTAGTCCTCAGCTGGAGCTTGTAAAGTCAGTTGTACAATGAGAATAAAATGTCATTGGGAGGAGAATAAGAAGCATAAATCAACAGTGTTTTATGCTCCTAATGACTTGTAGTTTTTAACAGGCACAGGTTGAAACCAGGTTGGCACCTAACTTAAAACATCCCAAGACCTGTTCTTCTTCTCGTTTTCAGAGGTCTTGCCACTGTTATTATACAAGTTGAAACTACTGGCCTTACTCCCCTTGCCTTTTTAATTTTTGCTACCTAAAAGGCTGCTGACATTTCGAATGACAAATCTGGTTTCCTCCAGTTCCCAGAAGAGGAAGCCCGGCTTCTGATAACATGTGAATCAGCTTCTGCTGCCAAATGGAAATGGTGTCTTTTGGGGCTAAAGCTTCAAAGAAAGGATCTAAGATATACTGAGCTTGCTGAATATCTTGAACTTAAAGGCAGATAATGGCCTTCGAATCTGAATATGCAGAAGATGCCTTTATTAACAGGTCTCCGAGCTCCCACTGGAAAAGAAGGTTTAGCAGTTGCACTAAGAGAGCTCTGCAATCACTGCCACATCCATTAGACAAGGAAAAGCTGTGCAGGGGCAATGTAGGTGGGTGGCAAGGTGGGGTGAATATTATTTCTACCTGTTCTTTCAAGTGCTCACAGGGATCAATTGATGCTTACATTTTGCCCCAAGACACAGGGCCCATTTGCCGAACCTCTTCCGCCTTGTTAAACTTAGAGTGCTAGGAAATCAGGATTGTAGTTTATCTGTGCATTTACAGAGATAAGGCCACCCATGAGTTTCATGGACAAAGCCTCTTGGTATCTGAAGAGGGAAAACTCCCTTGTTCTGGTGAAACAGCCAGCACAATTTTTCATTTCTCTCTCCAGTGTTCCCTCTTCATAAGCCTCACAATGACTGAGATGCAAAATAAAGGACAGGGTGGGGAAACAAATTATGACCTATGGGAGAGAAGTTTAAAGAGGAGAGAAATTTAAATACAAGTGTAAATACAAAAAAGGCAGTATAAATAAAAGTAGAGGTCACATTACTCACCACAGTCACTGTTGTTTTTATTGTGGGAGTGCCAAGGCACTCCAGCAGTGGCACAGATTCTCTCTGTGTTCATTGCTACTTGAAGACAAAATGTAACAGGTATCTCTCCCCCAAAGAGCTTCTAAGTTTTAGGTAAAGTTTAATTGTATTCAATATCTTTACAGAATAACGTTTTCTAAAAGAAAGTCATATTTCTTTGAAAGAAAGAAGACTAGAATATTACATACTGTCACAAAAGGAATAGTATCAGAAATACTTTCAAGGATTCCGCTGCAAAGAGAACAAATTTGTGTTTATATCTTTTTTCACATTGATCTCTTTATAAATCACGCTATTTGCTGTTCTCTGGAAAGTACAGCCTTTTCCAATCCCCTTTTGAGAAGACCTTATATAATTACGGAACAGCACGGAGCGGCCTTAAAGCAGAAGTATCGACCATGTTCCGAAAAGTCTTGTATACGTTTAGGACACTATATGAATCATCTTTATCATTACAGAAGGAAGCATCCAATTAGAAACAGACATCTGAAATTTAGAATGAGGGCATGGTAGACCACAGAGGTTGGTAAAGCAAGGAAAAAGCATAATAACATGCCTGTGTTAGGCTGGTATATTATTTAGTACCAGTGCAACCATGGATCAGAAATGTGTTATGTGCCAAATAAAGTTTTTGCTTCAGTGGTCTGGATACAGTTACAAAGTAACTGTGAATGACAATTTTGGCATATAAATGGTTAGCAGATACAACAATCTTGGCATATAAATGGTTAGCAGATATTCATTCCAGAATTTAGGCAGCTGTCTGGTGCAACCTGATATATTTTTTAAGTAGTTTTCCACATAACATGTCTCACAGAAGGCTTTACAGCTAATCATCCTTTGTATATGCATACACAAGAGGATACTAGTTGCAATATAATCTACATTTGGCATATACAGACGTAGTATAGGCAGAGGGCAATGAATTAGGATCTACTGTAAAAGCAGATACTTGTAAATAGCAGCTAATTAAGAGTTTATCAGCATGTCACTATGCACAACAAACCCTAATATTTCAGTAAGACATAACTGTGTGTGCAAGCTCAGCTGTCACATCTTGTCAGAACGGAGGCTCATGCGAGGTCAGGATGTGATGCTGCCCCTAGCACCGTGCTTTATGTGGGAGTAGCAGGGTGCAGCAGCAGTATGACAGGATGGTTCTGCTGTAACTCTTCATCATTGCTTACATTTTTCTGAACTAAAGCCTTCTGAAAATACTTTTCCTAGGCAACTTCTTACCTTTAGCAAGGACACTGGTCTTTTTCTTAAAAACAGAAAGGAAGAACTAAGTGTAAGATATTAACATGAAACAGCATCCTATATTATTAGAAGATGACTGTTTTCACAACACTAAAGGAAGAGCTGAAGAAAGGAACAATATCATTAATTACTGCTGGACATTCAACAATATGTATAGGCAAGTATATAATATGATTACGTGAAGTACATTAATCCCATCATTCTTTCAGTGGGAGAAACATGGCAGAAATGAAGTGGAACTTGGGATGCCAACGTGAGGAATACTCTCTTTTTCTTTCCTTTTCTTTTAGTCCTACTGAATTCCCATTTTCCTCACCACAAAGCAGCAAAGATTGCTCAGCAACAATGTGAAACATACTTTCTATTTAATGCCTTCACTTGTGATGCCTCCACCATGATCACCAATTGTGCAGCTCAGGGCTCATTCAAAGTGTCACAGCTTTGCAATATTGCTAAGGAGTCATCTGGGACAGAGTTCTGCATGATCAGACTTCAGTGTGGCAGTTGTGAGTCTCCAGCTGCCTGGTATCACTATCATCACAAAAAGTCTTGTTTCTGAGACTTCCAGACCTCTAGCCTCAGGGTTGGAAGGTACTCGTGCTTGAAACCTTTCAAGTGGACAGCCTACCTTCTGGATTGCTAGGGGCATTTAGAAATCAAGAAATTTTGAAGGAATGTAAAGAGCCTTTGATCTGGAAGACCTTCTAAAAGAAAGGAAAGAGGCTGTCTATTTTGTCAGTGCAGACCTGGTGGAGCTGATGGAGCCACTTGCTTTGTGAAAAGGGGAAATGTGATTCTGAGCTACATCAGGATCCAACTGACCGTAATTTTAAACTTTTCAACATTTATTAGCAAGGGCCAAACCCCAGTTCTGAACCAACAAGGCTTTTCTGTTCTTATGTAAAGAAATCTCTGACTTACAAGGTACTGAATATGGGGGTCTTCCAAACAGTGGAGAATATGGACAATATACTTGTCTTGCTTTTACATTCTTCTGTAGGTATCTGCTACTGACCAGTGCTGGAGACAGGACATGGGGCTACAGGGACCTTCTGATCTAGTATCTCATGCTCAGGAATAACAATCTAATTCAGAATAGTACTTTTCCGGTCACCTTTCTTATCATAACCTTTCAGGGGCATCTTGTGGTATATCCTACTACTTTTCATATGTCAAGCAATCTCTGTGGGTAATTCCAGAATAAGGAAGTAAAAAAGGAGTACTTGGGAGAATGACTGTGATTGTGGCTTGGTTCCACAGCTGCAGAGCTTTGAAATCCCCCCACTATTCACAATCTCACAGAATATAAGACCATTACAAATGGTCTCAAAACTTTTAAGAACAGTTGTTCTCATAAACTACCTTTTTATCTTCAAACAGTATCTTTTGGTATATATGCTGTACCTATGATCACAAATGTCTGCTTATTATGTGGCTTAAAACAAATAAACAAAGGACAATAGGAAAAAAAAATGCAGTGGGCCCTTTTACTTAATTTCCTGAAAATACAGAAGTGGCTTCTTGGTGGGACTTTCCAGACGTATGTACTCAAGTCAGTTTTCTCTGAAACCACAAAAATGTCTCAAAGTTTATGCCTGTTTGTAATTGCACATTTTAGAACATTTCTGATTCTCTGTTAGTCAGAACTTGATGAAATATTACAGGAATGTGTACTTCACTTTTTTTTTTTTTAATGCTAAAGCTAACAAAGGATGATTTTCAAGAAACATCCAGGTCAGGCATCTAAGCTCTTTTTCAAAAGTGACTTCTGCATACAGAAGCCTAAGTTCCAATGAAAATTGATGTTGTGTCTTCATGAGATGTTTAATCAAGGAAATAAATGTTTTAAGTAATTAACTGGGACTTTTTTCAAACCGAAATGTAAAGTGTCATCTGAGGTCATCAACTAAGCTTGTAGGAAAGGTTTTTTTCTATCCATATTAGTAACACATGCAAAATATATGGAAAAAGGTATACAGAAATTAAGAGAATGGGAATTAAAAATGCAATTTTAATAATGTCAGAACAGAGACTTGGTTTTTCACTGTCTTCTACTAATGTAAATTATGAAATGTATTTATATCTGTGAATATAAAACACAGTGAGCAGAAGTAAAGGTTTCCAGAGTTCCTTGGTGACTTTTACTGATGGCAAGCAACAAGGTAGCAAACACCCAATTTCAGCATCCTGTACATGGTCTCTATGTATATGAAGTTCTTTTCATATTGACTCACTGAAATGAGTCATAAATGAATAAAAATAAATGAAAATGTATTTGACCATGAAAAAATCCTGAGATAAATAGAAAAGAGGGAGAGCATAGGTAAAACTTCAGAACTAACAGCTATATTGGGGACGCATGTAACAAGTGGCATGACTAGGGAATATTAAAATCCCTTAATCTGTCTAAGTCTGCATTTGATTTATGCATAAATGGTATGAAGGTTAAATTTCTGTATTACTCTAGCTTTCAACAGGATCAAGATAATTTCTCAGTAAGGGCAAGAAGGCAGGAAGGAACTATGAGCCAGGAAGGAGAGCCAGTAATGTCTTTTTGTTGTTGTTGTTGTTTTTCCCCTCCTTAAAATAACATAATGGAAATGGATCTCAGAAGACATCTGAGAAGGAATCAAGTCTAAGAAGCTTTCAGGAGTTTACATGAGAATTGATCTGTTGTGAATGAATGTACCTGTCATTTTTTGGTACAACTTCCTGAAGGAAGATGCAAAAGCAGACTCATTTATGGCTCTGATAATGTAGGAGTTCTTATACTCATTTTGCTATTTTAGCTCTTGCTAGCTATCTCCAAATGCTGATAAAGCTCCAAGTAAAAACTGAATAGAATGTCAGGTCTCAGACCAGAAAACCTAAGCTATTTTTAGATACTACAATTTCAGTACTGTTTTTAAGCATTTCTGAACATATGGCTCAGATTTTTGGCTGTTTTACAAATATCTTGAGAGTATCTGGTACAGAAATAGTCTAGTTCATCTGTGAGATGAAAGGCAAAAGGTTTACTCTGAAATTCAGTACATCTTATAGTGCCATTCATAAAATAAACATTTGGGGTAAAAACAGATAATATCTGCCTCTAGAAGTTGTTCTCTTCTAAAAGAAAAGATTTTCCTAAATTTGAAGAAGAATTACTAACAAAGTCTATATATTTTTCATAGGTATCTTGACCAAAAACTGTTCACCATTGTTGACATTCAGTTTTGGCCTCTACATGCTCAATTAAACAGGGAAGGGGTTTCTGTGTTTTCTTCAAATCCGGCTGTGCACAGGTTTGTATTGGAATAGCTGAGTTAAGACAGGTGACTCTTCAATACAGACTTTGAAAATATTAAAAGTGCAGCCTCCCAAGGAAGTATTGGGAAAACTCTGGTGTACAGTGAGTATGTAACACACCTCAAGGATTTCCAGAAACTGGACTTGTGCACTCCTTGATGTCTACTGTATGTCATTAATAGAGCAAGTATTTCTGTAACTTAACTATTAGTCACCTGTTTACCACTTATTGAAGAATTCTGAAATTTTTAAAAGAAAGCACAAACTGGATGTTCTCTGCCCATGAGACATCCAGAAATTTGTCTCTCCACATAAAAAAAAACCAAACAAACAACAAAAAAAACCAACAACAACAAACAAAAAAACACCACTCATATCTTTTGGTAATGTTTACCAGTAGCTAGACAGAGCAATATGGAATATGTCACTAAAGATGAAAGTCTTACCAACAATGAAATGTGTTCTAGCATCTTGAGATGCTAGAATCATGATTCTGTTTCTCTGTTATATAAAGTGTAGCCATTTATTCCTACATAAGATATTGTTATCAAACTCAAGTTTCACTTTGATCACTGGATGCTGAAATCCCTAATGAATTTTTGCTCCGTCTATTGTTAGGTTAAATTTCCCAGCAACCCCAACTGGGAAGTCTTTATTCAGGGTGAGATACAAGGGAATCCTCTGGAGCCAATCTAAGGCAGTTTTGTACAGGCTGTGAATTTGTAGTCATCCAGCCCTGTAGATCCTACAAACCAAAGTGAAAGAGGTTTTCTCAATCTGTGACAGCAAAACTTCTTTGCCCACAATTGCATCCATCTTTACCACCATGCTTGTGAGTCCTTTTGGTAACAGCTGCAGAGGTAGCTTAAAGGAATATGCTTCTGCTCTAATAGTTATCTTCCTATGATTCTTTTAAAGAGAAATCCAGAGAGGATTGTGATTCAGAGAACAGCTGCTTCCTTGATTCGCCTCTTCCTGTTCTCACTCAGAGGCTGCAGTACGTAAGCAGAAGGCCATCTGGGGGGTCGCAGGCAGACAGGAGTGGAAGCCATGCCCTGAAATAAATACTGCTTTCCTCAAAACACAGGGAGAGGGAAACCTCAAGCAGATATATGCCTCTTTTTGTATTCAATTCCAAGAGGAATTTGGCTTGAGTGTAGCATAAAGGTTTTTGGACACTGAGTAATATCACAATTCCAAAGTAAGAAAACAAAAGGAAATAGTGTCATTCTATCTAATGACTCCTACATTTAAAAATATCTGTGAAAATTCTTGACACAGTTAGTAAGGAAACACACACTAATTGTTCAGAATTAGAAATCGTCTAAAAATCTTCGAGAAAATCTGGACTAGAGTTTATATCCAGCTCAAAATGATTTCCCTATGCTTCACCAGCACCTGGAATCTAGTATGCATATGAGTACCCATGGCAGGCAGAATTGTTTAATTTAGCTTTCTATATACAGCCTGTAGGTTAGGAACAGCAGACAGTACTCTGCAATTTTACTGATTGTTGTCTGTTTACCATAATTACAGAGATATTTTAAACTTCCGCATTTTGTTGTAGGCATAATATTAGGTAGGGAATAGCAGCAGAACATTTTGAGTAATCTGTTATTGTGGACACATCCTGAGGACTAGCTGATGCTATATTTAGTCACTTTGTGGTTAACTGTGACTAGACTGAGGATGTTATTTTTTTGTTTTGTGTTTGAAGTTGCAAATGTTGATTTTTGCAGTCTGAAAGAGCTCAATTAAAAAAAAAAAATCTTTAAAATCTCAGTTTTAATTAAAAGCTGTGCATACACACAGTTTTCCTTTTACTTTGTGTAGACTGGTTTATACTGCTGTAGCTCTATTTAATTAAGTTTCAGTTGAAGCAAATTAGCTGAACAATATAAACATATAAATTCAAAGCCAATTCCAATGTATCCTTTGTTAAGGGTATATCCTTTATATATTCGTTACATATATGTATATGTATCCATATATGTATATACATATACAGATCCAGGGCCTGTATCTTGTTCTTTTCCCCTCTAAGTAGAATCAAAGAGAGAACATTTTAAAGCATCTGAAGCTTAAGAGAAAAGTACACAAGTCATCTGCATTTACAAACATGGACTTTAAAAAGGACTTAAACCTATTTTAAAAAAATCATTACCATTTAGTAATATTTCTATCTGGGAGGACCTTAGCATTTTGGGTTAAGCTGTGACTTCCAAAACCTCTTAGTTTTGTGGCTACTGTAAGTACCAGCAGCAACTCAGCCTCTGTTCTGTGAAGTTCAGGAATTTGTTTTGTACAGGATCAGGAGCCCAAAGACATGAAAAGGTAGGGAAGGAAACAGATTCATGCTGCTACAACATTCCAACCTAAGATAAACAAAATCTTTGTCTTATATTATGTGTTGGCCACACCTGTATGCCCTTGTAATGATCCTTGTGCTGTGGAGCACAAAAACCTTAGCTGAATTTCATAGAAACACAGAATGGCTGAGGTTGGAAGGGACCTCTTGTCACTTGGTCCAACCCCTTGCTCAAGCAGGGTCAGTTACAGCACATTGATCAGGGTCAGTTGAGTTTTGAGTATCTCCAAGGATGGAAACTCTATGACCTCTCTGGGCAACTCAGTCCATAGTAAAAATAAGTTTTTTCTTATGTGTAAATGGAATTCCTTGTATTTCAGTTCATGCCCATTGCTTATTCACCGAGCACCACTGAGAAGAGTCTTGCTCCATCCTGATCCTTCTCTTTTCCAGGCTGAAAAATACCAGCTCTGTCAAACTGTCCTTGCATGCAAGATGCCCCAGTCTCTGAACCATTATCATGGCCCTTTGCTGGATTCGATCCACTCAGTCCATGCCTCTTGTACTGGGGAGGCCATAACTGGACCCAGCACTCCAAATATGGTCTTTCCAACACTTAGTAGAGGGGAAGGGTCATCTTGACCTGTTGGAAATGCTCTTCCTAACATAGCCCAGCCTTATTTGCTACAACAGCACACTTGTGGCTTGTGTTGTTGTCCACCAAAATGTACAGCTCATTTTTTGCTAGACTGCTTTCCAGCCAATTGTCCCCAGCTTGTACTGGTGTACAGGGTTATTCTGCCCCAGGTGACGGAGTTTGAACTTCTTTTTGTCAAATTTTACGAGATTTCCATCAGCCTGTTGAGATGTCTCTTAATGGCATCAAAACCATTAGGTGTGTCAACCACTCCTCATGATATTGTATCATCTGCAAAACTTCTGAGAGTACTCTCTAACTACTCCCATCATCCAGATCATTGATGAAGATGCTAAATCATATGGAGCACTGGCTGTGGCACTAATTGGTATGACCACACTAAGAAGAAAGTTAGTCTGGAAGTGGCTGGAATGGAAGATAGTAATCTGCTTCTGCTTGTGGTAAAAAAATTGAATTTATAATTGCTTCTTGGAAAAGATAAGATGCTATCATTTTTCTTCACCATCTTCCCCTTTTCCTCTTCTCTTTCCAAGTAGGAAAACTCATACAGACCCATTCTTATCTGAGCAACCTTCTTATTTTTTCTTTGTAGTTGTTCTTTTTCATGGTCTATCTCATTTATTGCACTTGGCCAGCACACCAGTGTCTACCAGCTGCCAGCTGTTTAAAGAAAA
Source organism: Anser cygnoides (assembly GCF_040182565.1). NCBI lineage: Eukaryota > Metazoa > Chordata > Aves > Anseriformes > Anatidae > Anser > Anser cygnoides. The sequence goes on along the minus strand of NC_089877.1, from coordinate 26,504,202 downwards.
TAAGAAGAAGCATCCGTACTAAACTGTTTCCCTGTCTGTCATGAAAACAGTTTGCATTCCTCACAAAAAATTCATTTGTGGTGTAAGGGAATTGACGTCAGTACTGTTACACCCAGGATGATTTTGGCCCTGCATATTTATTATGCAATACCTTCAGATGCACAATTCCACGATGAACAAATGACTGCCAGATGTCAGAGTAGGATTTTCTCCTTTTTTTGAGGTCCATGAACAAATTCCCATGTGTGGACTGTAAACTTCCTCAGTGTACGTATGTGTATATTCTTTAAAAATTATTCTGCAGAAAATATTTTAAATGGCCATATAAGAAAGAATATAAAAGGAAAGCCTATATTTATTACTCTTAAAAACATACACACACACACAAAAAAACCAAAAAACCACTCTTCTTTCTTTCATATATTTGATACAGGCTCCTCCTTCCTTCCTGCCGTGCAGATACTGGCAACTTCTGTTGGTTGATGGGTCAGGCTCAAAGGGCTATAGTAAATGTGGTTACATCAGGCTAGTGGTCAGTCACTAGTGGGGTTCCCCAGGGCTCCATGTTGGGGCCAGTTCTCTGCAATGTTTTCATAAATAATCTGAACACGGGACTCAAACGGGACTAAGTAAGTTTGCAGATGCTACTAAATTAAGAGGAGCTATTGATTCCCTCGAGGGTGGAGAGGCCTTGCAGAGAGGTCTTGACAGACTAGAGGGCTGGGTAATCACCAACTGCTTTAAGTTTAACAAAAGCAAGTGCCAGATTCTGCAGCTGGGAAGGGGCAACCCTGGATATATATATGTACAAACTGGGGGATGAGAGGCTGGACAGCAGCCCTGCAGAGAGGGATCTGGGGGTTCTTGCTTGACAGCAAGTTGAGCATGAGCCATCAGTGTACCCTGGCAGCCAAAAGGGCCAACTGTACCCTGGGGTGCATCAGGCATGGCATTGCTAGCCAGTTGAGATTGTCCCGCTCTGACCTGTGCTGGTGCGGCCTCACCTCGAGTACTGTGTGCAGTTTTGGGTGCCACAATATAAGAAGGGCATAAAACTATTAGAGAGTGCCCAAAGAAAGACTGAAAAGTTGGTGAAGGGTCTAGAGGACAAGACGTATGAGGAGCAGCTGAGGTCCCTAGGTTTGTTCAGCCCAGAGCAGAGCAGGCTGAGGGGAGGCCTCATGGCGGCCTGCAGCTCCCTCACGAGGGGAGTGGAGGGGCAGGCGCTGAGCTCTGCTCTCTGGGGACAGCGACAGGACCCGAGGGAACAGCATGGAGCTGGGACAGGGGAGGTTCAGGTCGGATGTTAGCAAAAGGTTCTTCATCGAGAGGGTGTTTGGGCACTGGAACAGGCTCCCCAGGGAAGTGGACATGGCACCAGGCTTGTCGGAATTCAAGAAGCATTTGGACAATGCACTCAGACATAGGGTCTGATTTTTGGGTGGTCCTTGGGAGAGAAGCCTCTGGAAAGAGGGGAAGATAAAACTGGTATTTTGCCCTTCTCCTGAAGTCATAATGGAATGCTGCACAAAGACACCTGTAGTTAAAGATGATAAACATCATAAGATGTGTGGAAGAACCCAGTGTTATGAAGCCCTCAGTTGGCTTTCCAAGTATATTCACAATGGTTTTCAATGAATCACAGAAAAAACTATGAAGTTTTCAAAGCTATATTTCATAGAATCACAGAATGGTTGAGGGTGGAAGAGACCTCTGGAGGAGATCTGGTCTAACCTCCTTGCTCAAGCAGGGTCACCTAGATAGAACAAGTTGCCCAGAACCATGTACAAACAGCTTTTGATTATCTCCAAACAGGGAGACTTCATGCCCTCTCTGGGCATCCTGTGCCAGTGTTTCGTCACCTGCAGAGTAAAGAAGCACCTCCTGATGTTTAGAGAACCTCTTGTGTTCCAGTTTGTGCCCACTGCCTCTTGTATTTATGCTTTTAAGCATCTAAGCAAGGATCTGAAAGCCCTGCATATTCATTGCTCCTATGGATTTCACATTGATTTCATGAGACTAGGTCATTGTAATGACACAGTTTTCAAGGATGTTTGACCAAACAGTGTTTTCCTTCCCCTATGTTGATTTCTGGCCTTTATGGCAAACCACTTGGACTGCCAGTTCATCCTGAAAAGATCCCCCCTCCTAAACAGCTCACATTACAGTTGGTTCTTCTTGCCTACTTCATTGGATGCCAATACTACCAATATTGTCTCTTAGTAGTTTACTGCAGAAAAGAAATAACTCTAGTGAGAAAAAAAAATTCTTTCCAGCTCATGCTTTCACTGTGTTTTACTGAAATTTTATCTTCTGTAAATATGGGTGATAAGTAGAAAACATTACTTGCACTATCCTTTCCTCTATTTTAATTTGCTTTGTTCTAACCCTTTGCCCGAGTGCCAAACACATCGGACTCCCAGTATTTATGGCTGTGACTGTACTATCACATATGGAGTTAATTCTCATTCTGAAGAAACTGCAGGCAAAAGTCAACACATTATTACATGACTTAGGCTTTGCTTGCAGTACATTCAGCACTGAAGCTGAGTCAATCTCCTGCACAGACTGGTTCTACTCTAAATGATAACAGCTTAAGCTGACTGTCATCTTGCCCAACGTTAGCAGTAGAGTCTGCCTCCATGCACTAGCCCATTCCCACTGCCCTCACTGTTTACTACCTGTGTTGTAAAGCTAGACTAACAGATAAGATTATTTTTACAAGTGGCACTATTAATGAACATCATATTCAGCTATTGGTAAATACAACAGCATGAATCAATATGAAAATCCTGATTAAGCCTTTCCCAGACTTTTCAATAGTGGATTTTGGCCTAAAAATACCCAGACCACCAGTATTACTCAGGCATCCTAGTTATGTATGTACTTTCCATGTCTGTTCTGCAGATATTGTGGAAATTCAAGAGAATTAGCAACAGCAATGTTTTGCTAGTGAATAGCAGTAGGACAAGTAATATAGTATGACTTTTCAGTTTGTGGTGGTAGTGTGTTTCATTTCCTCTATCTTTCACCAACAATACAATGTTTCTCACAGGATTTCATCCTCAACCCTGATTTCCAACCCAACATTTTATTTTTATAGTCTTTTCTCAATGCAAATGGCAATGTAGCCTTACCATATGCAAAAAGATTGGGATATGATTCCATTACTATGCCTGTTGTCCCGGTGATTAGATCCCTATTAATAATATATATTTTTTAAAGGTTTCTGCTCTCAGCTTTGGTAAAATACATCCATAAATTTTTCTGGAGCTTTGAAGTGACATACACCATAAGGCTGAAGTAACCTTGTATTTCTAAACACAGGAATGCTGGGGATATCAGGTAGATTGAAGATTAGAATATTATGATTCTATTTAGAAGACTTTTGCTTTCTAATGAACTGTGCAATGTTTCTTCACCTTTAAGATAAAGACTGAAAACACACAAAGTGTTATTTCAATACGGTCTGTCCTAAATTGCTTTTAGTTTTTAACCAGCTTTAGAGATTTGGACCTGGCTTAAGCGCTACGTAAAAAGCAGATAAAATATAACAAAGAGCTTCAGGACTGTGATGAAGCTGCACCAAAAGATCATTTGAACAAGAAAGGAGGGTTTTGGCACAGATTCCACCTGTTTGGTTTAACAATCAGGCAGGAGAACACCTGAAAATAAGCCTATGCAGCTGTTGATCTTTCTGAATAGTAACCCCCCTTATTTGGGATTATGTCAGATTTCCATCTCCAGTCTCCGTTACAGCTAGGAAAAAATTGTAGAAGCTCATAGGAAATAATTAAAATAATTAAAACTTTAAAGCACCACTTCAGATAGATGGCTCAGGCACAGAGACATTTAAGCCTGCTGTAGGAAGTCACAATTACTGCTGCATGTATCTTTTCAGACAGAAAATATCTTTAATAAAACATGCTTTCCCTGTTAATCAGAATTAACTATTTGTTTCTCTACCTTTTGGTGGAAGAGAGAAGCGCAGTCTAATTGTGACAGACAGCAGGTAAGATTCTGGCTGAAGCAATTCTAGCCTAGTCATATGATAACATATAGGGATGGTGAGGAGGAAATACGTATGGAAGGCAACAACATCCTCTCACTGGCAATAGGAGAACTTTCTTGAGAGATCCAAAGCAGTGAAATTAACCGCAAGGAAGGGGGCATAAAACAGAATTGCAGAAGCAGAAAAAGAGTCCCTAGGTGAGAATCACTCTTGGGTGGCTCAGCCCATTCTGTTTTTCACCTTACATGCATGTATGACTGGAAAGCATCCATGCTTACAGAAAGGCTCAGGCAAAAGAAGGTCAGCATGCCTAAACTGAATTAAATCCTGAGATTTATTTCTCTTCAGTGCTCCACATCTGTATGAATAATATACACACTAGCCAGTTCATCATAGAATTAACAGCCCAAAGTCCTTCATAAGCAATCCAAAAGTAGAGCAGCAGTGGATGAAATCAGAACACCAGAGCTCTGGGAGCTGGGGAATTGTGCAACACCTGCTTGCAATACCATTGGCTCTAGCTACCACTCCAAGATCGTCAGTCTCCAAGTTTTCTAAAAAAAAGTGGAATATAAAAATGGTAAGACAAAAGCAGTGGTATTTCTGCAGAATTCCCTTTCCTTGTTCACAGCCATCATATAGTAACCAGTTCCTGAGATTATGTATTTGGTATCCTGTGGAACGCCAATGAATTCAATGGAGTTATTTCGGGTATAAATCAGAGTCAATTTTGCTCTGTTTCCTGTAGATTTAATATGGTTATAGCCCTCCAAACTCTGTAGCTGGTCCCTCCTCCTTTTATTTCTGCAACTCATTTCCCACAGCTGTAGTATTTATTCAAAATCCTTGGCTGCTTGTTTTGTCTCTCTTTCTGCTGCCTGGATAATTCGATCCTCTGGAGCATATTACTTTAAAACTCTGTTGTACACACCAGATGAGGGACATTTTTGCTCCTTTTTTTTTTTTTCCCAAATGAAATTATTTCTGTTTAGATAGCTAAATATGGTTTTCCAAACTTTTTTTTTTCTTTTGTCTGTGTATATATCTTTTCAGTGTATATATTGAAACACAGTCTCTGACATTATTAGGACCACAAGCAGGGAGTTGAATGGAAGCCAGAGTATCATTTACTGATTAGACATTTTGGGCTATCAGTGAGAAAAAAGCCAGTAACTTATTTTGTATATCAGGCCCCTCAATATTATTTTTGTTTGTCATGTTAGTATTGTTCTAGATCTTTGTTGTGTCAACTGCAGTCAGGAAACTAGTCAAGAGCAGTGTGTCCTTGACAAAAAGTACATTTAGTAACAATAGAAAATAATTACTTTGAAGATGCAGTAAAAGCAGTAATTGTTCATTTCTGAGGTCCTTGTGAAGATATCTGTTTTTAGAAGTGCTAGCAATAAAAAGAAATGACCTAAAAACAGTTTCTCATCTTCTCTATTTGTTTAAATTCTTGAAAGAAAATGTACCAGATTCACTGAGTGCGCAAGCTTTCATTTAAAAGAGAAATATAATATAGATACATATGATTAGCTCTAAATGTGAGGATTGAAATTTCAGCCCCCTCTCCATGCTGACACCTTTTAATCACCTTCCATCAAAACACTGAACATCCTATATGTAGGATAGCTCTTCGTCTATTTCCTGGGAACTTATTAATTTTAGGTATTTATGGCTCCAATCCTACAGCTTCAGGTCTATCAGAGTCCTGGATAAAAGTTCAATATGGTGTTTTCTTAAACTTTCTGATTAATTAGGTTGGTTTAACATCTGCTAGCCTGGATTCTGACAATGTGTTTCAGGTAAATAGTGACCTATAGTGACTCAGAACTAAGAACTGGAATGAGGTTTGTCATAGATAAGAGTTGGAGGCAACCATATGAACTCAACTGGCTGATTAAAAATGTTTTCCCCAATGTTTATATGAACCTCAGATATTTTGTGGTGCTTTCATCCACATACTCTTTCTTTTATGTGTATGGATTTCTCTATATTTTGTATGTCTATATGTATCTGTCTATATTTATATATAGATGAACTGTATATGTGTATTTATATTGAAGTATTTTAAACACGCATACAAACATAAGTGTGTATATATATATGTACATGTGCAAACATGTATATACACATAATAGATGTGGCAATTTACATTTTGTTACTACTGTAACCATTACTTGGCATTGTGGAGATCTGGGTTAGTTCAGAACAATCCACAGCAGCTATCTTCTCTGCTCCCAGGAAGATTCTCAATTTCTTTTGGTAGATATACAAATTTTCTATCAGTTTGGCCCTTTCTCTGGTGCCTGTTGAAATCTGACAGATATTCCTTTGTTTTATTTTTGACTATTTTAAAAGTTAGCACCTCCTCTCTAGCTATATTGTTTTACTCTGCTTTTTCCCAGAAGTAGTTGTGAAACAACTCTATGCATTTCCTTACAGGGTTTTAATTTTTTGCTTATTACTCAGTGTAGTGGGTCAACTTATCTCTTCTGTCTTCTGTGGGACAAATGCAAAGTGATGATAATCAGCAACTGATACCTCGAGACTGTTAAAAAACTCCATTAGTTTGATAGTGACAGGGTGATCCAGTCATGGCTTTGGACATGCAACAATCAGGAGTCACTAGTTACTGGCCAATGCACAGTTTTTAGGTTGTAGCAGGAGTGCAAGATGCCTTGGGGCATACTTGATCTCATGTGCTTCAGCAAAAGTGGAACATGAGGCAGCACAAATGAAAACAGTCTCTTTTCTAACTTCTTAGAGTATCTCTTAAATTCGGGGCGAAGTTTCATATTAAATATTTCTCACTACCACTGCCAATACAAAGCTAATGTTTAAGACAATGGCTAGCACATTAATCATCCAGAGAGTGGAGGAAACGTCCTAGCAGAGCTGACTAAGCTGAGGCATTCTGGAGAATGTTTGCACTAGGAGTTAGTCACCCTTCCACAGTCACAGAGCCGACTTCCACTGACAGAGAGGTAGCTGGCTGTGGGGATGGCTATTTTTAGTATGAATATATAAAGGTGACTAACACTGCATCATGCCTTGGAGTGAACACGTAGCATTTGTCAGAAATACAACGTTCAACGGAATTTAAGAAATATCATAAGTGACTGCATCTGTGTCTTACAAATTTACCACTGAGAGGAAGTGATTGAGCACACAAGGCAACATCTAGGTATGCAGTAACAATGAGTTCCGTGAGCAGAGAGTAAGAAATGTGTCTCACAATGATCATCAAGGAACAGAAATTAATGAAATGAGCCAGAAAGATCATCCCATTACAAACTGTCCCACTATCTATCATGACAGTAGTTAAAAAGAAGTCTGGTGGAAGTAGGTTTATGTACGAGACGGACCAAATCTCAGCAGGGAGGACGGCACCTGAGAACAAAGAATGAAGGGTGCACTTTGTATTAAGTACACACAAGATATAAACCATGTAAAGCTGTAAAATGAGGTATTGAAGGAGATATGAAATATATCAGCCCCTTTGTGCTACTATACTTTTTTCTACATAGAATAAATATTATTGTGATAACATTTCGTGCCGGTGTTAAATCGAAAGAAGGAACAGAAAAACAATAAAAATAGTGAGGAAACCCCTAAATTACCCCTTCTCCATATACACACACGATACATCTTTTCAACAGTCAAAGGGAAGTTCAGGTTCAGCTTCTAGTCCACAAAGAACTACAGAGATATACTTGCATAAATATGAGAATATGGGAAGGTAAAACAGCCAACTTGTGTGACAGCACAAGGAGAACAAAAGAAGGAACGAAAGGAGGGAGCTGGTTCAGAGCAACCAGATAGCAGGCTGTCATACAAATGGAAGTATTCTTTCCTGTTTCACATGCAAATCACCTTCAGATTTGCTTTTGTTGTGCTGTGTTCACCTAGTTCTAACTTTGATTATTTGAGGGGGAATGCTATTTTATCCCCAGCAAGTACTATGTATATACAGGAGTTTGCTCTCCACGCCCTGAAGTACTGGACAGTGAGTAGTGGCCAGTGCATGGGAACCCACGGTGTCATGCTGACCTGAGGACCTTTGCAGTTGCTGGCTTGGCAGCGTTGCTTGAAGCAGACTTGATTGATCTTCTGTTGAAATACAAAAATATGTCAGACTACACAGACTCTCGGATACACATATTCAAGTGCAGCTCAAATATAATGAGGGCACTGGATAGGATGTGAAGCTGGCTAAATAAAGTTAGGTAAAAGGACTGGACAGAAATTATGTCTCAGATTTCACTCCATGTAATCCTGTGACTTTTGTACCGTGGTAAAGGTAGATACCAGAGAGAATGTGGTCTGTAAAATCCACAGTGCAATGATGATAATTCTAATGTTTTTCTTCCCACTTAACTCTGAAGGGTCCTGAAAGATTTCCCTAAAAATTCATCTTTTTAACAGAAACAGTATAAGCTGTGCTGTCTGTATGTGAGAGTATAGTTATTTATATTACAAGAAGGATACTTCTGTTTGAAATGACATAAATATGCCATCTTTTCCAAAAAAAATAATACAAAAGATGGGATACAAACTGTCACATATGTGATGGGATGGTGAAGATCTTCAGTTCTTTTTAGGGTGCTTGAGTGCCTCATAGGAAACACTGTATAGCATATTGTAGGGTTGCAGCCAACAATAAGAATCCTGCCATCTCTGTTTTGAAGAATATATGTGGGAGAGCATAAAGCCAATGAAATTTCATTGTAAGTTTTCCTGATTTCTGACATAGGTCCAAATGTGTGCATTGGAAAGATAAGGGGAAGAGATACCTATATACAATTGCCTCACTTTTGCAGCTGGGCATGTTTCTGCTACAGCACATAAAATAGGGGTTTGGAGACCAGGCATGCCATCCTTCCCACACAGCAGAAAGATGACCAAACACAACACAAACTGAAAATATAGCATGGGAAGTGAGTCACTCGTTTGTGACATTCTCTGCTATGGTATGAGAAGAAACTTCAGCATATTCTTTCCCTGTCATGTTCAGCCATGGAGCTAATTTCAAATGAAGCCACACACATATCTGACACACCCAAACCCATACTTCATTATGAGGGACATCCCATGTTTTAGGCTCAAATTTACATCAGGCATGTAAGGACACAGTGTTCTCTTTGCAATTATAGTAAATTACTTGAATGAGAAACACTGAATCATAAAGCTAAGGTTAAGAGTTTTCCTATTTAATTTTAAACCCCTTGCACTCTTGGCTTGCATGTTCATTTTAGGAGTTGGGCTATGTCATCAGGCTTGATTACAAAACCTCCTTAAGCCTTACAGAATATTAGGAATAACTCATTTTTATAGAAATTAAATTAGTAAATAAATGATCTTGTAAGATCGCTTCTACCTAAACCTTGCCTCAGAAAATACATTTTTCATCCTTTGTAATCAGCATGAGGTAAGGGCATTTGAACTCACCGGTGGTATACCTACTTACCTAATTATCAAACAAGATCCTATAAGAACCAGTAAAGCATTTTGGGAAGAAACACGTTAGGGCAGACTATTCTAGCTTTGTAGAAAAACAAATCTATTGACTATTTGTTGTTTACTTTTTTTTTTCTGCTTTCTGAAAAAGAAATATTTTTGAAAGCAATTTTTCTGAACAGCATTTCTGGATCATTTTCTTTAAAAATCCTTCATTCATTGTATTAATGTTTATATTTTCTTTTGGAAGGGCTCATATACTTCATAACCAAACCTTATGTATCTGTCACTGCAGTGCAGCCATCTCTGGGGTGAAACACAAAAGTTACTCTGGACAAGTAGCAAAAATGTTGACTTTTGAATTAAATAATAACTCCTTCTCTTTTATTGCTTACGCTTTAATCATATATTAGTTATTCAGGTGACTGAGAAACATCTATTAGCATTATTTTTCAGTAAACCAAAACCTATACAAGTAGCCGATCTCATAATGCTATAAATACTATTTGTTTGTCCAGCTTTAGTCAGCTTTTCACAAATCCCCAAATGTCCAACTCATATAGAGATCACTGTAAACTTAGACAGCTGCGACTTCCTAAGAAACAAATGTACCAGAGAACTTCAGGGAAAAGGGACTGTTCTCCCAAGTTGTGCACATTCTTCACACACATATCTAATTTTTGTTCCTGCTGCTTGCCCCCTTTTGTACTAAACCATTCTGTGTTCCTGTTTCTGACACCAAAGCTATGCCAGATGTAAGGAAGTGGACTGAGCTGACAAATCTGGATGCATCATCTCTCATGATACTTAGTGACCCAGAGAGATACAGTAAAAACGATATTGCACTACACTACCTGCTAACTACCCTTTATCCTTGTTAGAAAAAAGTGAAGTGTATAAAACAAAAGAGAAGAACTAGAAGAACAGAAAGGAGATTGATTACATTGCTTTTACTGTCTTCAACAGTAAATTTATTGAATGCAATAAATTCAATTCATTTGCTTTAATATTTTATCTCAGTGAATAATACAGAGCTGGGAAGAATTCAAGTATATTGTGGAATCAAAGAAAGAGCATCAGCTGAAACATAGTCACACTGCCTAAAACACATATGCTGACAATACTAGATGTAACACACCATTGAGTCATAGTGAATGGCAAAACACATATATTTTTCTCCCTATTTTAAATTTGTTTACATTAGCTTTTGACAGCACTTTTGCTTCAATGCCTATGAAGTCTGTTCCCTTGTTGTTTTTGTGGATCTTCTAGACAGCGCAAAGGATCTTCAAGGGGAGAACAGGAGGAGAACAGGGTTCTGAGTCATACTCTGATGTCTGAAATCTCTTTAAACTTTTTTTAAGAGCTGAGATTTCAGTAACTGTGATACTTTATGTAACAGATAGCAACTGTATATGCACATATACTATTCTACTAATGCATTGTGTCTTCCACTTTTCATGTTCAAAACTTTATATAAACATTTATTTATTCATCATGAATGCTCACCTGTGAGATTAGTCAGTACTGCCATTTCTTTCTGCCACCATAGGAAAATGAGCGTAGAGAAGTATCACGTCTTGTCAAAAGCTACAACAAATTTCAGGGAATTCTCAGACTTAGGAAAATTCTCTTAGGAAAATTCTCTTAGATTTTAGGCCTGTGAGTGGTTTACAACACTGAGCTTTTTACAGTACAAGCCAGTTTTTTCCTTATTTAAATGCCCTCAAGTTTCTAGACCTTCTTCCATTCTCCCCTCCCAAGAAAGACCTGGGCAAGATGTAGTCTACTACAGGGATCATACATATTTTAAATGCCAGTTTCCTTCAGGAATGCTTTTAACTATAAAGAAGTGATCGAGTACCAATTAAACTGACCTTCCAGTTAACTGGAAAAAAAAGAAGAATTTGATGTTCAATTCTTGAAGAAATTACCTGGTTCTAACAGGCAGGACCCAAAGTGAATCTTGCCTTGGGCAGGCTTCTCTAACAAAACAAATAGCACAAAGGAAAAACAAAAACAACAACAACAACAAAAACAGTAACAGCAGATACGTATCAGAAGAGAGAAGCTGAAATTAGAGTGGTAGGAAAAAAGTGCTCAGGATTTTCCTGTCTCAACTAGACAGATTTTTTCATGTCACCCCCCATAGAGCAACTGTGCCATGTGCCATAGATTGGTGCTGACGCTCACATAAGCCTTGAACTTTTAATTTGATTCTTTTTCCTATATAGAACTTCACTGAATTCACGGAAGCAGGGATCTGTTTACATGAGTCTAAATACAGAATCCCAGCCACCATAAAAGATGTTGATATGTATAATTTTAAACACAAACAAAGAGAAAAAAGTCCCCTTCAAATCATTAACATCGGATGGAAAAACAGGAAGAAACTTCAGGCAAGGACAGTCTTTATTTTATGTGTGTATAATACTGAGGACAGTGGAGCATTGATCTCTAACTGGTGCCTGAAGGTGTTGCAATGATTCAAACAATATTGATAAAAAATAGCCATCACTGACTTTTTTTTTTTTTGGTAGAAGAACCAAGGTCACAAAGCTCTTTGGTACAGTTGCATCCAAGCATAGGAATAGTTGTGAGATTTTGATTTTTTTTATTATTCTATTTATAAGTTTTATAATTGTATAATGCACTACTATAATTGTATAATATAATATTGTACTTATAAATCTGGCTATATTTTAAAGACAGACAAAGCCAATAACATCATGATCTCACGCAGATGAAGACAGAATTTGATACAAGGATAAAATTCCTGTACATAGATGTTGGCCAAAACATGATAAAACCACAGTGACTGTGATAAATATCAGGTTTATTCATGAATCTGAGTTGGAAGGTATTGGTGCACACCAAATGCATGGATTTATTACAGTTTTTCATTTCTAATTTCAGTTTGTTTCAACATTCCTATTCCTTCATAGACAGTCGCATCAATTTCTTCCTCAGACCAATGTAAATGAACACTGGTATTCCCCTAAAATTAAGGATGGTATGGCTGATTAAAAGATCAAAATCCTCTAGGTATTCCATTTGCTGGACTCCATGAAGGTACAAGAAGAATTAAGATGACTTTACAGCTCTATGTAGTATTTGCCAGGCCAGCACAGTAACAAGTATCAGCTGGCTGGCAAGGCAGGTATTATTATACACTTTTAGACATCAAGCTAAAGTTTGGAGTATTGACATCTTTTCATACTCCTGCACCTATGGCAGAGGCAGAACTAGAGCGCATTACTACAGAAGGGTAAGGTGGTCAGGCAGAAGTGGAGTTCTAGGGTGTAAAATATGATTAAAAATGACTGGCGAGATTGTGAACATGGGAGCTCTCTACAGATGAAACTACCTGCAGAACTGTTCTGTGGTGTGAAGAAAGACAGAGACCCTACAGCCAGTAGAGCCTGAGTTCTAACAGTGTCACTGTAGCTGCACAGACCTGGAAAAGTCCTTTGTCAGCTTTTCTATTTAAAACTGAGCATGATGATACTGCTCTGCTATCTCACAAGTGCAAGGATAAAACTAATTTGTAAATTTTTATAAAATACTTTGACCATGTAACTACCATGCCCGATGGAAAACTGATGCTGGACAGCTCGCTAATTCAATGCTGAAAAAAAAACTTGGTTGAGTTTTACCCTGTAAGAATATTTTTTTTCTACCTCGTAGTTCCGCGGTGATTCAGTGTCACCACATCTCACCTAGAACAGTTTGTCATCAGATGAATAGAATACACAACTGCCACAGAGAGGAGGGAAAGGTAGATTTATAAACCCTGTAGGCTGATAAAGGCATCAGTCTTGTATCTCCTGTGTTCTAAATAATATCACTAACCATTATCACAAACATGACCAACAGTGAATTAACTTCTGTTCTCTGTGTGAGAATGAACATAGGACCATCTCTTTTAGAGATGTTTCTCATGACTCTGGAGTGTCAATAGACAGACTGAACTGTAACACAGTCCTACCACAAAGCCTAGAGAGGGGTAAGGTTTCCTTAACTTGCTCAGGACAAATGCAACCCTTCCTGTTATTAAAACAAATGCTAATGATATTCTTGTGTAAGTACAGTATCTGTAATAGCACCAGAGGTTTTATCTTCAGTAAGCAGCTTTACCTGGGTTTCACGTGCTCCTGTAATCCATCCTGCACAATCCAGTAATTGCCAACAACAACAAGAAGAACACAAACCGAGTGGCATGGCAGCTTCACAGTTAAGGAGGAGCAGCATGTAATGGTAAGAGCACAGCACTGAAAACCAGGTCTCCAGCTGAGATCTCCCTTATTGCTCCGTGTGTTGGCTGCTTGCTTGCCATGCCATCTGCCATAAGCCTTCCCAGCCAAGGTTTCCATCAGCATATATGGTCTGAGTACTACTAAGTGTTGGACACACCTCAGGTAATGTACACACCCATCTATGCTGAAGAAGCAAACTAACTGCTGAAACTTTTCTCTGAAATGAAATTGTCACCAGACCAGTGCAGTCATGCCAAATAAGAAGAGAGATGACTGTCTGACCAAACTTTTTGTTTGCATCCTCAAGTCTTTCCTATTTTAGTGGTGAAGGCACTCTAGCTGTAGTCTGACCTCTTCAGAAAACCACTACAGATTCTAGGGAAATGATTTAGCCTACAAACTTTGGAAGAGTGGTGTCTGTCCTGAAACAGGAGGCTCAGCAGGCTCCTCCTGGGAAGGTTTAGGTAATATGAAGCTGATCCTGTTAGACTCCTCTCTTCTTACGGATCAACAAAAGAGATGTTACACTGGAATATGTAAATTTGAAACCAAGAATAATCATGTAAGACATCATTATAAATACTCATGAAAATATGAATGGGAAAATGTGAAGACTAAAAAAAAAGTATGAAATCGGTAACTCAACTCCCCTTTCAAGAGCCAGAAAATATGTAAAAAGAAAAAAATAATTTATAACAATATTACCTGGGTTTCATTTGTTTCTACATAGTGATAAAGCCAAACATTGTACATAATTAGTCAATCCAAAGAGTCAAAGTAGAAAATAAAATAAATTAGTATAGAACAGACTGTGAACTAGCCAAAAATTGATAGGTAGGCTTTTTTTTTTTTTTTTGCCGATTACTCAGATTACATACAGGATGCTCACAGCATAGTGTAGCTAAAACCAATCCTGGGTCAAAGATTTGAATCTCTTGCACCTTAGCGAGGAAAATTCAAAGGATTATGTATGTGTGTGTGTTAAGCTGACTTAAGTAAGAGATGTTATGGTCTGACATAATTATAGAAATATAAGAATATGAATGTAAGACATTATTATATTGATCTTATTTTTAATGTGGGTAGGTATCCTCCTTTTACACGGTTACTGCCCTATAGTTTTCCATTTTTGCTTCCAAGGTTCCATAAAGAAAACAGCAGTGACTATTGTAAGTCATGTAAACTACCTAATAGCATCCCACCAAATGCTAAAATATTAAGGCTGCGGCTCCTGGTGTTATTGGCCAGTTGCAATATTAGTCTTGGGAATTCGGCTCGTCAGAAATACAGTTCTTCAGTGCTACAAAAGAATGAAAAGATGGCATTTGCTGCTGTGGAATGGTAATAATGATTTGCACAATGGAATCTCAAGTTCCACTTCTTGGATAAGTTTTGCCTCAGAACAACTTGAAAATTACTTGACATGAGCAAATAAAGGTAAACATGAAGTGCTTTTCAGTGAAGTTGACAATGCTTGGAAATAAATCTTTCTTGATACACAAAAGTAGGGGAGCACATGAAAGAATTCCAAAGCAATGCTGAGAAGCTCACTGAGAGCAGTTTTCAATACTCACACCAGTTGCTTAGACAATCTTTACAAAGTTCATGACAGTTACTTCTGTTCTGGAAATAATTACAGACCTTTTGTGAAAAGAAAAGACTATATGCATGATGCACACAGTCTCAAATATTTAAAGCTAGATACGTTATATAAGATGCAAGCTATATTTAGGAAGAATGATGGATATTGACATGTCATATATATGCTTTAATTACGAGCCCAGGTTTTGCATGTGTATGTTTATAAAAGTCTTATCTTTAGCCTTCTGTCTTCTGGAGTTTGAATTAATGAGCTTTACTTAATTTGGCTTGGGTGAGGAGTTAGAGGCTTACCCAGAATGCAGAGATATTTCAGTAGGCTTGCCAGAGTATCAGAGCCCATCTTTCAACATGTCTAAAACTAGACTGAATACATAATAAATAGAATAAATTTTGTGAGTAAATTTAAAAGTAAATATAATTAGGGAAGAGTTCGAAAGGGCCCAGACTAAGTGACTAATAGGGTTTTTCCCCAACTTGAATTTCTGTTTTCTTGTGACTGAAAGACTGTGAATGAATGAGTTTCTAACTCTCGTCATCTTGTCTTGAATTTAAAATACAGCCCATGATAAAAAAAAACAGAATAGGATTGCAAACCTTGAACAAAGATAGACAGATGTCTTACTACTGCCATCCTACCTGAGCTTTATCTTTTATCTTCCACTCTTATCAAAGAAAAAATTGAGCACTTCCTGGGGAGTGCCGAGCACCTGGAATGTCCCACAACCAGGACTCAATATTGCATAGTATCATAGAAGTAGGGCACTAGCTTCTTCCTAAAAGTGCTCAAGGCTACTGAGATCAGGGCCTGCTTTGCCCTTCTGAAAAATTTGATGCCACATAGAGCTAAAAATTAGATTTCCACTTGAGGAAGCAAAAGGAATATAGCAATAATTGAGAAGATATTACAAATTTGGTTGATAAAGGTTACTAATATTTCAAGAAGAGTTTTAAATTTCTACAAGGCATTCAACTTAATACTGAAAAAAAAATGTTCCACTGTCATACAACACATGATCAATAGTTACTTATAATAAAGGATTTTTAAAACTAAGGAATCTCACACAGTTTGTACTGGGCAAACACTTCTGGCTCAAGCAGAAAAATAGTTGTGAGTGTTTTGAAAATAAAAAAACACGACAAATTATGAAGGGCTTAAGCATCAGTTCATGAAGGTACTTCTAGTGATAGATGGACATTCTATATGTTGTTACACTTTAAAAAAAATCATCAGGGTGGGTAAAGGACAGCCTTGCAGATTCTGTTTCTCTGTCTTCTCAGAAGCCATTCAGAAGCCACGATACACCCTAGAGTAAGGCAGGTTTTTAGTGGTCTCCTTCTCTATATCCAGATAGCAATTTTAATCACAAGTAAGTAAAAGTACTTCCACTTTAAAAGGTTCTTTTGTATATATACAGTGCCTATTTATAATGCCTGTAAGCAAAAAGACACAGCAGGATGTGGGTTACTGGGAGATAACCACATGCCCAGTGGCTTTCCTTGTGTACCCATAAATATTCACTTAAGATGATCCTTTCTTATTGAAGTCAGTGACAAAACTCCCACTGAATTCAGTGGGAGCAGACTCAGGCCTTACTGCAAGAAACTCATAAGCTGTCTTCTTCTGATTATGGAGACGTTATGCAAACCTATGAGATTCTTAAGAAAACACAGGACCAAAGTACACAGACCAGAATGATTCAATTTGTACTAGTAGAATGGGAGTTTTGTTTGTTTGTTTGTTTCTTTTTGTTTTTTTTTTTTTTCTAATCATACCTGAGCTGAATGAAAATCAGCATGTCATCTGTTTGAGACTATAATATTTCAATAAATTATCTCATCTCAGAGTGAAACAAAAGCTGAATTTCCAATTTATTGCATTGAACAGAATATTTCAAAAAAATCCAGTGCAGAAGTAAAGAAATACTTAATTTCAGTATTTTCACAACTGAAATATTTTCATATGGCCAAACTGAAGTCACGCATTTAATACCCAAGTTATATGTCTTTGATGAAATACCATCCATCTAATTTGAAAAGAGAGAGTTTGGCCAAGAAACACTGGTCCACACGAGAGAACATGGGTATGAGACATACATAACAAAGCAGCTGCAGAGGGATATGCATTTCAGTATATGCTGACTTAAAATGAAACATTTCAGATTAGTTCAGCAAACCAGAATATTTGGTTTCATATTCAGCCAACTGGAAAGTATCTATTTCTTTTTTTTTTTTGGTTTTCCTGATGGGAAAATGGAGGGAATCTATATAAAAGCTTTTTCCTGTGGGGGAAAAAAAAAAAAAGAAAAAAAAGAAAAAAAAAAGTATTGCAACACTGCATTTTCCATAAGTAGGAAAAGAGAGGCCAAAATATGTAGATAGAAAATCCTCAGTCAGCTTGAAGTCCCATGAGAGTTGTGCGGGACAGACCCATTATGACTACTCCTGAAGCATAGTCAACGTTTTTTTTTTTATACAGTATGGTTCTGTGAAGACTTTCTGATCTGAAACTTGGTAACAGCACCAAAAATAAGTTGCTTCTTGACTGCTGCTCAGAAATTTTCACCAGGCTAACAAAGATCCAAGGTCGTTTTTTCTCATGGCTTTTTTTTTTTTTCCTTCATTTGGTGTTGGATGGTCTGGAGAACTAATTTGAAGAACTTTCTATCATAAAATATTTTAGGACATTTTTTTTTTCCCTCAGGTAATTAATAGACAATATAGCAAACCTGCATCAAAAGAGGTGTGACCAGAGGGAGCTGGATGATCTTTACGGTTCCTTTCAACACGAGCCATTCTATGATTCTATGAAAAGATTGCATTTTGATTAATTTCTCTGAACAACAAAAAAGTGTGTGTCCCAAGTATTGTAAATCTACTAGCAACAACTACCTTTAAATGTATTTAAAAACAATCTGAAAGGTCAGAAGAGAAGACAATAAAATAGGCAGACTTTTTATTTGCTTATGCTCTCTCTCCTGGTGAAACAGGGAAGACAAAATCCTTGCTCTTTGCATCTCCTCAAGGCCAGAAAGGAGTCCTGACTACAGTAGCATCATATTGGTTGCATCATTTGGCTTCCTGAAGGCTATCTATATCTAAGCACTTAAGCACTTTTTTTTTTTTTTAATCAAACTCCCTTCTTCTACCTCTTCATCACAAACACTGAACAAGAATTCAGCTGGTCATTTGAAAGTATGAGGGAAGAAGGAGATATAAAACCGAAACAACCAGATAACTTTGCAGTCACCAAAATTTGCAGCACTCTTGTAGTCTGACAGCACTGCCTCTATTAGATTCACAGAATCACAGAATCACAGAATCATCTAGGTTGGAAGAGACCTCCAAGATCATCTAGTCCAACCTCTGACCTAACATTAACAAATCCTCCACTAAACCATATCACTAAGCTCTACATCTAAACGTATTTTGCATCCAGCAAATATACACCTGCCACATTGCCAGGGCTTTCTTTAGCAGAAAGTGTTATGTATGAATACTGTTTGGACACTTGTGTAACAGACTGCTGCTTAACGGTGGTGCAGGTGTGTACCTTTTAAGTGAAGCCTGCAGAAGCTGGATTTCATAAATAAAAGTTCAAATACACGTGTGTGTGTGTTTATGTCTAAATACAGAAAACTGGAGTAGCAAATTAAATAATGAAGGACAAATCAAACCATTTTTTTTTAACTGCCTATTTGCAGTTTACCCTACATTGGTTCTGAAGAGTATAAAAGTTGATTACTCAAATAATTTATGCAAATGATCGACCAATTTCTATTAATGACTAAGACTCTTTCTTCTTTTGCAGGGAAAATAAGAAGAAATATAACAAAAAATAAATTAAAAGACATAAGTTTTCAGTAATATCACTGTCAAAGATTATTCTCCAATCTTGGACTGGAATGCTGGTGCAATTGTTTCAAAAACCCTTCTTCACTCAACTGGAGGACTTTCATATGAGAATGTCGCCAAGTAAGGTGTAGCAGGATTCTGCCTCTAGTTTGTTCTAGTATAAATAATTAAGTCATTAACAGTACTCTTAATAAATCTAGATATGCCACTTAGTCTAAGGACAAGTATACTACAACTTAGAGTTTGGCAAAAAAGTACAGAAAATCATTTGTCAGCAGTCCAGTAGTCTTTCTATGTAATTATGTGCCAGTTAGGTTTTGCACTCTGTTCAAATTGCCTTGTTCTTTGGAAAATGCTACTGGAAAAATTATATTTGGTCAGCAAAGAAACTAGAAAAATTATTGTGTGGGAAGGAAATAGCTAGATCAGTCTACCTAGAATAAAATTAACCTGAACTTTGAGCCAACAGGAAGCAAATCTAGTCTTTTAAAAATGTTTTGTAAGCTATTGCAAAGTTATTTCTCATGCCTCGGCACTTCTCTGTTTCAGCCAGAACTGAAATCGGAAACGCCAAAATACTGTGAGAAAGGCTGTTCTTGCACTACAGCTGACCTGAATGAAACAAGGAAGTACTGCAAAATCACAAGACAGTCTGCTTTTAGGAGACTGCCATCCAGTTTCCAGACTGGAGAAGTTTGGATGAGATCAGATAAATTCTGGAAACCACTGAACTTCTGCATGCATATCTGAACTAAGCCACCAAGTATTGGTGACATGCTTTACTGATGTACACATTTAATGGAGATGAGTAGAAATAATTTTACTTTCGGAAATAAAGGAGGAAACACAACACACTGCACAAATCAGAGATGTGCTTGCATTATATGCCAGACTAGAACTGCACCATAAATCTGATTGCACTAATCGTAGCAATTTAAATAAAAAGTATGTCCCTGAAATCAATGGAGCTAAACTGGTTCATCTGGGAGATTTCTGCCATATCTGTTAATGACATGTAGTTACACTGCAGACACGCTGGGCCTTATTCATCCATGATCTAAATTTCAACTGCTTCAGTGATATTCAATAGATTAGTTGATTCGCTAATCCTAGCTTGACTTATTTTTCTTTTTAATTGCTGACTTCTGATGTTGTACTGCCACTGTTCATAATGGTGACTCTGTTGAAACTGTGTTTATGGTCATGGTGGCTTAGCCTCTCTCAGCCGTATCTGTTGTTTATCTGCAAAGCAAAGCTTGACTTGCAAATCTAGTATTGGTACCATGTAATTTTGGGCTTGAAAATGAAAGCTGTGACCTGGTTTTGCTCATTAAAGAAACAGATGTGTTAAAGGTTGGCATGAGTTCTTGCTAAGAAGTTTTAACATTTTTTTTGTATGCTTTTCATCTACTTGAAGTCTGAAAAAGAACAAACACTATGAATAAGGTGTTCTTTCTTCTTTAAATACTTAGTTTATAACTTAATCATATTTTAATTATTTAAATCAGCAAATGTTTACAATAATTTTCTTAAGTAAAATCCTAAACTAAAGAAAATGCTTTTATGGGTATAATCTAGGAAATAGATACAGGAAAATGCCTCAATTATATACTTAGTTAGAAAGTTGCAGGGGGTGGGAACTTCCAAAGGACTGGGCTGCAGTGATACAAAAGTCAGGAAATGACCCCTGCGATGGGTTTTCGGGGCGGCAGATTAGACACAATGTCTTCTTATAACTTGTGTAGTGCTGGAACATACCACCCGAGAGCACCGCTGGGGTAGTGCCTCCGGCCAGCCTAGCGCTCAGGAGCCACAGCTTTGCGAAGCTCTATCCCACAGGATGCGTTTCTGTGCATGAAGAGCAGAGGAACGGGGACAAGGCACAGCCGACCCTTATTGCTCACGCCAGCACTGAAAAGGAAGTCTTCGTCCCAGTGGGCTCATTCAGAGCACCGAGAGGGTGTCCACGGGGAGTTTTGTTCAGCCGGCGAATCCCGTGTCTGTCGGAGAGCGTGCTCCAGCCAACCTCGCTGTGGTCGGAGAGTGGTGCGGAAGGGAAGCTGCTCTCCCGGCTGAATGGTGTCTTTGTTCCCCAGGCCACAGCGGCTGCACTCTGCAGCTCTTGCAGATACAACAGTGGCTGTATGAGAGTGGAATGGAAATGAGATGCTGGCTCCCCCAAAAAGTCCTGCTTCTTTCCATTAAGACTGTGGAGGAATTCTGGCAACTGAAAAACAGCCCTTCCTACCGAGCAATATTTTCCTGCCTGTAACAGCCAGAGCAGCCAAAAGCATAAAGTGAAGCTAAAATACAGTGTAGATGAGTGTATGTGAACACTTTATATGTTGGTTACCTTGCAAAACAGAAATAAGGCCTGCTGGCAAATTAAAGGCAAAAATCTTACAGTGGCTGCAGAGTACCTGCAAATCCGTAAATTCAGCCAAGCTGTAAGTAACAGCAGAACTGCAGTGCACCCAGGACAGAACTGTTCGCTAAACAAGGTCTTTGGTATGTCACAAAGTTTAACAGTTTTGCCCTTCATCTGTACAGTTTTCTCAATTTCTTTGTGGGACAAATCCCCATCTGCTAATTAAGAAAGCTGTCAGAAAATGACCGTAAATTGAGTTCTTCCAAGTTGAGGTAAACTGCAAGCAAGCTAAGGGATGTCATATTATCTTCTAACTAGGGGTGGGGAATACCCTTCTCCAGCTTATGCTTAATTGGAGTTGGCTTATTAATGAAGAATCCTCTCCTCTCTTCTCATAATTCATTTTAGAAAAGCAATATTCAGAGAGTTCTTTTTCAAAACTCTCTTCTGCACAGACCCTGTACATATTTACAGTGACAACATTTCTTTAAAAGTGAGACTTCGGGTTAGTCAGTTCAGAGAAAACAGAACAGTATTACAAATGCGTGACAGGAACTGTATCAAATATTAAGATGAAAATATATTACTACTGGTGGCATAACTTGTTTTTCTAAGCTATTTTATGTAATAAAAAGGGCAATATTGGTTTGCAACAGCAGAGCTATTTACTATTGTGATCACTTAACTCCTCATATAGCTGTGATTTGCTTGATTCTGCAGTGTGTATTCTGGTTGTATGCCTCATGGAAGTTTTTAGACTCAGTGGTTCCTACAGCCTATAGGATCTCCTTGCTGTTTTTTTTTCAGTTGATTACAGTCATGAAAAAAACAAAACAAAACAAAACAAAACAAAACAAAAAAACAACCTTACAGTCACATGGAAAACCTTACAACCTGATTTTGGAAATGCTTATGTTACCAGCCCTTATTCAAACAAGAAGTCCCATTGGTGTAAATAAATACAGGATGTAGGATAGATAGAACTCTTGCTTTGTTGCAATTCACTCACAGGCCCCAGCTGCGTGTTTGCTGAGGGAAATAAAGGCAAAGAAACTCTTTTATTCCCCTGCATTTCACTAGAGCAAGCACAACCACAGCAGCAGTTCTACTTTGCAACCTTCAAGTAGCCATCAACATGTTGACTGGAGCATTCATCACCTTCAAGGAGGTGCTCAGCTACCCAAAAGATCAGGTCATAGATATTTAACTGTTCATGAGCACAAAATAACTGAAACTGTACTATTATGTACCTACAGGAAATACCATTAAAGTGAATGCTCTTAATGAGAGGTGGATGGAGTGCTTGAAAGGAAGAATTTCTGCCCACTAGATCTCAGAACTGTTAATGAAGACATTGCAGACTTTGAATTTGAGATGCAAGACTTTCCAGAGGGCTTTCTATGAAACTTTAAATCTGTAATCGAAAGAGAGCTTCCCAAAGCTGACTGGTACATCAGATGCTGAGCTTTGAAAATCTGGAACATTTTTGCCACAAATGCATGTTCAACCAAACTCATTCAGATAGCCTTCTAGAGATTGCCACTTAAACACATCAGCTCAAGTCCATCCTTGGTAAGTATTACATCTTGAGCTATATGAACGTTATGGCTATACAAGGATAGAAATCAAACTGAATTTAAAAAGTAATCAAATGGTAAATATCCATTTTTAAAAGTACATCTAGTTGTTTTTTCGCTTCATTGTAACACAGATTTCTGCCTTTTGCTCGATGCTAAACATTTGTAGCTCTTGAAGACATACAGATAAAACACAATGTGAAAAATAAGGCAAAGCATTCTTCATAAACTGGTGAAATCAGTGATATATTCATGATAACATCTGCTGCAGAATCTAACAGATAATTTTTGAAAAGTTAAAAGCTGTATTTGCTTATTAACTCATGAGTGCTTTTCTGCACTTGTTATTTACCTAGGGGCAAGAGAAGTAGAACAAAGCCGAGCCTTTATTTGCTCAGCAACCTATCAAGCAATTGCACAGAATTATTTTTAAGTAGGCCCAATGGCAGCTCTTTTGAGTTGTATGTCGAGTTTTTGTTTACCTTGCTGTTACGGCAATAATAGCAAGGTGGGGTCGTATTCACGTGGTAGGTAGGACCCTAAAATCCTGAATGCTCCACTGTTTACCAAGTCACCGGACATATGAGTGCTGGGTTGGACCATGTTTACCCAAATCCCGGGCCACTGACAACTAGGTGTGGCTTTACTGGACTGTTACTCATACAGTTTTGACAGAAAAGCTCAACTTCTTAGCTGCAGTGTTTTAAGGAAATTATAGAGATTTGCTGGGATGAACTAATACTTATTTATGGCAGTACACATTAATTGGGAATGCTGTGCTTCTGGGACCTATATCTGGATACAATGACCAAAGGCCGGAAATTAAATGGCTGTGACAAAGGAAAAAAATCTATTTGTGCTAACTTTGTGGGTAACAGTTAAATAAAGGGCACATCTGTTTATCAAAGGCAATGTGCTGCTTCTAATTAAACCATCATTTTGTTTGATACTAAATTAGTAACCAGGGATGCAGCTCACACCCTTCAGCAGACAAACTTTAAGACTTCTGTCTCCAGTCTGCTATACTGTAAGAAAAAAAATATTGTTTCATATTTTGAATAGGTGTTGTCTCATAATAGTAGTTGTAAGACCGAGAGAGACATTATGTAATGCAGTCCTCGCAGCAATGTATGTTTAAAGTTACAGCTTAATAACTTGAGGGAAAATTGAATCAAATAGGAGTTTAGCTGCTGTTAACTTTAACTGGGGAAAGTCTTCATATTCTGTACAATGGCAAGAATTTTCAAATACTTTGAAGAATGATGAACAGTCCGAAGTACTCTGAGTTATGATGATAAGGCCTGAACCTTGGAAGGAAGTTATTACAGTTCTGAATGTCTCATGTCCTTCAGCTGAAATAATTTTATTGCATGGTTGATCTATTCCAAAGGAATTACTGCATTTCCAAGAAAAAAGGAAAATGTTTTTAATAGTCATCATCTAAAACAGTAAGTAACAACATTATTATTATTATTATTATTATTTTAATTCCCAGTGTGCTTATTCATACAGAAGAAAAAATAATTATAGAATCTGTGCTCTGTTTTCTAGGCAGAAACTTGGCAGGCAGGTGTGATTTTTGAAAACATTTTAGAAGGCCTCTGTTTTGGCAAAGCTGGGATAAACTGGCTACAGTGCACAATCCTCTTTTCCCCTTTGCTTCTCGTACCATGAGAAATATCCTGCACAGTCAAATCTACAATAACACAGAAGGTCCCAATGCAAAACATATCTTAAAGACACTACGTATCCAAGAATACATTTTTCAAGATGTTGGTAAAGCCATAAATTTTAACTGTGTGATGTCCTAATTTACAACCTGCTTTGGAGGCTGCCTGCTTCAAACCCTAGCAAAGCCACTTTGAGCTTCTTTCCTCCTGTGCTTCCTTTTTTTTTTAAACAAGTGTCTGTCTTGAAACAACAGCCATGTACAAACATATGATTTTCTTTTGTGATCCTCTTGCTATTTGTAATGACAGTCTATGACCAATACACACAATACTTCTTCCTGTAGGGCCAAGCCTTGGGATCCCAATAAATAATCAAATTTTATCCATCTTATATGTGTCCATAGCCATTGACACAAGACATTGCTATCTACCCATGCTGGCATTCTTCGATTTAATTTCTGTTAAGCAGATGTCTGAATTTGTGTAATTTTTATATTTTTATATTTTCAAGAAGCCATAATCTTATACTCTTGCAGAATATATTACACAGCATTGAGAGATTTTTCCAAACTAACTGGTGGGGATAGAAGTAAGCTGCCCATCTACCATGTAGAATAACACTAATGAATGACTCCAGGAAACTTTTCTCAGTAGCTGCTCTGGTGGTCACAGTCCATGCTTCCTCAAACTTTATAGATTTATTTAAAGTTAGATTTTTTACTAGATTCTGTCACTCTTCATATTTGTTAAATACTCCCAAACAGGTGATCAGAATAACAAAATATCTCCCAGCCTTGTATTAAATTTCAAATAATATTTTTTCTAGTTAAAAAAATCCACTTTCTTGGACACAGTTTACAATTCAGTAATACACCTCCTCCTATAAATGAAAGAGGAATAGTAATAATAAGTAAGGTGAAAATAGTAATAATAAGTAAGGTGAAAATTTCTATGACCATGGACTAAGTCCATGGATCATCTTCTCTGTGAGTATACTGACAGTTAATTATTATTAATGACTGGGATGCATAAACTACTGGCCTCCAATTCTGATGAAAGAAAGGTGCTATTGCCTGAAATTTGAATGATCTATGGACAATTTAATTTTGTATTAGTTAGTACATTAGCATCACCTTATTGCCTCTTTGAGTGTTTTAAGACAGCATTTGTATTACAGTTAACTCTCCATATCTGTTGAACAACTTTGCATACTAATACTCCCAGGTTGCTAATTTGGTGACTTTGATTAGGCACATTTTTTCTCACTGCAGCTCATGATCTCAGGGAATCTGTTTCCTTGTTATGCTGGGGTTTTTAGCTGCTCTACCTTTGCGTTCAGAACACCTTTTTTGTTCTGGTACTATGTGTTGTTCACAAATTACTCAGAGCCAAGGAACTGGAGGACATCTGTTTCATTAACTGTCACAGTTCTTACTGATATACATTGCATAATTTAATCCTCTGCACATGATAACAACCAACTCTCAATGGCTCACACCAGGGCTTTATAAAGGTGTGTTCCTCACAGGATAGAAATGCATATATTTATTGAATATCTTGTAACGGAAAATTCAGAAAGATGTGAACATTAGATTTTGAATACAAACTTATGCCATTTAATTATTCCCAGAAATAAATAATGGCAGTTCAGAATTGGTAAATACCTGTCTATTCACTTTAATAAAAGGAACTGTTACCTTTGTTCCAGTGTTCAATAGACTTTCCTTTGGAAAGTGCAGTTTGGATGGAGTCAAAGGTGAGAAAATATACTAGAACATTGAACATCTATGTTTCACATAGTCCAGGAACCAGGCAGGTGATTGGTAGTATTGAAGTTGGGAATTTTGAGGTGGACAGGGTTAATGGCATGGTTAAGGGGAGTCTTTTTATATGTAAATCCCGAAAAAGATTTTCTGAGGTGTTAAATGGTCACTTAATTCCATAATATACATTGCTAGCATACTTTCTATTACTTCTCTTAATGGTGGCCTGATTTATTTATTTTGTAGTACAGTCTAAAATACATGCCTTTTGTGTCATGCCTATTTTGCTGAAGATGGGGCTATCAGGCACATGATCACAGAATGCACGTAAAAGTCACATCTCAGTTCCCAAGTGTGGATTCAACAATAACAACATCTCCTTTCTCTTTCCCTGTCCTCCATGCTTTTGTTTCCATGGGAAGGAAACGCAAGCATATAGGCTAGAAACTACATTCCAGACCCTGATCTGTATGGCTGCAGGACCAGGACTGTTTGTTGCGTAAGCAGTGGAGCATACCTCGGGGTAGAAACAGACAAAGAAAGGCTCCCATTAGTGCAACAGCAAGTGAGATGAAATGTTTCTTATGGGGGGAAGGGATGAAGGTTTCATGGAAAGACAGGCACAGTAAACTTGTGCAATCACACAAGCACAAATTGCTGGCAGGATTGTCAGCATGGCAGGATCCTTATTATGGTTTTGTACACTAAGACAAAGAGGATAAAAATAACACGGGAGAAAGCACTGAATATTCTCAGGTAGACAATACTGTGTGCCATAAACTGTTTGCATTGATTGATTTTTTTTTTCATCTTAACTAATAGTAGCTCATAGAAAGACAAGCTGCACCTAAGATGCCACATAAAACTCAGTAAATAAAATTTCTGAGCAGAAACTATTTACTGCAAGCTGAAAGCTGAGTTTGGAGGAGCAGCTAGTGTTGCTGGTGTCAAACGGAAACACATAGTGAAATATATACTGAAAGATGTGTTGATGGATAAGCTTTCCATAAATACGTTCTCCCAGCATTAAAGACAGAGTTGAAAAAAGCCAAATCAAAAGCAAGAGATGGGCAAACAATCTCACATGAGGAAAGGAAACAGCATATTCAAAGCAGGCAGGAATTTATTTGGAAACGTGACAATTGCTGTTCAAAGCTCAGGCTTGGACATTAGAGAATTACTGGTATGCAATATACCTGATGCTAGAAATGCGCAAAAAGTAACCAAGGCAATACAAAAGCCTACAAATACAAAAGTAACCAAGCATATACAAAACAGTAGAACAGGTCCATTGAAACTCTCCCCATGCTATCTGTATTCTTGATGGAGTGAGTCTGGTTCAGGGACGGAATAGTGTTAAAGACACATGGGGAGGATATGAGGCATTTGTTTAGTACTATGTAAAGGTACAGAAAGCCAAGGAATTTAGGCTATGTTTGACATTTACCCGAAAAAGAGATGCAAGATTTAACATCAAGTTTGCTTCAGGAATGTAGCAGCAGATTACAAAACCCAACAGTGGAGAGAAGCCTCACCAAATAATTATTTATAGAATGAAAAAAGTTTATAAATAAGGGGTACATGGCAGTTCTGTATGCAGGAAACAAACTTCTATGTAATGCACTTCAGGCTAATGAAAGACAGCTCTGAGGGACATGAACATCTCATGCATGAACTTTCTGCATTCACTGCTGCACATACTCCCATGTTTAAAATTCGAAGTTAGTCACACTTAGTGGTAAAGGCATAAATATTTTTCATAATGTTTGACAATAACAGCTCTTGCCCATTCTATAAGAAAGAGTTGGGCAAGATTCACTTATACATGGCAACTAGTACACTGTCTTCAGAGTTAGAGAGCATTGACTGCACTACATGGCCTTTTTTTTTTTTTTTTTCTCTTTGATGATTTTTTTCTTCATATTTTCAGGTTTTGAATTAGAACTTTATTAGAACTTCTGTAGACATATTCATGCAAAGGGAGAATAGTCCATACTTTAGAGTTTGGACAACAGGAGCTCTTACGCATCTCTTTTAGAAATCACAGGAACTGGCAGAACTTCAGTATGTCCACAGAGTTGCGATGGCTGATTCTAAGTATACAACTATCATATGTTATGAGAAGATGGGAAACCGATCCCACATAATTTTCACTCAGCAAATATTGACTATTTTACCATACACTTCTGCAAAAGCTCAAGCATGAATTTGGGGATATACACAAGATATGGCTGGATAACTCCAACAAAAATGAGTTTCAATAATGTGGTAAGTGACTGCATTCACAGCACCCAAAGCAAACCTGAGGTTTAGAAATGCAACTGTGTTTATTCCCTTCAAAAAAATAAATTTCTATGGATTGGTAACGGAATGAAATGTACAGGAAACTATGAGCTTAAAAATGTAATAACCAAAATATTGGTGATATAAAGGGAATTGATCATACAATAGCATGGTAATTACAGCAATCTGTCCACTAGTATATTTATATGCATGTATGATGGGATATTACTGTGTTATCTACTTATAGCTTTTGGTACAAGTAAGCAGGGAAAATATTTCAGTTCTTTATTTCTGATAATGCAAAAACATTTTTAGCACGATAGGTGGTTGCTGTTGTTAATCCCTTAATTAACTCAGAGCAACCCCTCAGCAACACTAAGAACTCCTGCAAGCAGGTATCCTCAAAATGCACCACCAAATTTGGTAGATGCATCAGCTAATGTTTTTAGCCTTGATTTATTGACTAACACAGTGATATAGAAATAGGTGGAAATTTTCAGTATTGCTAGTTCCATCTTTTACAACTAGTGTGTGTTTACATAAATCTTCAAAGCAATATAAGCTTAAAATGTATGTGATTGCAATAACTTCTCTTTCTCAAAAGCAAAACTGAAGATAAAGTAGGCCTCAACTTGGTTATCCATTTCACCATGCACTTAACTTTGTCCCTCAAACAATTCTATCCAGTTCAACAAAGCAGTACACATTTCTCCTGTCAATACTGATACACCTAATGTTAACCATGTGCTGTCTAAATCCTTGAGCTGGTGAAATCTCTTCTTTGGCTTTGTATCTACTACAGATTAATCCAAGAAAGATGAATGACAATATTTTAAAAACTATACTAAAAAAGCAAGTCATTTCAACTCCTTTCAGCTATAAAGAGGCATGTACGTAGTCAGCCAGTTGTCTCTGCTCACTGTAGGGGCAGGGAAAGAGAGAGACTTCCTTCTGTGCTAGACACTTACCTTAGAATGGGATGAATCACCCCTTGGGAGTTTCTACCTCTCTTCATTTACTACAGAAGTGCAGATGACTAGCTTAGACTCAATGCCTAAATTTAGGTTGCTAAAATTAGATGGGACACATTCCACCTTCATTCATTCATTTAATTAGTCCAGTTAAAAGAATGATCTATTAGTTGTACTGGAAAAAAATAAAAAAAGTGGTGCAATTTTGTTGAAAGCTGTGATAATACTGTCCTGCATTGAACAGTCTGGAGTTTAAGTAATGTGTGGGTGAAATGAAGTAACATCACCGTTTCACACACAGGGAATTCAGGATGCAGAAAGATGATGTGAATCACTATAACTTCTGCTAAAACTTTGTGACAGAATAAAAAGATAGTGGCAGCCTGTTAGGCAGCACAGAAAGCATTAGTTGTCCAACAGAGCCCCTGTATTTCAGTTCACATAATGTAAGAGTTCTGTTATAAAGATACATGTAATGGCTTGGACTATAGCTGTCTAAAAGATTACTATCAACATTTGTTAATGTTGAATCAGCCTAAGATCCCGAGCCCCTGCTTGAACGCTGGAAGCCTGATGATGCTGGGAAATCCTCTGTTTTGGGTTTGCAGAACCAAAATCTGCTGTGTAGACCAACATGCATTTATTCTAAAGCTACCTGTGGCACAAAAATATGTTTTCATTTTTTCATCATTTTAGAAAACATGGTATTATGCTTGCAGATTTGAAAAAAGTGATTTATCTTTTCTATGTTTTCCATTCAATCATTGGCAATGCAGAGATGTTATCAACCATAAATATTTAACTTGGAGAAAATGGCTTCCTGAATCTTACTCACCTTGACAATGTGTCTTGTAAATTCATCACATAACAAAGTCCTATAAAACAATGCTATAGATATTAAACCAATGAAGTTTGTTGGAATGCTGTTTGGAGAAAGTTAAAATTAACCTATTTTTAAAATTGCTTTTTAGGGTATTTGTTCAAGTTATTAACAGAGAACAATATTAAGGCAACGAATTAAACCAAGATTTTGATATCAAATAAACAAAGGTCTTCAGGCTTAAATTTACTACAGTGCATTACTCTTAGGCCACTCCAGAAAGATTATGTTTCATGGTCCCATTCTCGTTACTCCATTTGTTCATGTAGGTGTATATACAAGTTTGTGTGTTTGCATGTAAGTACACATACATATGTATATAAACATATATATAAACATGAAGCACGAGCTTCATGCAAATTATCCATGCCAGTTCCAAGCTCAAATAACTGTAGCAAATACAAAAGAGTTTCATTCCTTTCTGGAAAGGAGGGTGAGAGACATTCCTGCTGTCCTAAACAGAAAATATTTTGGAACATTAGTAGAATACTCAGTTTAAGCTGTTATATATAATAGAGGTAATTAACAGGCGTAGTAAGACATTTTGGCCTTATTCATTTGCAACCCTAATTTGGTCAGCTGCATGCCATATTAACAAGGCTGCTCAACACCATATAGATTAAAAGTCATAAAAAAGAAGTATTTTTTATCCCCAAATATGGAACTTTACAACCTGCTGTATTTCATTTAAATATATATTTCTGTTGTTAAATTGGTCACAGTAAGCATAACTTTCAGGGGTTTTCAAGATACCAACATATGGAAACATTGTATTAATGCCTGATTTTAAGAGCAAACAGTGATCATAGATTGCGTTATCAAATGAAATGTAATGTTTCTCTGTTGGCTAGTGTAGTGTTAGAGATATATTCTGGACGGTATTTATCTCTAAAAATCCATATTACTTTTTCACTGCTGCTATCCAGAACCTCTTCTAACAGTATGTCAATTTGCCTAAATCAAGATTAGTAACAAAATAATATGGTGACACAGTGTATCTTGCCAGGTTGAATGTTCTCTTTGTATTGTCTATAAATACACACATATGTAGAATGGATAAGGTAAGAGTTGCATTTTGGCAGACAGCTTATGTAAACCACTGGATTATCTGCAGAGTGGCATTAAAACATTTGCAGTGGAGCCACAGGCAATCTTTCATCAAATCTAATGCACGGGGCTAAAAGCACTATCTTGAAGATCATCTGATAACAAACAAGTTGATAGATAAGGCTTATTTTTACTCAAAACCTGATTAGAACATATTTATTACTGTGACACTTGGCTATAATCATAATAGGCTTGTATTTGTGCCTTGATACCACTGGCTCTTATCATTACTGAGCATTTATTTGTTACTCTGCTACATAGGCAATCTCAGTAATGATAGTGTCTCCCATTTCTTTGATCTTTTTCTTCATCTTTTTTTTTTTTTTTTTTCAGCATCTACATTACTACGGGCAGCTGGGTTTCTAGTAGGAGTGCCATATATATTCAGTGTACTTTACTAACTTCAAGATCTTTCTTACTCAAAATAAAATAAAATAAAACAAAAATAAAATAAAATAAACATCTATACTTTCAAAGATGCAGTAACATTTCTGGTTCAAGCACAACATGAAGATGTAGGATTTTCTAGTGTTTTATTTTACTTTTCTTAGACTTAGCTTAAGTTACTTAATCTTTTTTATATAACTTTGACATCTTAATGTACAACATTGTGTTGTTGAATAAAATATTATTTCTCATGTGTTTACTCCCAATATCCTCACAACATGGTAGCAATTTTACATTTCAGAAGACACCATCTGTTTCTCCTCTTTTTCTTGGAGGGTCCAGTTTATGCAGTCACACATATCAAAACTGCAAATCCATCTTTGTACCAATAAGACCTTGGTACCCTGATAGTCTCTGAGATACCCTTTTTTGACAATTTGTCCTTGCTTTCACTAACACCGAACGTACAGTAAGTAATATCTTGTTGATGCCAGTAAAATGTTCTACTCAAATGCTGCCAACAGAACAGAACTATTTCAGATCATCCATTGAAACAAATTTTTACCCGTGTAAAGCACGGATTGCTTCAGTGAGAGCAAACAGTCCTGCATAAACTCTTTGTTTTAGATAAAAGCAGCCTGCAAAGCCGTCAGTTACAGGTGGCACTGCTGTGGTTATGAAAGATTCCTCAGAAAAGCTGGGCAAATATTTTTTAAAATCACATTAATGGAAGAAATCAAACCAACAGTGATCAACCAAGCAAAGAGACTACGATTTTCCAACAGAGCACAGTTATCTAAGATGAACTGAACAGAAAAACTAACTCTTTCATTTTCTCTTTTCTTCACACTGTCTCTATTTAACTGTCTTGGTTCAGTTTTGGCAGATTTTAGTGTTCTGCGATCTGCATAGTTTCCTTAGGAGCCTAGACTGCTGAATCAAAGGCAGATGGGTAGCTTTGTTCCACTTTCAAGACTTTAACAATCCTTTTTGTACAATTATTTGGACTAGCATTGCAGCATTTGCACTGCAATACCAATCTGACTGTGTTAAGGATTTATACAACCACTGCACTAAGCTCTAAGCTTCATTGTTATACCTTGGTTTGCTGTTGCCATTCTACAGTGGCTACCTTACTGCTATTTTTCTCAAAGTTTTGAATTGTAAGAGGGCTAATGGCAGCATTTTTCCTCCAAATGTTCCATTTAAAAGAAAAAATCCTCCCTCAGTACTAACACGTCTGAAGTCAAACATATGCTAATGCTATAATACATTTATGCTCACATGCGAATCTTTTTGGGTCACATCTGATTGCTCTATTTGCCCATACATAATATACTGTGGGATATATCTTTTCAAGCTGAACATGATACAGAGAAAATCCAGGATAAATTAGCCGAGGGCTAAGGAACATGACTGACAAGGATAGATTCAATGAAATCAAATCTATTTAGTTTATCAGAAGGAAGTTTTAGAAAAGACATGACTGTGATGTTTAAGATGTACATTCGTAGACAACACCAAGTAAAAACATTTATTTATTTTGATGAAGAGAGCTAAATAATCACTAGAGAAAATAATTAGTGGACTGTAGAGGTAGAAACTCACTTTCTAAAGATCACTTTTACTCAAAAAAAAAAAAAGAGGTGAAAATACAGGCATAAAAATTATCTCCTATATCAAAGATGTCCTGATTGATATAAGAGATCAGATTCGGTGATCTAATTGTAGCTTCAAATATTTATAGCATTGAAAACAACTGAAAGTCCCACTACATTAGGTTGATATCAAAGAAAATCCAAGACATCTGCCATTAACGATGCACAACTCATCTTACTCATTGCTATCTGCAATTGTATATTATATAACATAAGTCTTAACAACAATGGGTTGCTATGGATTTGGTCAGATGCTCTTTTTGCAAAACTCTAAAGTACTGAATTACTTCCTCTTTTGGCATCTACTCCACTTATAGTAGCATTTAGAGGGGATCACAATCAGCCAAAAATCTACAGAAGTCTTTCCAACCTCCATCCTCCTCCCCTTTAAAACACTTTACCATTTGGCTTAAGAAAAGATGAATTTTCATTTGATAACTTTAGTGTCTGTCAGTATTCTTGAACACACAGTCATTTTCCTTACTGTAGGAGACCTACACTAGCACTGAGAGAATTTCTGGTAAGCATTATATTTTGGTTTCTAGGAATTATCTGAGTTAGAAGAAAACATTTGAGAATTAGTACTGGCAAACCTAAAATTTTTGGTAAGTACTTGAGACCATCCTG
The DNA here is from genome assembly GCF_040182565.1 of Anser cygnoides. NCBI lineage: Eukaryota > Metazoa > Chordata > Aves > Anseriformes > Anatidae > Anser > Anser cygnoides. Next base: position 26,469,729 of record NC_089877.1, on the reverse strand, counting down.
GAAAAAAACTCCTTATACTCAGTAATGAATAAGGATTTTCTGTTTCATTGACAGAAAAGAAAAAACTAACTTCACTCAGTCTTTTATGAATCTCATAAACTTGAATGCCAAGTAGTAATTTATCATTTTTGAAACATGAAAAGATTGTTTCAGATTACTATATGAAGGAAGATATACAATTGTTCAACTATTCATTTGTTATAATGCACCTAGACTACAGAAAATATCCTACAGAATCTTTACATTTATTCTTGTAGATTTATAAAGTTTCCCCTAAAATTTTGAACTAAATTGAAGCGTCTTCTTACAAAGGGTAGTTGATGACATAGACTTCTCCTGTCACTGTAATGAGGA